>NC_134316.1:46932106-47259358 GCF_964195595.1 Calonectris borealis | reverse complement strand
CCTGGTTATGCAGCATTCAGCAGGGCAGCAAAACACCTGCATGCATCGCAGTCCGCCCCGGCCTCCAGGACCATCTTCACAGCAGGGAAACCAAAAGCTTTTGAGCATCTCTTCCAGCTGGCTAAGTGTTTTCTAGAGGCCCCCTTTTTTTGTCTGCTGAGATTTCTTATTGTGGCATTTCACTTCCTAAAATGCTTAGGCTGGGAACGAAGCGGCTTCACTGCAGCTTCTGTAACAGCTTGTGCTGCGTTACTCTTGTTCCTCACAGCGCTGCCCTTTGCTGCCGTACAACGCGGCTTTCTTTTCCGCTTTCTTCCTCCTGTAGGAAGGGCTTGGAGTGAGGAGACTGCTCTGCGAAGGTAGGAGGAAAAAGTGACAATGCTGCCGTACATCTCAGACTGTACAGCAGCCCCTGTTGGGACCCTCTCTTCCAGAGTACAGCACGAAATTGCTTCTGAGCTGCATCCTCAGGGTGATCAGACCAGCGAGGGGTTTGGCTGTTGGGGCCAGGTGCTGCCACTCGCCAGTGTGAAATATTTGTATTATTCACATTGATATTGGAGGGGGAAAATGTGGTTGCAGGTGGATATATTTGAGTAGAAGGGAATGACTCAAAACATCTGTGTGTTCTAAACTTGTACTTTAGGGCTTTTCTTGTCCCCCCCCTGCCCTCTCTAAATCATCATTTTGGAAGGAGGGGCTGCTTGAGACAGAGTCCCTTCCTCTGAAGCTTTTTATAGTTCTGGCTTTCTCTTTTCATTCATGCCTGCTGATAGTGTCGGGTGGTATCTGTGGCATGAAACTCAGGATGTTGTGAAATGTTCATCCTCAGACTGTCTGTGACAGTGCTCATCTCGCCAGCAGGCAGAGCAGGCTCCGGTGGGGCGCGGGGTCTCCTCTGACCCTGGGGTGGTCTGGAAAGTAAAGCTGCTCCTAGGGCAGAGAGTGCAGAGTCTGGGTCCAGCAGTAACCTTTCGTGGCTGCGGCACCGCTGTTGAGCAAATGGCTCCCTACCATTGAGTCCACTGAGTTTGGAGATCCCTGGCTTAGCCGTCCCTGTCTACTTGTAGCAAATGGGTTTGCTGAGTTGCTTTCCCTGATATACGTGTCTGGGAGAGACCGTGAGATGCTCTGTGTGAGAATCTTGCAGGAGTCCTGTTCTTCTGACGCTGGGTACTGGCAGCCCTGCAATGGGGTCCTTCAGGTTGTAGCATGGAAGGGCCGTGGTTACGGTAGGGCAGACCTTGTTGAGGGGAGATGATGATTACAGCTGCTGATCTGCGGTCTTCTGCTCTAGAATCACACGTAACAGTGCCAACATAGCAGCAGGGGAGCAGGAGTGGTTCGGTAGCCACAGGCATACAGACAGCTGGTAAATGGTGAGGGTGCCGCAATTAGCAAATGGTGTATTTGGCAAAAACACGATTCTTGAAATCACAAATAGTAAAGGGACTGTTTCTGTGAACAGGCTAGAAGATGCATCCCTTTGTGGGCTGAGGCACTTCTGTGCCAGCAGGGCTTCTGTGACTTTCTGGTCATGCTGGGTCTGCAGTAGTCTTCCAGCTCTGCCTGATCTGTGGGGCTAGAGGGTTAAAACCTGCACTTCTTGAGATCAGTGCCTTGCTATCAGCAGAGGATCTGATACAAAGCATGTGACATGATTAAAGTAGACTAATAGCCTGTCTCTTCTGTTGTTTGAGAAAGCTGACTTAATTCTACAGCTTCACAATCATTCGGAATAACAAGCCAGAGGTCTCTTTTTTGTTTGCTTTGTGGTCATTTTGGTTTTTGTTGTTTTTCTTCCTTTCTGCCATTTAAGATCATGTGGATGGACCCTCGGGGGAGAGGTCTGGAGGAGAATCCTGGTGCCAAAAGGCACTTCCATTCTCCAGTGGGCTGGTCCACCAGCAGCATGGGACTTCAGTGCTCTGGTGAGCACTCGGCTAGCTTGGCAGGGTGTCCGGGCTCCTCCAGAGGCTTAGCCTGAGAAGCACGAGGGAGTGCTCATCCTCCTATGTTCTTCTGGGTAGGAGATCTCTAGCACTTGGCTTCTAGCAGTGTCTGGCGTCAGCTATGGAATGAACTACTGGAGAGCCTCCTATTTCTGGGAATGGTGGTGCATGAGCCTAGTTGGGCTCAGCTTCCTTCCCACGCTGGGTGCTGGTGCCCGGGCTCTGCTCAGCCCTGTCTGAGGAGAAGGGAGCAGTCCCAAGGCTTGGCAGGCAGAGGGGAGGTGGAGAGAGAGGGTGTTTGTTTAATTGCTGTTCAAGTTGCTGCTAAGCTGGGGAAAACTTCCTGCCCTTGAAGTAAAACTACTCCCTCTGCACCTTTACTACATCGTTGCTGATTCCTGGAAAGAACCAAACGGAGTAGGAAATCTCATTTCCCATTTCAGGCAGATGCTGTAACTTCTCAGAAACATGTTTGGCATGGGTGTGCTGAATCTAAACACCCACTTGTTATCTGCCCTAACATCTGAGAAAATGGAAGTAACTGTGAAAACCTGTTTGGTTTGAAAGGGAACTTTACAGTAGAAAGTCCTTGACCTTGACCTCTTGCATCTTACGGGAGGAGGGGGCGGAAAAGATAAAAATCAGTTATACTACCTGGCTCCTACCTCAGTCTGGCAATCTCTGGTGCTGGCTCGTAAGATGGAAAAAAAGCTTGTGTTAAGGCTTTCTTCCTGGACTGTGGTAGCCTTTGGGTGCTTCAGCAGGGAGGGGAGGCTGTTGGGTCTCAGGAACCTCCAAGCCAACTGGTGTTGGGGAGGGATATTGTGCGACTCCTCGGAGGAGATTTGTTGACCTCCAAGGCATTGCTTGCTTGAGAAGGGAGGCTCGGGAGTCCATCCCGTGCACGTAGTCGCACCGGGGATTTCCAGACTGATGAGTCTGATGGCAACGGCAAATGCTTAGTAGCATCCTCTGCCTGCTGGAGAGAAGCCTACCCGAGCGCGAGCCAGAGTGCTGCTCGTCTGTGCCAGCCACCCCGCTGCCGTTTGGGGTGCAGGTCCTGCTCAGGGGCTTTGCTCCTCCGTGGGGTGGTGCGGGGCAAGCCGGCATGGGGGACTGCCTTTGACACACCCGCACCGCTCCTGGGCGGGGAGCTGGCGGAGGCATCCGTTTCAGAGGTTAAGTTTACAGCGTAACAGCTCCGAGTACAGAAAACAAAGCTGAGCTGGTCTCGTTTTTTGGAGCCATTAAAGAGCCAGTGTAGTCAAGTGACGGAGTTGCCCAACCAGTTTTGTGAAAACTATGCGTTTTTACTGCACCTTGTGCTGGTTGTAGTCAGTGTGGAGACCTTTTTCTGGACCCTACCTGCAGTGTTTGTTGCACAAATAACATTCCAGTATGTGGTAATCCAAAAGAGAAAGTCCACTAAACTGTCCTTTTGGCTTTTTCTTCTGTCTGCTATTTCTGGTAAGCTGTGGTGTGGGTTTTTTGTTTGTTTTAGGGGGAGAGGAGAAACAAATTACTTCTGGGACAGGTTGTTGGTTTTTTGGGTTGGTTTTTTTTTTCCCAGTTTTTTTGGCAGACTTGTATCTCTGGTCTTGCTGAATGGAAAGATTTGCTTAAATCGGAGAAATACTGTCCTGCAAATACCGTCATGCTGTGCAAGCATGAGTGGATAGACTGAAAATAGCAAAGAACTTTCTCAATTTGCCAGTTGTAGGGACCGAAGACCTACTTAAATGTTGGCTCTCAAACTCAAGTGTGAAGTCCAGATGTTCTTAAAATCTGATTGCACCCCTTGCAAATATAGAGAGATCACAATGGGCGCTTCTAAAACCTGTGCTACTCTTTGATACCGAACTGTGAGTTGGTTTCTTTTTAGCAGTATGATAGTGGTTTATAAATATCTAATCACTTCCCCTCGAGCACCAGAATTGCATTTCTAAAATACGCATTTCCTTTTTACAAAATGCACAATGTGCTTGCGCTGGTAAAACATGCTGAAAAACCTCTGCTGTCCTAAACAGTCCTATGAGTGCTTTCTAATCTAGGGTCTCACTGGATGACACTGTCGCTTGTCAGATTATTCACACAACAATATACTAACTACAGAAGTCAAACGAAAAAGCTTAATGTCTTATCAGGTGCACCAGGAACCAGTCTACCTTTTCAGTGTGAGTTGATGAGTTTCCTCAGAAAATCATCTCGTTTCCTGAGAAATGTAGTCATTCCAGTGGTATTTCTGCAGTCCTTGCAGCCAACTGTTGCCTTGCTTTGGTCTGCTCCCCTTACTCCAGGGGTAGCAAATGTGCAGGGACTGCATGCACACTTGAGCCTCTGGCTTGCAGATGTCTTGCAGATGCTCGTGTTAGGGTGTCACCGTACATGTCTGTACTCCTAAGTGGCGAGATCAAAGTTTGTTGACAATTAAGTATTGTGCTGCAGTTTGCAGGCTGATGTAGCTGTGCTGCTACCTCTGACTTAGTGCTTAGCCGTCGAACCATCTCCTCTAGCTTGAAGGCAATTGTTTCTACTTAAGATAAGAAGCAACTGTCTGTAGAGTAGATGGAATAAGAGATAGTCTGTTTCCGCGTACCTTCTTTTCTTCCCTTCTGTTTCCAAAGTTTGTATTATGTAGAAATACAGTTTTCTACCTTGCCTTGACACTTTCCTTCAGAAAGAAATTGTAGCTGAATCAGTGACACACACACATAAATAAAAATAATCTCTGCATCCACAAGTGTGGCCTGCGTGAGAGGGTAACTCTAATTAGCAGCCTTAATTTTTAGGATCCAGCTTCTCCCTCAAATCCCTCCATTGTAACTTTAAAAGAAGAGATGCTGTTTGGAAAATCTCCATGACAAACACGATCTTGTTTATGTTTTCAAGGTCATTACACAGTTGGTATTATCTCAGTGGAGCTTAAAGAAAAGTTCAGTGAATTCAGACCTGGGTCTTTCATTGGCTGTGCAGTTGCCTGCCAGAGACAAGATGTACTTCCCAGGTGTACCAAAGTCCAAGGCCTTTGAATATTAACGTCAACAAGATGAACTCCTTTGGATATTCTTTGTATGTTAACGCGGCTGTAACTTGCAGTCTCTGCCCTGAGGGCAGTGCTGTACCTGGTGAACAGGAGACTCGGTAACTCCCTCATTGTTCATTAACTGGTACTGTTGTGTGAAGCTGTCCTGTCTCATCACTGATGATCAGGAGACTTTCTCATTGCCAAGTGCTTGTTCTTCATGCGCGTGGATAGAGAAGCGTTCCCGGCAGCTGGGCTTTGTGGTGCAAAGGCTCAAAATGCTGCAAAAGATGGGCTGTTTCCTCCCCTGCTGTTAAAGATCGTGGCTTTCTGGGCTGCCCCTTCCCCAGCCTCTCCTGCAAGCCGGTGTCTGGTTTGGAGCTGGAAGGGGAAGTGACCACTTAGTGAGCAACTTCTGATCCCCAGCTGGCTTCTGTGGATCTCTAGCCTGGTATACGGCTGATCTGGTTCTGGTTTCTGGATTGGGATAATACTGCAAAAAGGAACTGCACTAGCTTTCAAGATGGCCTTAACCTCATGCAAATTGGCGTGCAGCTAAATACCTTCATGGAACCAGCGGCTTGCTGATCCATTCCCAGGACAGGTGCTAGCTGCTTTCGTCAGAGGGAGCCAGTTCTGCTGCCTGAGTGCATCAGCGGGAGCTCCTCCTTCTCCAGGGCTTCTTGGTCCATCTGTCTACAAATGAGCCCAGCTAACCTTGGTCACTGTTGTGGTGTGAAAAGAAGGCAGGGAGGTGAGACCAGATCAGGGAGAGCTTTAGAGATTTTCAATGTCCAGCCTGGTAATAGTATCTTGAGGGAAACAACCTGTTGCAATATATAAGGGTTGGGTCGGCATGGGGAAGGTGGTGCTTGCCTGCTGTGCCAGGAAGCACTTGCAGTGCTGATGATCAACTGAGGCTGCTTTGGAGGTTGCTTCAGTGGACCAGCTGAACTTTCATCCGAAGGTCCCACCTGCCGCATCGGATGCGAGATGTGAAGGATGGGGAGCCTCAGGGTATGCTGCAGAACCTTCGTTCACAGCGCTGGCTGCTGCATTGCTGCATCTCTCAAGTTGGAAGTTTCTCCTTCGGCAGGGAGGAGGGATAGCAGAAGGGAGGTGACATACCAGCCGTACAGGGCGTTCAGGGTGTTTGTGGGGGCAAGGGGAATAGCAACTGGAAAACCAGTTCTGGTGCTGGTTTGACCTCATCCTAGCCTGGGAAAAGCTAGTAGCAGCACATGCTATAGGGTCTGCCTTTGTTTCACACTTCCTGGGGTTAGAGCCTGAGGGGTGGAAGTGGGGAGCAACAGGCCAAAATACATAGAAACAACCTGCAGCTTCTTTGTAACCGACCATTTCCTTTCCTTATGGAAGAGGGTCTGGGGGAGAGGGGACAGCAGCATCTTCCAGGCTATGCAGATGCATTCAAATGTGAACCCTCTTCTACTTGGAAGAGGGGCTGACCTTCACAGCTTGTTGCTCTCAGGAGCACGTGTGCTCTCCTCGAGGGTGTGTGAGAACTTTGCACTTGCCTGTAAATGTAGAGAAGGTGATTTCCACAACTGATCTAGTCTGGTTTGTGTTGAGGTTGTTCCTGCTTGTCTCCTTTTTCACCATGCTCGTAAATGAGCCCCTTATTTGTGCTGTACAGTAACTTGGCGGCTGAGGTGCTTCAGCTGGCAGAGCTCATCAGGAGGAAACCTGCAGGGCAAGAGCCAGGGCGGTGCTGCAGAGGAAGGCTGAGCTCTTACCGGCAGAGCTGCATTGGCACAGGCATGTACAGTGCTAGCCTGAGCCAAGTATCATAAACTTCAGCGAGCACCAAACATGCAGAGCTTGCTAGGTGGAGGCAGTACAAGATCTAATTCGAGAGAGCAGAATTGCAATTAAAAATTAACTTAGCCTCTCTGTCCCTTGACTGATGTGGTTATAACATCCGTGTGTGAGTGTTCCCCCTCCTGCCTGGCTGGCCGGTGGTGGGGCCAGGAGGCAGAGGCGTTTGGCTCTCCCCGTATCACCTGCCCTTTGCCGCGGTCACCTTTTGCAGGAGGGGGGCTGGGAGCATCGTAGGCTCCTGCGACAAAAATAAGTTAATCTCCGAGCCGTGATGGGGCTCCTCTGCTGTCGCTAACAAAGCAGGCCTCTGTCTGCCTCTCCTCAGACACACGCGTCCTGGATTTTGTGCTCCACATACCGGTCTTGCTGTCATTGCTGTTGCTGGGAGAACGACAGGACTGAGAGTTGGAGGTGGTGGAGGGGGCAGGAAGCCATCCCGTGATGCCGGTTTAGCCTGTGCGGACTCGTCCCGTTCCTCCCCCATGGGGAACCCTGGGGTCCTGGATCAATTGATGCCTTCCTGGAGTTAGTTCTCCCTTCGGGTCCTGGGGCTGGTGCCAAGAAAGACCTAGAATCAACTACACAGAAGCTGAACAGGCTGTGTTGGCAACCAAGTTTTTATGGCACTGGTGCCTCAAAGCAGCAAACTGATAGATGTGCCTAAATAATCCTGCATATCTTTACAGGATGGGAAATGAGAGCCTGGGAGAAACGCCACTCTGCAAGTTGAGAGTACGGTCTCTTATGAAATCCTCTGCAGAGCTGGCATCAATCTGAAGAATGACAGGGAAAACTTGGAGGCATGTGGGCAGGATTGTTGAAAAGACTGGGTGTAGCTGCTTGGGGAAGAAAATTCAAATGGTCAAAGCAGTTAGGGTGGAGAGGAAAAGGAGGAAACAAACAATTGCAGACAGTCAGTGGAATTTAGAAGTTGCAAAGTTCATGTATTAAACCTTTGCACGTGTTGCTGCAGGATTTTAAGGCTCAAAAGTTGACCAACCTCAAAAGGCAAGTGGTCAGCTCTGGCTGCCACAGGCCACAGACAGCACTGGCTGGCAAGACTCAGTACTTAAGCCAGCCCTTCACTGCCGAGTGGCCTGTGGATATGCCCGGTTGTGGTAACTCCAAGCTCATCTGCTTCCAAATCTGACCCGTCTCAAATTTTGTTGAGCTGCTGCTTCTACTGTATGGCAGCGTTGCTAGTTTGTGCAGTTTCAGAAGGTAGGCCTTTGAGGAGTTTCATTAATGTAGTGGACAAAAGTAAGTTTAATTTTTTAAGGGTAGCAGAAGAATTGGAAAATCTGTAATGTTTCAGTGTGTGGAGCCCTGAAGTATCTTAAAAGCTCAAAGCAAAAGCCTAAGAACCTGGTTCTCTTTTGGCATGACAACTGTACTTTGAATTATTTTATGGCTAGGAGCTACAGAGGAGGTATATCTCCCTGTGACAAGAGGAGGGTGGTGCATAATGCTGTAACGCATGGTTGGGTCTTTGGGTTTTTTAATAAACGAAGAAGATGGTATGCCTTTAACAAATAGCTAGGAGTAGAAGAGCCTTGAAAGCAATCTTTTACTCTTGTCACCTCAGGCACGTCATCTTCCACACCAGCTCTTCTCAACTTGTTTGACTACTTATCTTAGATAACTATTGTGAAGATCCTAACAGCTCTGCAAATCTCTGTTTTCCTGACTAATCCAAGTAGTGTGGACAGAGTGCTAGCAAGCAAATCAGCAAGTACTGGGAGTTGTAGGGACAACTTGAAAGTAAGGAGGATTGCACCTGGGACTGGACATCTTAAGGTAAGAAGTCCAATGCCTTGTGCAGGAGGTTATGGTCTAGCTTAGTTCTTGGCTAGGTTGAAGAGTAGGAAAACATTTGTATCCCCCACAACAGACATTCATCATCGCCGAGGGACCTGGCTGCCTCAATGTTCTGGTTAGACTGCCAGGCTCCGCTTTGTGATGCTATTAAGAGGAGATGTGTTCATGGTGAAGCCAGCAAGCAAGCCAGCTGGATGGGAAAACTTATGTGGTAGTTATCCTCTCCAAGTGCAGTCTTAAGTGTTGGTGCCTGTCAGGATTAACGGCCCGAGGGGACGTATCTCCTGCAGAGGAGAGGAGGGGAGCACACAGTTTGAAGGAAGCGATGTTTGTGCTTGCCCCTGCTCTGAGATACCATTAGAGGGCACGGTACTCTTTGGGTTACAGCTGTTCTGTGACAGCAAGCTGGCATATGATTTGTGGTAGGAGAGCTGGTCTAACGTGAGCAAGGCTTGTTGAATAAACTTGCTGGCATTAACTAAGGGTAAAAATCTGCTAACAGAGAGCCTTCGCTCGCTTTTCGTAGGTTGGTAGTGATGCAGCTGCTGTATAGTGCATCTGTGCTGGAACAGAACCAGCTCATAGCCGGTGGCTGCACCTGGGGGGCCTGGAAATGGGAGTGCTGTGTGTGTGATATTTGGTGTAAGTATGGACCAGAACCTATTACAGGAGCTTTCCCTGGCTAATTTGAAGGACCTGCTTCTGGGTGCTGCTGGCTTTATGGACTCTGACCTGAGGAGTTAACTGAATAAAAAGTAACTGAGATGATGCTAACCTGGCTGTGCAGTAAGAGCTCCTTAGGTACAATGACCGCTATATAGATGGGATTTTTAAGATCAACCTGTAGCACAGCTGGCTGAGATTGTATTTCTGTGCTGCTTTCCCATCTCAATAGCATCTTGCTATGTGCTGTGCAGCAGTGGGCTTAGCACAGCCTCTAGCTATGGCATCCCTTGAAGTTAGAGCAGTAGTGTTGTCTTCAGCCACAGACTTCAGACTCGCGCTCTCTCCTGGTGGTTGGAGGGTGACGATTGCTTGGTGGGAAGACTAGCCAATTATAACAAGGCCCACATACCAGTTTAGCTCCAGAGTTAACCTAAATATTTAATAGGATTAAGCAAAAGCCTTTGATTGAAACAAAAGAACGCACCGGGCTCCAGTGACCCTCGGTACACCCAGACTGGCAGCAGGGAACCCTGCTGACCTTGCTCTCTGTTGGGGCTGGCTCTTCCCAAACCAGACTGGTAACCCCAGCCTAGTATTGCTCTTCCTCTGGCTGTTGCTTCTTAAAGCAGCATGGTCTGTTTTGAGCAAGGAGCTTGCTAGAGCTTGCTAGAGGTTTTCAGGAACTTAAGTCCTCTGTTGCCTATGCAGGAAACATAACTGAGCATGGGGGAGGAAGGAGAAGCAGGAAAGCTGACCTGAGACGTTCCCCCACCGGTCCTCATGTGTTACTCAGCTGTGCTGCTTCCCCAGGAGGAGGCTTACTCCAGCAGCCGGGATGGTCTGTGGGACTTTTTTTAACTTCTGAGCTCTTTGCTGTCAGACAAGTGAGAATTGGAGCAGCTTGCAGCAATACAGATCTATTTACTCCCCGGGTCCTGTAGCACAAAGACCTGATGAGGATCCATTGTTGATAAGCTGCCTAATTTGCAGTGTTAAAAGCAACCTTGTCATCTCTTCTCATGCGGGTTTACATAGGCTTCAGCCATGGTAATTGAGCAGAGTTAACTTCAGATGCGGTAGAGTACCTTCCCTCTGTGGTGAAGACCTGCCCTGGAGTTGGTCTCTTGCTGTCTGTATTGCTTGCTAGACACACCATGGGTGTGTGCAGTTTGCGTGGCTGGTACCAACAAACTAAAACCAGCACGTTGTCTTGTCAGTGTTCCCATGCTGGCTCGAACTTGAGGTTGGCTTTGGAAACTGGGACTTGTTGAAATCTTGCCTGTCTTGATCTTGCAGCAGAATTGGTAGTAGGTAACCACGGAGCAGGCTTGCTGGTCGCCATGTGTTGTCAAAGCATCAGGTGCCGAGCTGCACATAGGAAGCTTGATTTAATGCTGCCTTTTAAATTGACCTCTTGGCCTTGCTCTTCAGTGTTCCTTCAGCTGCTTAGGGGTCATGAGGAGATAAGATTTTCTGGGGGAGGGAGCTGGCCTTGTGAGCTCCTTCTCATAGCTCAGCCCTGCCGAGAAGGACTTGGGGGCACTGGCGGATGAAAATCTGGTCATGAGCCGGCAATGTGCACTCGCAGCCCAGAAGGCCAACTGTATCCCGGGCTGCATCGCCAGCAGCGTGGCCAGCAGGGCGAGGGAGGGGATTCTGCCCCTCTGCTCTGCTCCGCTGAGACCCCCCCTGCAGTGCTGTGTCCAGCTCTGGGGTCCTCAGCACAGGACAGACATGGACCTGTTGGAGCAGGTCCAGAGGAGGCCACAAAAATGATCAGGGGATGGAACAACTCTGCTGTGAGGAAAGGCTGAGAGAGTTGGGGTTGTTCAGCCTGGAGAAGAGAAGGCTCTGGGGAGACCTTATCGCAGCCTTTCAGTATTTAAAGGGGGCTTAAAAGAAAGATGGGGACGGACTTTTTAGCAGGGCCTGTTGCAATAGGACAAAGGGGAATGGTTTTAAACTAAAAGAGGGTAGATTTAGACTAGCTATAAGGAAGAAAGTTTTTACAATGAGGGTGGTGAAACAAACCAGAGAGGTGGTAGATGCCCCATCCCTGGAAACATTCCAGGTCAGGTTGGACGGGGCTCTGAGCAACCTGATCGAGTTGAAGATGTCCCTGCCCTCGGCAGGGGGTGGGACTAGATGGCCTTTAAAGGTCCCTTCCAACCCAAACTATTCTATGATTCAGATAAGTGCATCCCTTTTCTCCACCAGGAGTGGTAGCTAGAGTTCGTGTTTTGGTTGATGCTGTTAATGCAAAGTCTGTATAAATAGTGATGGAATTGCAGTGTGTTTGTGATTAAATCCCTTCTGTAACTGTTGATAGCCCTCTGTCACTCTCCAGGAGATCTTGGCAGTGGTGACTGTTTGTATTTGTAGTGACGGTGGTGTCCTGTTTTGCTGCCCTGAAAAGGCAACTTGAGTAGTCTATGGAGCACGTGCTTTCTGGGCATCTGCTCTGAGACCCACCAGATGATCCAGAGCTCTGCACAGGGCAAGGGTGTTGCTCTGAAACTGCCTGCAGGACCTGTCACTAACATAACTGGTTGTCTGTCTGCTTTCCCCTTAGGTCCCGTAAGTGAAAGAAGATGGGGTCTGGCTGCCTAAAAGTCACCAAGTACTTCCTCTTCCTCTTCAATCTCCTGTTCCTTGTAAGTATCGTGGGCAGTATCTGCAGAGTGGAAAGGAAGGCCTGGACTAAAATTAGCTGGAAAGGTGTTTTTTCTGGATGTTGGCCCAGTGTGTTCATTAAAGAAAGTGGCCAGAGTTTTGGAAGGAGGGAGGGAATCCCTGAAGCTGAGGGACATCAGAGCTGCTGTTCGGCTCCCAGATATGTTGAGCAGCTCTGCTCTTAGTACCCACCTGCTGTCTCCAGAGCACACAGCTCCCTTCCTGCAGTGGGAAGGGAAAACAGGAGTTATGGGTTCTTTCTGGAGGGAGAGTAGTGGTAACTACTTTCTCTGCCACATCTGGAGCAGCAGCTAAGCTGCCCCTGAGCAGCAAAGCTACAAAACCTGCCAAGTAATGGCAGTGCCCTCCTAAATAGGCCAGGCAAGCTTCAAAGAACAACTCTAATTTTGTTCGAGTCCCAACGGCTGGTTTTGATTTTTAACAAGATGAATTAGTCCAAGTCCCCTATTTGAAATGGCGTTGGGAGGTGGGGGAGACGGGGGCAGGCTGGCCTGGGAAAATGAGGCAGCCCACTGGATGCAGTTATTTTCAAGTGTGAGGCTCAGCAAAAGATGAGCTCCTTTTGGATCAGAGTGGGTCTGGGAGGACCGCACATGTTCTTGCATGCATCTTCTGTGAAGCTTAGATGTTGTGTGTCGTGTGGATGGTGATGGTACTGTTGGTGCTGCCCTCCTGCAGTGGGATGGTGTAGTGGGGAAGCATAAGGTTTCAGCTTTCCACGTATCAGCAAGAAGATAGCCTGCCTGATATTGTTACCCTTTGTGCAGTGTGTAAGGGGAAGGAAGGGCCAGGCAGGGAGGGAAATGGAGCACGATAAGGTGAGCACTGCTTTCTGGTCTCTGTCCCTGCACACAGCTTCACTCCTGCTTCCTGCATGGCTGGGCTGTGCTGCTGGCGCGGGGGCTTGAACTTGAGGCACATCTGGATCTGGTTTCCCTTGGCTTATTCTGTGGCTCCTTCCTCTCTGTGTTTTGCTTCTGTCCTAAGAGAAGTTAGCTCTGGTCTCAGGGCTGAAAGTCAGGGGTGCTTAGAGCATCCATGGGGAAGACTCTTGGGGGGAAGGGGAGAGGAGAGGTTTTTCAAGTGCCACTAGATCTTTCAGAGTATGATTTGGTCCACTTTAAGGATAGGAAAAATCCAGTTGAGTCCAGGCGTGTCCTCCTAGTGCAGGACTCCTCCGAAGACACATTAGCATCCAGGCTATCTCCTTTCCTGAAGAGGTGGTACTTTTTAAGCAGCATATAATTCAACCAGTCTACCCTGGGAAGCAGAACTGCATTTGTTAAGGCAGTGTTTGAGTCTTGCTGAAGTCCAGTACCTGGCCCTGTCTAGTCTTCCTTTATCCCTGAGCCTAGGCCCAAGTTCACTAGCTAACCTCTGTATAAAGAAAGTTTCCTTCAAGAAAGCCAGCTTAGCATGGGAGGAAAGGGGAAGGATGACAGCCTGAAATACTACGGTGCCTTACAACACTGTTGCTGTCTTTGCTGGATGCTGTCAATGGTCATTGTGGCATCTCTATTCCACATTGCCCTCCTCTCCCCTCTGCGGAGCCAGGCATGGTTGCGGGCAGCCTGCGGGGATAGCTGCGGTGTCAGGAGACAGAGTTGAACTGCTTCGTCGGGCTGACCCACGTCTGTGCTGAAAAGCATTTTCCTGTATTTTGCAAGACTGGGAGGATGGCAAGCGCTGAATCCCTCTGTGGGTCTCGGGGAGGCTTGAGCGCTCCTGCCTGGGTCGCGCGTGACGGGAAGCTGTTTTGTCCTGTGCACACCCGACTCCTCCGGTGTAGCAGCCAGCCCCTCTCCCTCGTGGGGAAAGCTGCTCCGATGCACTGAGCTGGAGAGTAGCAGTTTTAGGGTGGGATGTGAGGAGGTCTGTGCTGACCGAAGCGAGAAGCTGCTTTAATAAGCTCTTTGCTAAGCCTGCCATGCAGCATGGGCACTGCTCAGGCTGCTTTGTGCAAGTGAGGTCTCTGAAGCCACTGTGTTTTGGTGGGGAGCTTGATACTTGTCTAGAGTGAAGGTTTTGAGCGTGCTTCTGTCTTGACTGATGGCGGGCTTTTTGCGTGTGCCAGATGTTGAGGAAGGTGGTATCCATTACTCTCTCGCTGTCATAGGAAGTAGTTGACATGAGAAGCTTTTTCCGTTATGGTTGTTCAAGGTCTGAATGGGGGGTGGATTCTTGAGTTTATACAATGTCGATAAATATTAATCTAGCAGAGAAATTGCTTGTGTTGAATTGCTGTGAGCTCCCAGCACGGACAGGTTTTGAATACCTCATGCTAGTTTCCCAGAGCTGCTGAGTTTTGTTGAGGAGACTGCTTGCACAAACGTGATGCTGGTGATGGAGCTTTGTGTCTGCTCTGGACCTTGAGCTGAGTCTCTGTCATGGCACCCTGTGTAGGCCAGCCCTTGCTATTGAGGTGTGTTCTCCAGCCTTGCTTGGAGCTGATGAATTAAGCCTTTAGAGACATGCTAGTGCCTCTTTTGGAAGTTAGTCAGTCATTGAAATAGCACTTCTCTACAGCTTGAGGTCTATGAGAAGGTCACTTGCTATAGCTGAAGTAGTTCAGGGACTTGGTGGTATTTTGCAGTCTTGGAGCCTTACTTCAGGGAAGGGTTTGACCTGCTTTGATTAAAGGGAAGAAGGTTATTTGGACTGCTTGCCTACTTGCTACAAAAGATACCAAAAACATAAGCTTGGAGTATAAGCTTAGTTTCTCTAATCAAAACTTAACACATCTCTACCTTCTTGGGTAGCAGACATGGGCCACAGCAGATGCTTATCCTTAAAGGGAAAACAGTTCTGTAAGACAAGTTCAACAGTCTCTGGAAACTGTTTGTTTAGAATATATAACTGTCTGTCCTACTTCTAACCCTTCTGTAAATGGAGCAGAAGGCTACTCTCTAAAGCAAAGCCTGGAGTTTAAGAGCCTTTCTGTTGGCCCCTGTGCCAGCTCAACGTTACCTCGCGCAATCTGAGTGTGGAGGAAGGCGGTGCTGGGGCAGGACAGCCGGGGACCCCCAGCTGCTCTTTCCAGAAAGGTGGAAAAGCTCCATCACAGCTGAGTTCTTCCACGCCCCTCTTCACTGGGCTCTGCTGAGGGAAACTGCTGGTCCTGCCTTGAGGGAGCTGCATCCTTCTGGCTTGGGTGTGGAAGGGGGTCTTGCTGAAATCAGGGGTGAAATCTCTACCCCCAGGATGGATGGGAGACGCCTGTCCCCCACTTCAGGAGTTTAAACCAGTGGAGCTGGAAGGCAGATGTGATTTCTTCTATGGAGGGTCTGAAGCCAAGCCGGTGGCAGAAGCAGCCTGACTATGCTATGCAAACTCCTGAAGATGCTGAGCAGAGATACTATCCTGCTAGGAGGTAAATACACTGTTGTTAATAGGACAGTGTTTTCTCCCTGTGGTTTATTTTCTCCCTGCCTTCCCCTTTTAGTGTTTTCCACAGCAGCTCCTGGCAAACGCACGAGTTGTGGACTAGAGCAAAGATCAGACTGAAAACAGGCCTTGGATAGTCTGAGCACCTCATAACAAATAACTTCCAAGGAGCTCGGCTCAGCAGCTGTTCTGTGTTTTGTCAGTAACAGCAAAACTTAGGTGACATTTCAGGGTCAGCAAGCCAAGAGAGTTGTCACATACAGCCTGGTTTGCATCTTTGTTAAGACAAATATTTTATTAAGACTATAGTTTAAATGCGAGACTGCCTCAAACTGTAAATTCAGCAGTTCTTGGCAATACCAAGTTTGAGAGGAATTTTTTAGGCGCCGCAGCTGTTGCATGTTCAAGGGGCCTTTCTGGTTTGATCAGCAGATTGAATGCTGTGGTGCAGCATGTTGGGACATAAGGCAAGGGGGAATTCTTGTTACTGCCATCTTGTCTTTTTATCTTTTTTTCTGGGATACAACAGCTGTTTGCTTTCTGCAGCTGAGTCAGTCTTCTTCATCCATCTTCATAGATGGGAACTTGCTTGGTGACTTTCTAATCCTATCCCCAGAGCTAACTACATGTTGTGCCCCCTGCCAAGCTAGGAAAGCTTCCAAGCAGCTTATTTCAGACTGTTGCTTTATCTTTGCTCAGAAAAGCTTCTTTGTATGAGGAGCTGAAGCATAGTGTAAACTTTCAAAATGTGGAGCCAATGCCTGTCCATACAACCCTTTCTGCCAGCTTGCTTCAGGTGGTGGTTTGGCATTTCCCTTGTCTCCCAAATATCAGAACATTCTCTAATGAAGCACAGAATTGCAATCTCTCTTCAGCCCTGTTGGTTTATTTAGTATTTCTCTTTATCCTATCTTGAAATCCTGCTGGTGTGAGAACTGCTACTTGCAGTTCATGTCCTCTGGAGGCATCTCACTTTTACTACTCGTCCTTCCCTTGTTTCTTCAAAGTCTGTTTTAGATCTTTGCACAACAAGTGGTTTCCAGCCTTTGCCACTTCTAGTTGGCTGAACAAGTTTCAGCTTCTTATCAAACCTGCAGACTTACAGGCTTCTCAGCATAATTACTTTATTATGGGTATAATGGTGCTCTCGTCCCCAGAATCATCTGCATGCAAACACGTCGCAGTGTAGTATAAAACATGGTGATACCTGGAAGCTGAAACAGAGCATGCTTTTTTTCCTCTTCCCCTTCCCTTTCAAAATGAGATGGGAAAAACTGTGTGTCTCTTGCCTTCTCAATTCAATGTCTGGATTCAGCTGAGTCCTCACAGGAACGTATTGCTCTACCAATCCTTGCCCTAGACAAGACTGTGTGGTGAGTGAGGCAGAGACCGTGGCTGATGTTTCATAACGCTTGACTCTCTGTTGATGGTAAGATGTGTTGGCTTGAGGGACTGGGGTATTCTGGCATAAAGCAGTGGCCAAGCCAAAATGCCTAAGCTTGGCTTTGGAAGGGGCAAAGCACTTCACTCAAGGGAACCTGCATGCAAAGTGAATGCTGCTGGTTTTTTTGCATTTGTGGGTTGAAGCCATACTATTATAACAGCCTGACAAGCCAAAGATTTCCTTTCTGGGAAGGTTCCAGCTGCCAGATATCTCATCCTTTGGCAGTTGGCTCCCAGCCTGGTCCCATAGGGTCAGGGATTTCTCTATTAAAAAATCTTCAAAATCATATGCTAGATGTGTTTGTCCTTCCTCTGTTCTTCACAGAAGCAGTGCACTTACCTTTTGCTTCTGACAACAAGGTTCTAGCAGCAGGACGTCTCTTCCTCAGACTGTTTTGTCCTATACAACATCATGTACTACTAAAATACCGTGTGAAGGACTGCCAGGCAGAACCCGGGGCTCCTGTGCAGTTGGCTGAGGCGCTTTTCCTGGAGTCACGCTAATCCTGTTTACTCTGGGAGGAGTACTGTGGGGGAGGCGGGTGGGAACAGCAAAAGAATGGTTGTTTTTACTCTGGAAGTATGGAGAATGGTGACTGCTGCTTCTTATTTGTCTAAACTACTAAGCCAGCTATATGTGTTTTGTTCTTACTCTTTCAGATTCTGGGTGCTGTGATCCTGGGTTTTGGAATATGGATTCTGGCTGACAAAACCAGTTTCATTGCAGTTCTGCGTAAGACCATGTTTCTTCATCTTCTTTCTCCTGAATTGATTCAAGTCCGGGGCTGTGCTTGACCACGATGTAGTGCATACTTTTACGCACAGTCTGTGACATGGTGTGTAGCAAGATGGGACTCTATCGGGGACAGGGTGAAAGGGAGCAACCCTGGAGACACAGCATTCCTCCTGGTCTTGTGGATTGCAACACCAGGGTCAGACTGAGTGAGACCGTTGCCTCTTCACCCAACAATCCAACTATTTAATCTTAAACATAGGGACTAGTATTTCATCCTATTTTCACTGCATGCTCTGTGTTTCCACAACAGCTTCCTTACTACCACTGTGTCCAAAGGCCCCCAATGCCTTCATGTAGTTTGGTGTGTGAGTCTCCTATGCTCCCGCTGCTTTCTGTAATGATCTATTTCAATTTGACTGTTTTAAATGCCAAAGAAAGAAAGCACCTGGTTTTATTGATGCTTCATGTACATTGAAAGTAGCCAGTATGTTCGTTCCTAAGCAGTAGAAGATGTAGATCTGAGGGGGGATGGAAGGTGTGGGTCTGTGAAATCTTTAGTGCTCTGACTTCTAAAACATGCTCAGTTATACACACTTCATGAGACTTAGCCTGGCCATCAGAGGTGTTCTGTGTTGCTGCATGTGCAAGGGGCTAACTTCCTCCCCTTTAAGTCAGCCAAGAGCATCGACTTGAGTCTTGACAGAGGGTCTGCTTTCTGCAGAAACCAAAAAACTGAGCTGGCTTAGCAGAGCCTGGGCTTCTCAGGGCTGTAAGTGACTCTCACCAAATGAGTAGCTCAGCTGCATCTTTCACAAGCTCTGCTTCCTTTCTGCTTTTTCCTAGAGGGGGCTTGAAACAACTTTTCTGCTTGGCAGGTCTGGCTACCCATTGCCACTACCTCCAGAATTGCTGACTCTGGCACCAGTGTCAGATGCTGCAGGAGGGCTGCCTGCACACTGCTTGCCGCCCCAGGGAATGAACAGCACTGGCATTCATAGCCCTGTTCCCAGCTACGCTGATCTTGCAAAGGGCTCTATCACCCCAGTCGTGCTGAACACTCTGGCCTGGCTTTGGAAGGTGCTGGGTGGAGACAACACCCCCACTAACGCCATACACACAAATACTGCTGCTTGCTCTGTTTGTGTGCTGTGGCATCTGGCTTGCTACCGCAGTACTAAAGCGCAAAAAGCACAAGGGGTGTTGGTTAATAAAGTGGGGGCATGAGCAGAAACGCACTTTTAATACAGGCAGATGGAAAGGAGCTTATCAGGGCCTGGCTATTTGCAGCACCCCTCGTGGTCTGAGGTGTGTTTGGTACCGGTGGGCCAGCAGCTGTTCCCCCAGGCTGATGGTGTTACTGCCATTTGTGGAGGTACGAAGTCCCTGAGCTTGGCTCTGCTTCTTCCCATTTTACCCAGAATCTCTGCTAACAGAGCATTTAAGGATTTAGCTTCCTTCCTGGAGATTTCCAGCATCAGCTCTTTCTCCCTGCCCCCTTGCTTCCTTTCCCATGCCCTGCTTTAGTAACCCAGGCATCAGGGAGGGAGCCGGGCACGGCAGGGCACTCCAGCCGCTGCCAGAGGAGCCTGTTGTACTTGCTTGGCCGCCTGCCCAGCGCAGGGGAAAACGCGGAGTGACAGCAAACAGAGCAGGAATCGTCTTGCCAGCAGAGCCTTCTCGCAAGGCAAGACGTATTGCAGATGAGGAATGCAAGCATGGCTCCTGTCCCCCTGCCACTGTCACTTCTCCAAAGGGCTTTTGAGCTGGAAATACCTTTTTCTGTCTTTTAGTGAGAAGTTGACTAAGCAACTGCTTTCTAGCACTGTAGAGGTGCTGCAGCCTGGGTACTTGAACACTTGTATGATGGCTGAGCAGATTTTGGGGGCGGGAATAATGTAGTCTTCTGAAGACCAATTTTCTAAGAGTGCTACTTCAGTAAATGCTTTGCAGTATCGGCACCTAACCGGCACAGCAAGGGTCCCAGGACTGGTGAGGAAGGAGGAGCAGGATCCTGGTTTCTGTGGCATATGTCCAGCCAGGGAGAGTCTGGCCTGGAAATGAATCGGGGCTGGAGAGTCTGAAGTGACCTGTGTGGCAAACAGCTCCGGTTCATTTTTTGATAACTGATCTTTTCCCTCTGTTTGGCATGTTCTAGGGAAAAAGCTTGGAAGCTAGTGACTTGCACCAGGTATCAGAAGTGGGGGGAGGTATGTGTTGGGGGGAGAGTATTAGTCTGGATTCGGTTACTCTCTCTTAACCTATTTCAGGAGGAGCTCAGAGGAAGTTTACCTCCTGGGACTTCTGTCCAGGAAACTAAATGCTGAGCTCTAGGAAGATTATTTTCATTAATCACTGGACATCCAGAATTCCCCTACACTGTGCAGGTTTAAGAATGTCTCTTAATGATAAAGGAGGTTTCTGGTTACTATTTCTAGACAGAGTATCTCTTCAACTTTTATGCCATAATGCTTGCTTCCTCCAATCCTATTCTGCAAGAAATAATCCTGTGACCAACCCAAATGTAAGAGTTTGTTTCTTCTGTTGCTCGCCGTACTAAATGTTGAGGGGAGAGGACTGACAGCACCAGCATGTCTGAAATAATATTACCTAAACTTGGTTGAAAAACTGTTGAGCTTTCAAGAGCGCAGTCATTTCAGACACAATAGGAGGGGATAGATAGGAGGATAAGTAGCTAATTTGGGCATGATACCTGTTCTGATCCTGGAATAGCATCCATTTGCAGGGGATCATACACAGGTGCTGCAACAGCCCGCAGTGAGTGCCTGGCCATTCGACACTGACTTGTCAAGTCACCTGTTACATCATCTGTGCTCAAAACGAGCTGTAGCTCTTGCATCATGTTTCCCTCCATGGAATTTGTGTGTCCCACTGTTGACTGCAAGCGGATAAGTAAAAACAGAATGGCTGGAACAAGGAATATGCATTAAAGTGAAAAGCCAAACCAAAAAGGGTTTTTAGGACTTGGAAAAAAGCTTCCCTGAAGATAGCAAAGGGAATTGAAGCAAATAGGCAGTAGCTGTGGAGTAGAATATACTTTATCTTACACTTGCTCAGAGTGCATTCATGAGGGAGTTAAAAATCCAGTAAGCAGCTAACTTTTTCCAAATAAGGTTCATTTGTTTGGAGTGACTTTGAGTCTTCCAGGCTCTGAGATAATGGAGACCTGCAGGTTGGCTTTGAAAGTCTTCCTTCATCAGAAGACACCCAGAAGCAGCCTTCTGTCCCCATGTTCAACACACCTCTGTGCAGTCCCTTTGTAGAAGACAACAGACTAATATAAGTAGATATGGAGGCAGTTCTCTAAAAGGTGATGGCAGATGTAGTTTTTGTCAGTAGCTAATTTTGTTCCCTCTCCTGGCCCCTGCAGAGATGTCTTCTCCCTCCCTGAAGACTGGCGCATACATCCTCATCGGTGTTGGGGCTCTCACCATGCTGATGGGGTTCCTGGGCTGTCTTGGAGCAGTTAATGAAATCCGATGTCTCTTGGGTCTGGTGAGAGAATTCATGCTATGTTTTAGATTCATGCTTTAATACGTCTCCTGCAAAATATCTGTGGATTGTAGCTGGGGCTCAGGTCTCTGCTAGGTACTTAGATCCAATTCTTCTGCTAAGTCAACTTAGATCCAATTCTTAATTTGCACACATTAAATTCTCCAGCAGTCAACAGGCTGCAGCAGCGGTTCCTCAGACATTACTGATGATGAGCTAATAACTCTGCGAAATGAGGGAGGACATCACTGACACTTTCTGCAAACAGTGTGTTGAGGACTGCCAGCTGAGGAGAGATGTCCCAGGTGACCTGGTACCTCATCCCCCCACCCCGATTTCCCCTTGGCATTGTGCTCTCAGTGGTGCAAGGACAAGTATCAAGGGCAGTGAGAGAGAAGAGGAGGAGTGACAGTGTCCTGCTGTGCTGCAAAGTTCAGCTTCTGTGCAAGAGTCGAGACAGACTTGACTAGGAATGTCCTGTATGTCAGAACTTCTCTTCAAACAGTTCATCTATAGGAAATTTTCTGGCTGTGGTGGATGAGCTGACACTAGCTTCGTACACCTCAGCCTGCTACTTGACTCCTGCTTATTCAGAGCACATATGTATAGGAAACTAAGTATGGCCACACTGTGTGTCCTGGCATTAGGAACGTCTCCTAATGTAATGGTAGTAGCTGCCACCATTTAAAAGTAACCGCAGATGTCAAACTTTCCTTAAAAGCAGTTTGCTGGTGAATCTTAAATTTAGATCCTCAAACAAATTAAATAGCATTTTTTAAAAAGGTAATTGACTTTAAAAATAATGTAGAAAAAAAAGTAGGTTTGTAAAATTGACTTTTCTTGCCGTGGAGGCTTGGGGTAGGCAGAGTCCAACTGATGGAGGTCAGAGTGGACTGGGAATGGAGCTGAGGGTGGGAGAGGGAGTCCCTGCTGGAATGACACGTGCAGAGAAGGTGCTTGTAAACCCTCTCCTTCCTGAAGTCTTCCTGTTGGCCTGATGGGAGAAGTGCTGACGTGCACTGGTCTGATGTAGATGCTTGTACTTAAGTCTTTTACTGGGGAGAGCATTGTTGATAGCAAGCTTGTCCGCAGGCAAAGGTGTTGGCTCAATGTTGTGACTTCTCCTGTATATTAAAACTTACCAAAACTTGTGCTGTTATGTACAGACCTTTCTAAAGGCTGTTAGTAGTCATATATTCTCTTTTGTTTCCAGTACTTCACCTGCCTGATGATAATCCTCATAACTCAGGTTGCTGCTGGACTGGTCATCTACTTCCAGAAAGAAACGGTAAGTGTTTCTTACTGTGCATGTTTTCCTTGGTCTTGATTTGGGGGAACAGGAGACACCTGGAAATTGTTTCTTCCAAACTGGGCTATACTGTTAGCAGGCATAACGGGATTCTCCTTTCCTCTACCCCAGCTCAGCAGCTTTGCTGTACAGTTTGGTTCTTCAGTATCTGCCAGCCGCAGTAGTGCTACTTTCTCAAGGATTATGAAGCTCTGTTTGGTATGCAGGCTTTATTTTTGGGTAGTGGGAACAGTAAAAAGAAATTCCTGAAAGGCTTTTGACCCTGCCTCCTCTTGATCCTGCTGCAGACTACTATTTGGGCATGTAGTAGCAGTGATTTCTACCATGTTGCCATCACTGGTGCCTTGAGGGGTTACCACCCTGAGTGATTGCTTTTCTGACTGGCCTCCCTCATGTCATCTTGGTCCACCCTTTCAGCCCTTCTGCATCTGTATCTAAAACTCTCCTTGGAAGAGCGGTCCTCTTTCCCCAAGAGCAAACCCAGGTATCTGACAGTTGCTGTACTACAGCTTGAGCTTAAAGCCAAGTGGTTTAACCTTCTGAAGTGGATCTCTTTGTCAGGGATGCAGTTGCACAGTGTATGCTTCTAGAGCTCCAATAGGCTTGGTAGTGTAAAGGGAATGACTTTTGAGCTACTTAAGTGCATCGCAACAGCCTGTCCTGGCTATAGGTTCCCTGGCCAGGGCAGTGCCCGGTCAGGCCTCCAGCTGTTTGACAGCTAAACTGGGAGCCACATTAGAATCATAGAATCATTAAGGTTGGAAAAGACCTCTAAGATCATCAAGTCCAACCGTCAACCCAACACCACCATGCCCACTACACCATGTCCCTAAGCACCTCGTCCACATGTCTTTTAAATACCTCCAGGGGTGGTGACTCAACCACTTCCCTGTTCCAAGGCCTGACCACTCTTTCAGTAAAGAAATTTCTCCTAATGTCCAGATTATTTCTGGACAGAAATAATCCTGGACATCTCCTAACGTCCAGATTATTTCACACAGTGGGAGCAAGTTATAACTGCGGGGTCCCTGCTGGCTTCTGTCCTGGTTTGCAGGTTTCTGGTACCAGTTGTGGGTAACCCTGTCCTTTGCCACATAACTGTATATCTATACCACTGCACGGCTGTGCTTGCTTCTCCTAAGGCAAACCTCCTGCTAGGTGGTTACAGAAAGCAGGTGGTTGAGGAAGTTATGGATGGGGCCTGGTGGTGAAGTTTGGGGGCAGGGGGAAGGTGCCTGCCCCTGGCGTAGCTGATAGGAGCGTTGTACAAGTGGCTGTGGTGACTGTGAGCAGCTGTTGGCTGGGTTCCTTGCCAAATGTGGTGTGAATGTAGCTTGCTTTCTGGGCTGGCTGGAGCTGAAGGAGAAACTGAAACCTTGGGTAGCTGGTGTGTAAAGTTACAGCTTTAAACAAGCTGCTGATTCTCAACAAACGGCTCTGACTAATGCAGAGGAGGAGGTGTGGGGATGGGCATTCCCCTGTCATGGGGAAATGTGACTTCTTGGACCATGAAATTCCACGCCTCTGTGGGTATTTCTCCTCCAGCTGTCACTCTTCTCTAGAAAATTACGGCTTTTGAGCTGTAGCTCCTCATTTGAACCTCAGTCAGACCAAGGAGAGAATAGAAGTGCTGGCGGTTATTCTGTACAGCCCTTGGAGCTGATGTGGCCGAGATCATCACTTGTATGGATCTAGCAGAATGGTAGGGGAAGCTGGGCTTTGAACAGATGCTCCTGTTCAGTCCTCAGTGACCAAAACTTATGGAAAAGTTTTGGGCTGCTGCTTTGCCTCCCCCCATGGGCATTGCTAGAGGAATGCCCCTTCAGACTGGAATTGCCCAGTACTACTGGGAGGATGTTGATGCAACATCCATTTCCCTACATCTGTTGGTGACTTGAAACTGTGGTGGGGTGGGTTTTTTGGGGGACAACAAAAGGGCTCTCCTAGAGCCCTTCTATTTCAGGGATCCTCTGAAGTACCTGCCTAGAGCACTAAGAAAAACTGTTTCAGGAAGGTCTTGGCTGAAACCTCCCACACGCTGGTTTGTGGCTGCGCTTCAGTGATGCTACGCATGTTGCTCCGCTTCACTTGATGTATGTCATCCCAGAGCAGCTCGGAGCACAGTGAAGCAAACTGAAAACTGCTCAAGATCCAGTCCCTAGATGTCTATTGTGTTCTTCGTGTTTATTTCTTTCTGACTTCAGGAACTTGGTTAGATATAAAACAAGGAATAACAAGGAAGAGTGGAGGAAAGGATCTTGGATCCAGAATGTAGCAAGACAGTACTTGCTCCTTGACTTCTTGTGACTGAAGTATTTATTTCTGCACTGCAGGAGAGTAGACAGGATTATTGTTGTATTCCTCTCTACCTGCCCTTTTCTTGATTAGTAGCTACTGAACAGATTCACTTGATTTTTTTTTTTGTTGGAATATCTGTTCCTTTTCAGTGTCAAAATCCTTCCCCACCTCTGACATATGAGTATGCTGAAATAGAGTTAGCGTAACTGTAAAGGGCTGAATCTCTTGAGAGGAAGGCTGCTGCTTTGCCTTCCCCATGGGCATTGCTAGAGGAATGCCCCTTCAGACTGGAATTGCCCAGTACTACTGGGAGGATGTTGATGCAACATCCATTTCTCTACATCTGTTGGTGACTGAAACTGTGGTGGGGTGGGTTTTTTTGGGGACAATAAAATAGTAATGTCACAAATGTTGCAAATGGCATTCTGCTTTGTGAGCTGGATGTTGCTACCCACCCACATCTAGTGGATCACAAGCCCCTAAACATGTGAGAGCCTGGGGGAGGTCTCCCCTGGCCTAGTTCACACAGTTCTCTCCAGCTTGGCTCTAAACGCCTTGAGCGAAGGAGAGCACTGGTCTTTTGGGAATTGCCCTACTTGCTCGCTATTGTTTGCAGCAAACGGGCCTGTGTGACTGCGTGCAGTGACTTGCCTGGGGCTATGGACTATGCATTAGTTTCAGAATCTGAAGTGACTTGGGGGGGAGGGGGGGTGTGAGAACCCCCCTCCTGATGTTTTGAGCCTATTTTCGTGTGCAGGCTAGATGCTAATAAATGCTGGGGGAAGGATCTAGCTTGAGTCTTGGGCAGAGGGACAGGATAGATGACTGATGGTGTCTGACAGTGGAAGAAGCCTGCATGCTTCATTCTGCGGCTGGAATCAAAGACCTATGTTCTTGCCTCTGGTGTTCAGCTTTCCCTAGCTCCCTCGGCAGTGAGCCTGTGTGAAGGGGAGACTGAGAGCCCTGCTGCTTTCTGGCAGCGGCCAGTGGCTTTGGTGCCTAGGCTTTGAATGCCCCCGCTGTGGGGCGGCGAGGTTGTGCCTTCTGACTCCAGGCTAGCTAGAGCTGGGAAGCAGCAGGAGCCCAGAAAGCAAGGGTAGCGATTTCTTGGAGTCCTGACAGGCATTAAATGGGTGAAGATGGTGAGGATGTTGAAAGCCTGCCGAAGTGTTCAATATGCCTTTCTAGCTGGTTGCTCTTTCAGTTTTCCTCTGCCAAGTGCGGAAGGGCGATCAGCTGCAGGTGCCTGTGTTTCCCCTTTGGGCTGCTCTGCTGGTTGAACCCACGAACAAGCTGCCCCTGTGAGTGTGCTCTCCGGAGCTGTGCCGTTGTTTGCGTAATATTCCCCCTTTCTCCAATTACTTTCCGAAACACCTAAGAATGCCTGAGTATTTCTTTAACTGAAATGCCTCGCTTCTTGAAACCAGAGCTGTTCGTAAGACATCTTGCCTGTTCTTGTGCAAGAGTAGAGGAAGAGCAGAGATACAGCTTCCCTGTGCAACTGTGGCTGGGGACATCTAGTTCAGGGCCTGTCTCTGCTGTGGTGGGGTCCTGGGATGGAGAGGAGAGGCACTGCCTAGGATTCTTGCAGAGTGGCCCTAGGCTCCATTTGGCCTAATAGCTAAGGGGCCAGATGAGCCCAGGGTAGGACAACAAACCCAGCTCTCCTTGCCTCCCTCTGTGTGTGTGGTTCTGCAGTGTGCAGGAGCGGTGAGGGTGGGAACTCAGAGGTTCAGTAACTGATAAGGCTTATGGCAGCAGCCAAGGCCAATCTCATTAGTGAGAACCAGGTCAGGTTGCCTTGACTTGAAGGGAAAGAAAAGGGGAAGCAAAGTAATTAAAAGGGGAAGAGCTAGACATCATGAGAAGAAAGATCATGCAGCTCCCATCTGTCTGGCCTGACATAGCTGATCCCAGCGAGCCGAGCTGCAGTTTTCCTAGGAAGAAGAGTTGCTGATGTAGAGAAGCTTCTCTCTAGCAGTAGGCACTGCTTCCTCTTGCTAAGTGTCCCTGGGTCTGCCATGGTCATTTGCAATGCTTAACAGTAGAAGGAAAGGGAAAAACCGTTTCCATTGATCTGAAATATGCTGTAGCACCATAGACAAAAAGGTAATATATGGGATAGGAGCTTCCTAGTGCTCAAGCTGATGTAACTCTGTCCCATCCCTCAAGCAGTTTAATGACCCTTCTCTTTAACCTCTTGTGTTCTGGGTCTGTCCTTAGCCGTAAGAGCTGTCCTCATGTACAGGCTGGCTGAGAAGAGCTTCAGAAGGAGGTGGGAGGAAGAAGATGTAGGATTCTGCTGGGTAGTAGCTTGCAGTTCTCATCAAACTGAAAGGTGTTGTAAATATCTCTGGATAAGGAATGGGGGTGAAGGGATGATTTGATACACCTGAGCTTTCTGATAAGAGTGTTAATGAGTGGTTTAGATAGCTGTAGTACTTCCTGTCTTAGTATAGAAGCAGCAGTTGTAGGCATTTGGGGAGAGGTCGATCAATGCCTTGTGAAAAAGGGAAGTTTCCACCAGCTGTGTGTCAGAAAACCCAGCTGCATACAGGAGCAGAGTGACTCATGCCTTCCCTGAGCGGTGGAGATGAACTGCAGTGACTGAGATTCTGGACCAGAGTCTTGCTTGCACTGCAAGGTTAGAAATAATGTTACCTGTGAGTACTTAAGGCGGTGTTGGCCTTTGGCTTCCACTTATCTTTCACCTCTATCTGGTCTGGGGCAGGCAGCAGTTGTTCAGCCTGTGTCTCACAGGATAAGCATACCCAGTTCTGTTTCCTTATAGCTCATCAGGTTTGTAGCCCTTCTCTGTGCCTGGGCAAGGACTTGCTGGGAAGTACTGGTGCTTTGGCTGTTGCATTGCATAGCAAAGCTGCTGTCTTGCCTTCCCTTCAAGACTGAGGCTGTATATATTGCCTTATCTGTACTTGTTACTTTTTGCACTTAGCTTTTTTAAGTGACCGAAGCTGCATATAACACTTCTGAAGAGATATAGCTTGTGCTTTGTATAATTGTTTTACTACTTCCCTGTCTCTCCTGGAAGGATTTTCGTGATGCATACTAAGACAGTTTCTGTTCTCTGACTCTGGACCACTGGAGCCTATAGGGCTTTTTGTTTGTTTTGTGGCTGCCAAGCATCCCAAGTTTTTCTGTGGTAAATCTCTAGCTGTCCTCCACACATTATAACACTTATTTGCCCAGGACTCCACAACTTTGGTTCCTTGTGAGTTAAATTTCCCTTTCTATTCTGATCTTAAGTGGATGTGTGATTGCTCAGTCTGATGTATGAACTTCTCTGTGTATCAAACGTGCTTCCCATCAACACTGTAACAAGCATAGTGCTGTACTAAATAAGCAAAGGAATTTATTCCAAGCCTCACCTTCTGAGGAACCTGGGTAGCAGTCTCCCATCTGCTTAATAAGCTTGAGAAGAAACTGATTGGTGGAGGAAATGGGGATCTAGAATTAACTCATTTTCTGTAGAATAACTTACCTCTCACACAGCAGCAGGCCATGTAACATTGAAAGCTAGGGTGGATTTGTGTTTACTTCTGCCTGGAAAAAGACTTTCTTAGCAAGAAATGCCACCTGGTCATCATAGTGGGACTTTATCTTGGTAAAGCCATTCTGTTTTTCATCCTGTTGATCATATGTGTTGCCTTTTCTCAAAAGCATAGACAAGACTGCAGAGTAAGGTATTTGAAGGTCAGTCTGTGGGATTTGTCACTGCCTGGTTGCTTTTTTTCCTTTCAGCATTGCTTTGTGTGCCAATTAAATGCTCATTTTCCAATTATTTTAGTCACGGTTCTATCTGTCTTTTTGCTGTAACTTAAAAATAGCTGTATTGTGGGAGTGTGATAGCCTGAGCACCTACTACTGTTTCCTTTGGGGAAGGTCTAAGCAGAAGCTACTGCCCATTCCACTTTTCCTTTGCAGTGCTTGTAATCTCTATCTGCAGTTTGTCTCTGCTCTAGCCTCATTCACGGGAGCTAGAGCAAAGCAAAACGTTTTCATGCTCATGACAATGATAAGGCCCTGTTTTTCTCCACTGTGGGGAAGGTGGACCCACAGCAGGACTAACACAGGTGATAGGGAGGGGTGTTATGTACCCTAAGCCCCAAAGAAGAGGCTACAAAGGATTAACTAATCTAACTCTCCTGCCTTTTTTCCTTGCCAGCTGAAGGAAGAGTTGTCCCGCATAGTTGGAAGTTTGATTGAAAATTATGACCCTTTGAATGATGATGAGAGGAACTTACAAGATGCATGGGACTATGTGCAAACACAGGTGGGTCATGGGGGGCAGCAGAGGCAGATGATGCCATTCGTCAGTGCAGTAAATGGCCTTTAAAACTAGCTGAGGACAGGGAAACAGGTATTGCAAGAGGTAATACTGTAGCACATTGATCTGGCTGATCTATAAAGTTGCCTGTGAGGTTTGGTGCCTGCATACTAGAAAACTGTCTTGCTTGCTCTTCCTAGGTAAGACCCTGAACCATTCCTCTATGCTGGCTGTCAGGACTAGCTAGTATTGGCTGCACAGCCTAATGCATCTGGATATCAAATGGTTCCCCAACACTTCTGTCTGCAGGGCCTCCAGAATACTAGCATGTGTGAAAACCACAGTGCATGCTATTTTTGTAGCAAGTAAAGTCCCTAGCTTATTGCCACACAAGTCAGCAGCAGTGCCTGCCTTACTGCTTGGTACATGTTGCTTGCTTATTGTGATGGCTCTTCTGCAAGTGTCGGCATTCTTGGGAGCCATCCAACCACCCATGGTTTCTGTTTTAGCATCAGGGTCAGCGCTTGAGCAACTAGGTCAATGTTCAGGCACACTGGAGTCATGATAGCTGTTTACTGCCAAACCACAAGCTTGAGAGCTGGCTGGCTGTTGTGGTTAAATACGTGCCCAGCATGGGACTGGTGTGTAGTAAGTACAAGTAATAACATTTTTCTTTTGTGTGTTCTTTGGTCTGCAAAACACTGACCTGCAGTATTTCTCCTCCTTGGAGGGAGAATGGTTTATTTACGTTTTATCACTGTAGTTGCACCTCCTTGCTAGTGGACTCAAGGGAAGGCTGAGTGTACTGTGGAGAGAGGATCCTGCTTGAGCCCTTCTTTTATGTAGGAACAGAAGAACAAGGCTTTGTAGAGGTGGAAAAGTCAAGTGTTAGTGTATGAGAGGAATTAGACACCTAGAGTTAGCATTTGAAAGGGGGTGGGTGTTCTGTAGACCAGTTTTGGAGTTAAAGTCCAAACTTCTGAGGCAGATGTAGTTGCTTCTGGAGGCTGGATCTTCAACACTTGTTCGGAAACCAAATGCTTGTCCTGGTGTGGGTGTTCAGCTGTTTGTACCTCTGCTCTCATGTCTGTTATGTCAGACTGAAACATTACATTTCCTTTCTGAGCAGAAGGCGATTTTCCCTAAATGTCTACCTCAAGTTTGATAGCCTTTCTGCTCTGTACAACCGTGCAGAGAGGTACCACTGGGATCCGTGCTTAAGATAAGATCTTAGTCTTTGGACTTCCCGATGTGCTTTGCCTTCCAGCAACTGCAGTTTTATCATGTGGTTGTATAGGAACGTAAATGTTTCTTCGGATGGAAAACTTTCCTCATCCCATCTTCCAGCCAGTCCCAACTGCAGCCAGGCGGGTGCAAACTCGTCGTGACTCGCTGGGGCTCAGCAGCATGTCGACGCCATCGTGCGGTGGCTGCTGGTGTCCCCCGGGGGCCACAGCTAAGATCAGTGGTACCTTGCAATTGGGAACCAGAAAATTAAAAGTTCCTGCTTCATGTCCGCTCAAAAAATGCGTGTTACTCAAAGAAAAATAAAGTCTTAGCATTTAAACCTATGGAAATGGCATCGCTAGTGGAAGACTAGGTAGTAATCCTTTTGAGATGCCTTTCAATACACAGGATGTCTTGTCAACACATTAATCTCTTGCCTGCCTTGCTTCTCCCTCACCAAATCAATCTGCTGATGATGAACTGGAGGGACTGAAAAAAAACCTCTCAAACGTGTCACACAGGACAACTGCCCTCCTCCAGCTGACCCACCAGCCACATCTGTTTTGGACTTTTACTTCTGTTTAGCATTGTCACCTGGAGATAAGATGAGGTTTGCTAGTATTTAGTTTGCAAAAACTAATCAAAGTTACTCTGTAGAATTGATGTCAAGTTGCATGGCCTGCTGAAATCTGGGTACCTAGGACTCATGCAGTAAGGCTTGTGAAGGATTCATATTCTAGCATGACTGGTGTGCTGAACTTTATGGATGGGCTGTGCATATCATAGTCTACTATGCTCGAAGTCTACTGGAAGTGCCCTTTAACGCTTGTCTTTCTAGCAGAGTGATTCTTTGGTGGGAAATAATGCCCCTGTCTTCTGGACGGCCCTATGCGTAGGTTATCATCTGGTAACAGGGGTGAGGTTCTAATGTAACTAATTCATGCAAATTGTATGGCCTGACTATTGTTGTTACATGGAGAGCTCCTTCTACCTCCACTGCCTGTTTGTTTTTACGTGCAGTATGTTACCAGTGCAAAGTGTAAGACCATCATGATCTCTCTGCTTATTAGATCGCCTGCTGTGGCTGGACTGGAGCAAAGGACTGGGAAAAGAATGAGATTCTTATCAACCAAAGCATGACTGCATATCCCTGCTCATGCTCCAATAGCTCCAAGGACTTGCAGGTAGATACCGGTTTCTGTAATCTGGATGTCCCCGTCAACGGCACTGCAACGTATGCTGACTGGCCTGTTCATGAGCAGGTATGTCTGGGACCTGTGAAGCTTCCACTGAAGTTGCCTTGTCTTTGTTCCTCTGGGAATTATTTAGAACATTTTTTTCATGTCAGTATTGTTTGAAGTACCTGTGGAAATGGGGGCAAGGGGGGACAGGGATCCTGCCCTTCTCTGCTAAAGCTATTGTGCTCCTTGGTGTAGCATGTATATACTGGGATAATCTCTGCACGCACAAGGAGATGTTTTATGGATTTTCAGTCTTGAGATACTTAGATTTGTGTTTCTTTCCCTTGTGACCATGTTTTCCCCATAGGGATGCATGGATGGTGTAGAGAAGTGGTTGAAGGACAACCTTGGTATCATTCTTGGGGTCTGCACTGGTGTTGCTGTTATAGAGGTAAGTCACTCCCTGACATGAACCTATACTGTCTTACCATGCAGACTCTTTTAAAGGTAAAGCTATTTTTTCAAGTAATAGACACCTGGTTTAATGGCAGTGCAGTTCTAGCTCTTGGTTGTGTCTACCTGGAGCTTTGAACTGCTGCTTTCATTGGTTGGATTAAAAATTGAACAAAGCCCTGTCTACTTGTGGTTCCTGCTGCTGTGTCTGATGCTTGGCAATTCACTGCATGCATAACCAGGAAGAATGAGACAAGCAACATCCCACCAGTGAGACCCCACTTGTTGCTTTAAAAAGCCTGTAACAGAGATTCTGGATGAAGGCACATCTTTTTGCAGCAAAACACTTTGGTCATCCCGATTATTGCATTTTCCTTGCATTGGGGACCAACTCTGTTCACCTGTGTGGTGTCATTAAAAGGAGACCACTGTATTCTGCTCCCCTGTACCACCCTTATCTGTCTGGTTGCTGATTTTGTTCCCATTCTTCATTACTTACTGCAGCTGCTGGGGATGATACTGTCCATTTCACTCTGCAAGAACATACACAGCGAAGACTACACCAAAGTGCCCAAGTCTTGAGTTGGCTGACTCCAGAACTACGGCACCACAGAGAAAGGAGCAAACAGAACATTCTTGCCTCAGACCCAGACTGTCCAACCATTGACCATTATTCCTGTGACATCCCATTTCTGATACCACTCTGCTAAGAACTGTTAGAGCTGCAATACAGCCTGATCTTCTGGCAATAGGGCCCTTGGGCCACCTGCATCCTGCCTCTGGATTATTTCTACTTCGAGAAGCAGAACTTAACTGTCTCGTATCACATGAGACACCAATTAACCTGAGGGGACAATGCTTTTGCTGCCTGCTCCATGTTAAACAATACTATTCATATCTCCATTCTACAACCCATTGGGCCTAACATACAGTAACTCCTCTCCCTCGTCGTTCTCCTCCCGCACATCTTATCCCCTACCCCCAGAAGTCCCATCTCTTTGTCCCATGAGCCAGGATTGCTGTTGAGATTCCAGTGCTTTGGTAGCTTCACCTGCTTCACTGACTTGTGGTGGTAACTAGTCGTGCTTTATAGGCCTTCTCCTCCCTGGCAGTTAACATGATTCGACTCCTACTAAGCATTCTTCCAGCCTAGGCTGTCGTCTGAAATATTGAGCGCTACCCTCATACTCGCTTCTCCCGCTTCTGGAGTCAGCTATGCCTTGCCTTCAGCGGAGCTCGTCCCCTTGAGGCTGCTGAGAAGCCACCGGGAGGGAGCCAAGCCTGCCTGTTCCTAGTGTGGCTTGGCAGACGGTGGTGGTGGTGCTCAGCTGCTTCCGGAATGGGTCCCTTGGGTTCTGGATTTGACACTTATATTTTTCTCCCACTTGTCTCTTTACCTTTTCTCTCCCCCTAGCACTGCTTTGCTGGCTCCTGTCAGCTTGAGGGCACTTCAGAGACTGCTGCATAGTGTGGCCTCAGCCCCAGGCTGGCTCTGCTGGTTGCATTCTTGGGTTGCCAACTTCTATAGAGGTTATGAATTAACTTGATTCTCCTCCTGCCCCCTTTATGAACATAAAATTTCTTAGCTGTGGTTTTTAATTATGAATATGGAGGGATCTGACTGGATTGCTGATGCTGTATATTGGAGGTATCGCTGTTATCAGTGCCCGGTTTAGGTTCTGTAGTTTGGATGCAAGGATAAGTTGCTTTTATTTCAGTTGTCTGGTCTTCTGACTCCACCGTGGTCTGGAGCCGTGGCTGCATCCTGAGCTCTGTCTCAAGTGTAAGCACTGCAGCAGATAAGTAGCTGGTTCTGCAGTCGTGCAGGCTGGGTGGTTTCTGTACTTAATGGCTGGGCTGTGTGCTCTATTCAGCCGGTGGCCAGCAGCAAGGAGTGGTGTAGAGTGGAAGAAAGTAGGAAATGTATGTGGAAAACTGCCCCAGCTTCTTAGATAAGGGAGCTGGGTGCAAATCCTCAGTCTTAGAGGTGGCTTGGGCACAACAGATTTCCTGCAGTTGCACATGTGTGCAATCACCCTGACAGCAGGAAGCTGTAAGAGAGAAGTAGATGGTCCTTGCCTGAGACCTGATACAAGGTACTTGGTGAGAGAGCCTTTGCCTTACAAAGGTGGTCCCAAGACTGTCTCTTGTCAGGGGTGGGGTTGGTAGGAACAACCCTAGTAGCCCCAGCAGTGGGGCCCTGCTCTGTCCTGATCTCTGGACACAGCAGTGATTGTGGAGAGTAGATACAACTGGGCAACTGATTTTTACTGGAGGTCTGATAAGGCTTTGCTGTTTTGAGACACCTGCCCCTTCCTGCACAGATCCTTCAAGCTGACCTTTGCTATAGCAGAAGGCACCCATCTTAGCAGTAAAGCTTGCTAGCTTTTGTAGCACAAAGTCTATTCTCTAATGTGTTCTTATTTGTAAGATTCTTGTTCGGTTACAGATGCCAATGCTGAGCAGCAAGTAAAAAGGAGCCCATGCTGGGTTTCCTTTTTGTTTTTTGTCTGTTTTTAGCAACATCTTCCTACTGGAAGAAATGCATGTACAGATATAAAAATCTAGAGGGTGAATATTTCTGTAATAAAGACTTTGCTAAAAAAAAATATATCTCTGCCTACGACTTGTGCATTGCAGTGGTTTCCCCTTGCCCCCTCTCCACCCCCTTCTGCTTACTTGCAAATCACTGACACCTTGTTTGTTCAAGATAGCAAAGGGCCTGTCAAAAGCTGTTCTGAGGTCCATGTGTGGGATCCATGCAGACTGTGAGGATACTGCCCAGCAGAGGGAGGTGACAATTTTCCTAGGCTATATTCTAAAGTAAACTTTGCCTTGTTTTATGAAGTATGTCTGGGTGAGCTGACTGAGTGGTAGTTCCTTTGAATTACCTGCTGTCTCCTAAGCTAAGTGATCTCTGTATTTGAAGATGTCGCTTCAAATCTGTACGGTCTGCACTGTATGAAGTCATAAGCCTTGGGGACTAACTCTGACAAAACATAAGCTTGCTGCTATGCCCACAGCGCGTACAGCTCTTGCTAGCTTAGCTTCATCGTTTTTTCCTCTTCCCACTCCCTTTCAGTAGGCTCCTGCCTCCAGGCTGCTATTTTAAAAAAAAGACTTCTCGGACCCTGCCCTGCCTCTGCGAGGAGGAAGAAAGCTGAGGTAGCCATTTTTGTAGGTTGTGCCACCACACACTGGGCTTGACTCTTTGAAAAGCTCTTGAGAAGTAGATAGAGCAACTGTATGAATCTTCTTGCTTCCCTCAGCTAAGCAGTTGAGAAGTGGATATGAGCTGCATCTCAGAATTCCTTCAGATCCTGCTCTGTGGTGGTGTTTCTGGCCATTTGAAATGGCTGTCCTTAGAAGGACCTATGTTAGTGCACTAATGGAGTCTGGAGCTGTTGCTTTAGGAAGTAATAAGTAAGACCTAAGTCCTCATACATGTTTGAAGAAACAGAGTGAAGTTTGCAGAGAAGAAGGTGCTGGGGTGCTACCAGACACTGGTGGCAACTCGTCTAAAGTCAGGACTTCAGTTACCCTGACCAGCTGAGTGCGGGGTGAGAGGTGCTTAAATGGATCTTGGACCCGCAGTAGGGTGCAATGAGCTGTCTGATCTGTGAGTACAACTTGGGCCTTTAGGCTGTCCTGGGGTATGCTTGAGGAGGGCTTGGTTCGTGGTCATACAGGGTCTTCCCTCTTTCTGGTTGGTTTCCCAGAGCACCCTGCTTTAATCAGGTGGCAATGCTTTCCCAGGGCCTCATGATTTAGAGGGCTACACTCTATGGCAAAGCTGCCAAACCTGATCAGGAGGCTGCTAGGTGGGGAAGGGCGCTGCTGGTTCTCCTTCAGCCTGATGTGGAGCTGGAAGGAGAAAGGAGGGAAGGTGAGGACTGCCGCTTGTCCCCAGCTTGGGTCCCCAACTGCCCGAGCTCTGTGGAAACCACTTGCCTTTGGCCACTGGAGGGAGGTGTTCCACCAAGAAAACTCAGCCTGGGTGCTGTGGTATCAGCAGCATTGGCTGGTCCCTGGGGGACAAGATGATGACACTGATCGCTTCCTTCTGCTCCTAGTTACTCCTGGCAGCAGGGTAACTGAAATAACTTGTAATTACAAATGCATTCTCCTCATAAACGATTTGTGCTGCATGCTTGGCATTTTTAGGGATAATTTTCCTTCCATTTCTTGGAGCAGCACCCAGTTGGACGTTTTGTTGCATGTCTTCCACTACTGTATATGGGTTGTGCTTGCTTCTCGGGTTTCTGCCCTAAGTAGCTCTCCTGCTGCTTCTTTCCTTGTCCCCTCTTTCTCCTGTTTCCCTCCATCCTCAGTTCCTCGGTGTGGTTGGTCTGGGGGGAAGGAGGGCGTATTTGATGCCTAAAAACCTGAGCTAAAAAAGGATTCCAGGAAGAAAGTCCTCAGACCTTCAGAGAGCAAGAAACCTGCTGCTGCTCCTTGGGCCAGGCTCCCAGCTCATCTCCAGAGGTAAAGATTTGCCGCTGGAACTAGAAATCGGAATAGCACTCAGGCTTCTTGGGAGCTGCAGTGTTTGTCTAGCAAAACCCACAGCGCCAGCCTCTGCAGTAGCTCAGCACATGGAAGCATTTTGTGCGTAACCAATAAGCTGCTATATAGCTGTCCCAGGCCAATAATTAATATTGCGAGAGTATGGTTGTGACCTCCCTGTGGCCTTAAGCAAGGGCCCTAGTAATGAACTGGTGACATTCCTCATTGTGTGATCATGAGGAACTCGGAAGCTGCTATAATTCTTCCCATGAGGTGTTTTTTCCTTCTGGAAAGGGAAGAGGAGTTGCATTAGTTAGAGTGGGTATGGGTAAGCCTATAGGTTGCAGTGCATCTTGTTTTCTGTAATGGTTTCTGCAAGGCACGTGCTCAGATGTAACATGTGGCAGCCGTTCCTCTCTCTGTAACTCTCCCACGTGTGAGGGAGCCAGCCCTGCTGGCTTTGCTCAGGAATTGAGGCTGAATTCAGAAAAGGTCTGATTTCTGGCTGCTGCAGGACGGACTGCAAGTGGTGGTGTCAGACTCTGACTTGGTTGGGGAAGGTGAGGAACAGCAGCCGCAGGGGCTTGTTGCTGAAAAGCCTGAGGACCCTGGGATTCCCACAAATGTATTTTCACAGCCAGTTGCTGCCACTCTATGCCATAAATGGAGAACATACCCTCAATTATTCATGGTCTGGCTCTAACCCATTAGCCTCTGAGACTCTTGGCTCTATCCTTGGCCTTTTATTACAAAGAATAAACCTCAGCTAGCAGCCAGGGTTTCTGAATGACATCTTAAGCCAGGTTGACACTAAAAACTTGTCAGTGTAAAATCTACTAACATGGAAGTCTTCAAATGCTTGTAAGCTGGCAAAAACTATTAGTGAACCAAAGCTATTAGTAAAATGTTGCTAGTAAAGCTACTAAGTGTGCTTCAGCCATTATAAACAGTTTCTAGCAGGCCTGTGCTAGTAGAGTGCATGCAATTTCTTGCCTTGTGGCAAGAATCTCTTCCACCAAACATGGGAAATTACCTTCTCCTAAGTAGATTGTGTAACCCTAGCCATACATTCTTACTTCTCATAGGTATGAATTTTCTGGTTTCTCCCTTCTAAGCTCCTAATAATACAATTGGCTGGGGTGTGTGTGCTATTTGGCTTTTATGGGGAGGGATTAGAGGAACATTGGATGCTCTGTATCTGGAGAAAAGGTATTCTCAGATTTCCAGGCAAAAATATTACCCCCATTTAAAATAGGGGTTTAAGAGAAGGATAAGGCTCTAAGTAGTATGTGGAATCTGAGAGGGAAAAATCCTGCTTTAGACCCCAAGGATGGTATTTGCACACACTTGAACTAAATTTCTCCCTGGTGTCTTCTTTCCCATACCTCTCTTGCTAATGAACAGCATCATGAGGTGACTTGTCTGTCCACAACAATCCAGAGTTAAGCAGAAAATATAGAAACCTACTTTTGTAACCACAACAGGCCCCATCTCTAGGAAACTAGAGAGCATTTCCCTTCCCTCCTATGGGCTCCAGATGTTAGTAACTCCTGTTCCTTCACAACGTTGCTTTCAGCAACGGCAGCAGCTCAGGGGCTATCTTGGTATTGCCCTTTGTTCTGTGAGTGTTCACCAGGTTAGGAACTATTGGTTTACACCTATGTGAGGCCATCATGCTGCTGCTCCAGACCTGTATTGGATCTAGACCTCCTCCAGGACCCCAGTCCTCACTATGTCACCATAATGGCAGATCTTGTCCATCATGTGACTCTTGCCAGCATCACCTGCTGTTCATAACCTTAAGTGTTCATAACCTTAAGTCTTTTCCATGTTGTCTCTTCTTGTCTAAGCAATTTCTCTGGAAGTTCTCGGTCTGCAGTTCTTTCTGGATCTGGCTGCCCTGGCATCAGGTAACTAACTCCAAAACAACAGTTGTGACAGTGCTGGAGATCAGAGGAATGTGTGTCAGACTAACTTTTTTTCTTTTTGCCCTGCTTAGAGCCTACAGACTGGACATATGGAAGTTCTTCAGAGACAGCAGGAATCCCAGAGCATGTGATCATCTGAATTGCTTATCCAGCATGCTTCCTGGGTATTTTCTACACAGCGCTTCTGGAAACTATTTAGGATTTACTAGGGTGGAAATGTGAGGTCCTGTCAAGACCGTGTTATAGTATAGGCATGTGCTTTGGGCACTGAACTTGCAAAATGATGTCAGAATAGTATAACTCATGCAGTGATGTCTGCAGACAGCCTGGAACAATAACCCAGCAGAGAGCAGACCTTTAATTTTGGCAGAGGTTGTTTCACGATGCTCTTAAGTATTTGAAAAGACATTGTCCTTTTAATACCATGTTGTAATTAACTCTGGTTAGCACTGGTTGGGAATTCTTTTGGCAAAACAGGTTTTTCCCTAGAGGGTGTAGGTTCCTATAAAACAAAGTGTGTTTTGTTTATGGGGTTTTTTTCCTTGTGCTTAAACAGGACTGAAAATAGTTGGATTACGTCTGATGGAGGGGTTTCTTCTGCTTTCTTTGTGGTTGCCTCATAGTAAACGTTATGTAAAAGACCTGGAATTGGACGACAAAATAGGATTATAAAGCCATATTCTAAATATGTGACCTAAGAACAGGGTGTTATTGGTGTTCTGAGGTGGGATAGACTGAGGAGATGGGTACGGTTTTTTCCATGTGAATAGTCAAGAACGTTGGCTGCATGTAAGAGAAAGCAGTAATTTTTTTGCCTTTAAATCTGCATTTCTTAAGATCTGGGGGTTGAAGAAAAAAAAAAAAGGCGGGGGGGAACCCAACTGAAAAGAATAAACTATCCAAAATACCACTGTTGCCCCTAGGCTAGGTGGAATTAGACTAGTCCCTTTCAAGCAAAGGTGTCTGTAACAAATGTGCAAACCAGGTCCACTTTGACACACCACTTAAAATCAGAGAATTGTTTAGGTTGGAAAAGACCTTTAAGATCGAGTCCAACCATAAACCTAACGCTGGCAAGTCCACCACTAAACCTTGTCCCTAAATGCCACATCTACATGTCTTTTAAATTCCTCCAGGGATGGTGACTCCACCACTTCCCTGGGCAGCCTGTTCCTACGCTTGACAATCCTTTTGGTGAAGAAATTTTTCCTAATATCCAATCTAAACCTCCCCTGGCACAACTTGATGCCATTTTTTCTCATCTTGTCACTTTGGGAAAAGAGACAGTCACCTGAGCACTTTGTATTTTGGAGCGGCCCCTCTAGACCCCCGTGAACTCAGCCAGGCTTAAGCAGGGCAGAGCAGCAGGGAGATGGGCTCCACATGGTGTATGAGAGAAGCTGCCTGGAGAAACCAGTGGGTGCCCTTTCCGCAAAACTAATACGCTCTGTGTAGTCACTTGGGAGCGGGGTACGGTTTTGCAGGACCTTCAGCTTCAGTGCCTGCACGGCAGCAGGTGCGTCACGGTTTCACCTTGCTGCAGGTGGAAAGCTAGCGTGCCCCTTCGTGTGCCGGGGGGCTGGGGATCGGCTGGTGGAGGCACTGAACCGCTGCTGCTGCTAATGTCGTGCATGTGCCGGAGGGACTGGACGAGATCACGGGGGGAAAGTCCATCCAGGGCTATTAAATAAGCAGAGGCAGGTGCAACTTCTGCTTGGGGAAGTTATTTTTAAAATTGTACGCTGTGTAGACGGTGCACGGAGTTTGGAAGAAAGCAGCGTTCAGGTTTTACAACCATGGAAATAGCTAGGAAATCCCGACCTGACGTGGAATCCCCCCTGAGGTGATCCCAGCTGCCTGTGGCACTGTTCATCTGAGCGCCACGCAGATGTTTAACTAGATGTTTGCTCGGCTGGGGAGGGGGGAGAGGAAAGGGAACTCCGTGATGAAATCCACCCTAAAATAGGTGATACTTCAGTATTGTGGTGGAAACTGAAATGCACAAAAATGATGGCCTGCTGCTGGTTTTGTTGGGGTTTTTGTTTTGTTTTTTTAACACCCCTAGAAGTAACTTCTCTAAGCAGTTGTACCATAATTTTATAGACTGTATCGTAAGCTGACAATGCGGCTCTACTTTAGTGGCTCTGAAAAGCAACATCCCAGTGACTTGTATGGCTGACATGCTGACAACGGTATTTCATCGATACAGACTTGTAGGGTTTGGGGTTTTGTTGTCTGTTTGTTTGTTTTCTTGTTTTGTTTCTGAGTGGAAATGCACCAGTGCCAGGTCTGTATGAGCCTGTGGAAGTGAGGTGGTGTGGAAGCCGGGCCGGGGCGGTGTGGAAGCCTCCGGAAGCTTCCAGAAGGCGGGGGCAGCAGTGGGAGGGGACGGCCTGGGGAGGAGCGGGAGCCCTTGGGACACGGCCTGGAGGTGGGGGAGGTGTCTGGGACAGACGGAGGCGGCGTGGGGTTTGCCCTGACAAGAGGGAGCCGCAGCAGAGGGCAGGCCCCGCAATGAGCGGGGTGGGAAGGTGGTAGGGATCATTTCCAGGTGTTTAGCCACGGCCATTTGCCCTAGCAAATCTGGATGACTGTTTAGAAAGAGGCTTAGCTGTAACTTTTGTTCTCATTGGAAACCTAGTTTATGCCCCAGACCACCGCCGCAGGGCTGTGGTAAGCCAAGCAGGAGTCGTCTGGCGGCGGAGTCGGTGCGTCCGGGAGCCGCTTGCCTCCGTGAGCTGGTGAAGGATGAGCACGGCAGGGCCAAGGCCTCACTTCCCTGTTCGGCAAGGTGCCATGGACGTGGCAGGAGTGGAGCGCAGGGCAGGTCCCACCTGCGAGGGAGGTGTGCCCGGAGGAGCCTCAGGAATGGCACCCCTGCCCTGAGGAGCCAGCCGGCACGGCCAGGTCAGTTCATTTGCTGAGGAAGTGCCCAGCCGCGGTCTGGCCACGGAGGGCGGTGGGACGAGCTGCAGTCAGCCCTGGGGGGGACACAAGAGGCAGACTGCTCTGGAAGAGGTGTTCTCGGGAAGACGGGACCACGAGGGTGGCAGGGTGGCAGGCGGCTGTATTTCAGCTGTCGAGGTTTGCCACCACAGTTCTCGCCGGCAGTGTGAGGGGACAAACGGCTCCCACGCCTGAGCAGTAGCGCTCTGGTGTATGGCGGCTGTTGTGCAAGTAGTCAGCAGGGAATACAGAAACCGCAGCACCTCTGTCCTTAAGTGACTCTGCTGCCTTTCCCATTAGTTTCAGGATCAGTTTGAAACCAATTGTTTATAAAACAATCTACGAGGTTGCCAGAGTTGCCTTTTGAGTACTTCCAAGTATTGGCAGTATGTCTGTTGCTTTATACAATCTTGCCACAGATGTTATGAAAACAATCTTCTGCCTCGTGTAACACCTCGGGTTGAATGTTCTTTCTCATGCTTGCTGGCTCTTCCTGAAGTCCCCAGTAACTCCTGCTTTGGCTAGTAAAGTACCAAAACTTGATGAGAAGGTTTGGTTGCAGGCTCTTGATTGCAAAGAATCCCCTCACACTGGTGAGCTGTGAGCAGAAGTGGGGAGACGTCCTAACAGGGACCATAGCTTCAGAGCAGAGGTGTGTTTGGGATTTGGGAACCCTTTCTTGTTTTCTCTTAAATTTCCCTCAGTATCGCAGTGGTCATTAGTGGGGAGCTTGCACTTTGTTAGAGTAGCGAAGAAGCTGGTTACACCAGCTTTTATGTGATGAGAAGATGCAGCGAGCACATCGCTGATCAGATGGCTATCATAAAGTTGGCAATTTCATGCCTGGCTATAGTGGAAGCTAATTAGCTCAAGGCCGTCTCTCATCAGAGCAAGGCAAGAGCAGGATTACATTGTCTTCCTATTAGGCAATAGTCTTGCCTGACAGAAAATGAGATGTCTGGCGATCCTCATAATTGCATACAGCTATTTATTTTTTACCACAGCTAGATTGTTTCACTCTTTAATAGGCAGCAAAATGGTAATGAGATTGTCTTTTCTCCTCTCCTCTTGAATTCATTGCAAGCCATGCTGAGGACTCCTATGCTCCAGTAGCAAAGAGGAGAGTAAAGCTGAAATAGAGGAGGAAGCAGTCTCTTTGTCTCTACCCTGAAATTAGCTTGGTAGGAAAGGGTAGTCTGTTAGTTCCTGCTTAATGGTGAAGTCTTTAGACTAACTGCTTCCCATTCAACCCTTTATTCTCCCCAACCACGAGAACTTCTGTCACATGCTCCTGTTAGTGCCATCAGGACCTTGTAAGAACTTTGCAGTACTGCCGGCAGTTCTGCGCCCTGTAAACGCAATCCCAACTAGGTCCTTAATGCGGCAATCTCGACCTGCCTGTCCTCCTGCGAGTGTGGTCATGCTAGAATTCAGCATTAAAACTATTGTTTGCAGGGAGAGGGCTACAGTTGAGGAATGTAATTGGTTTATAATATGCAGATATATTTTACATAAGGATAAGAGCAAGGAGCAGAGGGTTTGAGAGTATGGCATGTTTCAGGATCCTGGAAGACCTGTCGTGCTTACGGTGGCTGTTGTCAGTTCTATCAGTAAAGCAAAACCTGCCTCACTGGAAAGAAAAGATTTTGGCTAGGATCCACAGAAGGACAAATAAAAACTTGTTAAAACTGTAAAGGTCACCTGTTTATAATGGACTAACTGGTGAGAGAAGCAGAGAACGTCTTGATAATCTGGTTAGGGATTAGTACAGTAGAATATTTGTGTCATTGTAGTATATTTGTGTCATTGAGCCTAAGCCTGACCAGATGACACTGCTGCTGTGAGACATGCTGAGGGGAACAGCCCGGCATGCTGGGTCAGGTTTAGGGTTATCCAGAATTTGGGCAGGAAGTCTTTGAAGAGCACAGTATACAGCGATGAATGAAAAGTGTGGATGCAAAGTCTAACAGCCAATGTTTTTGGTTTGGGTTTTTTTGGTTTGGGTTTTTTTGTGGAGTTAGTTACAAGTACTAACAAGTAACAAGTGAGGGTTGGGGCAAGGAACGCTGAAGCTGGAGTTTGCCCAGTCCTCAGGAATGGATGAAGGCTGGTGTTAATAGGATTCTATGGCTTCAGTAACTTCTTGTTCATGTGAATGAAATGAGACATGAGTTAAGAATGAAGGATGAGTAGCCGTGCGAGGAGGTTCTAGTTTAGGAAAACTTCTTGTACTGGAAATTCTTATTGATATATGGCTAAATTTAGGGTTAACTTTGGGATGGGATAGATTGAAGAACACCTCTTACTGCTGAATTCTAAAAAACTGTAACATTGGAAAAAGAAACAGTGTTTTAGTTTGGGGTGAAATGGGTTGACAAGGTCTGATTGGCTTAGGTCTAGACAGTAAACATAAAACATTCTGGTGCCAGTTGGGTACAACGTTCTAGAACAACCTTTGACTGTGATCTCAGCACCCATGGTACAGCGATGGGTATTATAACCAGCAGCTGTGGTCAACCTGCTACCAGTACTTTGTTACTTGGGGAGACAAAAGTTCAGTCTGATTCCTTCCTAGGCCTAGGCTTTGTCACAGCATGGTGTCAATGAAGTAACTGCAAGCTATAGGATCCTACTGAAGGTAGTTCTTTAAACTATCCATGGAAGTCTTTTAGTATGTAAAACCAACTCACAGTCTCCTCATTTTTCTTGCAAACCCTGACACTGCATCATAACTGCTGAGACCCTGTGTCTTCTAAGTAACATCCCTGAATGCTGCTGTTTTCTTGTTCTACTTCTGCAAGCCTTGAGGGCATAATAAGAACTGGTCATGGCCCATACTTCTTTTCCAAAAGCAAACCCCAGCTATACCTGCAGTGTTCAAGATAGTTTGATGTTGCAGGCTCAGCCACAAATAAAGCACAAGCCCAGGAGCCCTAGCCGCAGCAGTTCTTGTTCACTTGTGCAAATTTCTGGGATTCATCAACAAAAGGAGCTCCTAGTTACTTCCTATCCATAATCCTGACTTTAATAAAAGGCTGCTGAGGCACTGTATCCCTGAAAGTAATCATGGCTTGGAGGAGCTTTCTGGCACGCAGTCGCAGCTTACTTTTGGAAACCTACATGCAGGAGCCAGACTGAAACTCTTTGATGCTTGTATTTTGGAAAAAGACATATAAATCCGATCTGAAGCCTGGAGTTCACTTAGCACTGAAATAGGCCTCCCTGCAAGCTCAGCAGGAGTCACCGGGTCTTTGCCACAACAGCCTCATTATGTCTGCAAGCCTTCTGCTATTGCAGTAAAAGCTGTTTATTACTACCTCCTAATGCTAGTCTAAATTGTGGTCTGCTAAAGCCCAATGGTCTCAAAGCGGTGGCAGTTCCTAGGATGTTGCTGATGTCTACCCTTTGGGATGTGTCTGTGAATGCAACTTACTGTTGAGTAATTTTATTCCTAACTCTATCTTTTAGTCATAAGACAGAGTCATAAGGCTGCTTTGAAGTTCAGCACAGGTGACGGGACCCTAAACAGAACTGCTTGGTGTCTTGCCACTAGAGCCAAGGCCAATATTTGGGCTGGGATTAAGATTTATTGTTCTGTCCTGCCTTGCCTACAGGGCAAGAATAAGAGTTGGTTCCAAGAGGGGCCAATGGATGTTTAAGTCCCAGTCGGGACAGCTTGAGGGGATGCCAGGGTTGGGCAGCATTCAGGAGGCAGCATTCAGGAGAGCTGGCGGCTAAAAGGGGTTTTGGTGATCTATTCAGGTTTTATAGGATTAAGAGAAAGACTGGTGAAGGCCTTGGCAAATGTATGAGGCTTAATGTGGGAAGTGGTCACTGGACTAGGTTTAAAACCAAAATCAGGAAAGAATGGTTATTAGGGATGGACTTATCAGTGAGGTCCGTAGGATATGCAGTGTTCAGATGAAGACTTGTACCAGTGGCACTACCCTTGAGAGAAGAGACGGCAGGCAATCTAGAGTCCTCATGAGACCTTCGGTACGCTGTGTCGACATGAGTCTTAATATCTGAAAAATTCTCTTTGAATAAACTTCATGGTATTCATTTCCAGAAGGATCAAGATCTCAACTGAGTACTGCACTCTTAGCACCTTGTCCGAGAACCCCACACGCTTCTCATCTTATGTTTAACCATTAAAGAGCCCTTCCTGCCTGCTCCTACATGATTCTCATGAAATACTCAGCAGAGCAAAGCTTGTCGTGATCTAAGATTTCATCTCAGCCACAAGCTGATCTGATCTTTGTGTGGGAATTGCACCAGAATAGCTTAGATGGGGTGCTGCAGAGTCATGATCTTGCTGATATTGCTGTCACCATTGTCTGACAGTCAGGACCTGAAACTGTTCTTTGAGTCACACAATGTATCAAAGTGCTGATTCTACTCCTTGGAACTCAAGAGTCATGCTAGGTAGTAACTCACAGATGTATTTGATCTTGCCTCATTCCTATGATATAATGATATTTCAGGATAGATCAGTTTTCCGTTTTTTAAAATGTCATTGCATTGTCTTTTAGCAGTTTTTATCCTTTCAGAAATTTTTCTTCCTTCCTCACCTCCCCTTGCCCTCAATGCTTCTCAAACTAGGGACTTGAAGAAAAAGGAGTGTGGAGGCAGTGGTGTTATATGTCCCATTTTATCCCATATTAAGTTGCAGAACTAGCAGCTTGAAATGTTCTGATCTCTTCAAAATCCAGGGGGTGGGGCGCTTTGGCAGGAATCTATCTTTTCTCTTCCCTTGAAGGTCTCCAACTTTATTAGGCCTTGGGAAGGAGAATGAATTTTGAAGGCCTTTAAGGACGTTGCTTTGATACGATAAGGGGCTCGAGTTGCTGTGATCTGTGTGTATGAGGATTTCTTTCTTGGAACCAGTTCCTCAGACCCATGTGGCAGACCGTCTTGTCGTCTTAGTACAGTAATACTCCTTTCCAAAATGCTCCAAGGGGGGTTGTTTTGGTTTAAGGGAAAGAGGAGGAGGAGGAGGGAGTTTCCCTTGTGCTTGCCAAGGTAAGAGGCAATCCTCTTCTTGAAGCTACTGCCAGCCCCTGTTACCCTCGAGTGCTTCTTGTCGTCACCTGCTATTACCAGAGAGTTTATGAATTCCTCAGTGGCTCATTTCACACTAAAGTATCCGTGTTCCTTCTAGAGCCTGCTGCTTACCGGCTCCATCCCAAATGCAAGGGCATGGGAGAGATTCTCAGAGCTTCAAACTTTACTCTAGCTGTAAGTTTTTAGCATGTTACATTAAATGCTGCCACCAGCTTCAATCAGGGAATGCAGGGTGCCTCTCAGCAAGAGGAGATGGGAAGCTGGTTTAATTGGGACATCCAAAGATGTGGACTTAATTAGGCAATTTTGTTCATCTCATCTGGGGATAGGAGGAATCACTGCAAATAGCCCATGGAAAGTTTTATGAGAACAGTTAAATATCTGCTGCTGCTTCTTGAGCTTTCCCACGCAGGTTGGAGCTCTTCAGACTACTTTCAACTGATGCCAGCCTTTTTTATCATTTACAAGTGCTGCTCCCATCACCCCTTCAGCAGCCTTGTGCCACATACTGTTCTACTTGGCTGTTTCCCCATGGGGATCATGCATTTCCCACGTGATCCACAGTGGAGAGTGGCAAACAACTGTTTGGGTCAGATACCTCATCTAAAGGTGAGGTGATTCCCAAACTCTCCTCATCCCAGAAAAACTCAAACGTTATATCATCTTCCAAAGAGATAAACAGGCTTGCTTTCTTTTGTCATTTCTTCTCTTTCCGGCAATAATCTGCAATCACTTTTTCATTTAAAAGAAACAATGTTTTTGTTTCTTGTTGAAATGCCTACAACTTTTTTGTGAAACTTAATAAAATCTGGAATTTTTCAGTAACCAAAAATCTTCAAAAGAAATCTTTCACACATTGCTCTTCGTCTCTAAAAAAACTAATTGTTTCTCTAGCCCCTGTGTTTATGTAAAACACCTTACCCTTTCCCCCCTCTAATGTTAAGATTTATAGGCTTCCTTCCTGGCTGCTAGCCTTTCCTCCATTGAAGAAAAATAAAAACAGCAATAAATAGATTCACAGTACTAAGGCTATAAATTTCTAAATTCAGTTGCCAAAACTAATTCATCATTTGAACGTAGGCGCAAACTCCGATAAGATGTGGACCTGCAGCATTCAGCCCATTCCACAAATTTTTATTTAGTTACTGCACTTACTCCATTGGGAAAAAATTCCACTTAAGCCAAAAATTGGTGGGTCGTTTCCCAACTAACATTTCCGTAGTGATACCAGAGGTGTTACCTATCAGACTCCCATGTGACAGAGCTGTGGCTGTTTGGGAGGATTGTTCTGTATTTAGTTCAAGTCTCAGTACTGGGTATATAAATTTGAAGTGTGTTTCTCCTGTCTTTCTACTCCCTCTTCATTTACAGCACTATAAAAATCCCCAGCCTATATCCCAGGTCCCAGTAAATATTTAGCTGTCTTTTAAATCTAGTACGCAAACATTTGTGATAAATAAAACAATGTATTTATATCAACTATCTCATTCTCCTAATGGGTGCTCCTTAAATTAACTTATATTACCAGAGTAATGTGTTAGTACATATATTCGTATTCCTGATTTTCTGTAATATCTTTTCAGGAATTTTAAAGAAATTATAAGTCTCCAAGTCTTTCAAACTTACAAAATTATTTTTCTAAAATCTCCTCATTAAACATATACATATAAGTTCAATTTTTAGAAGAACTGTATGAGATACAGTATGAACACTCTGTGGCCTACAGTAGGCCTCTTGCTGTATTTAATTTCTTTTTTTGCTAATAAAATTTAGCTTCCTTACTTCTGATCTAACCAAGAAAGGAAGGAGCCATAAAATTCAAAGAACCATTTAAGAACCTTATTTCAAAAGCTAAGAGTTCCCCAAAGTAAGCTTCATCTCTCTAATTTTGGGAACATACCTGAGGTGCCTAAACTTGATAGCCTAGTCACAGTTGAAAACCTAATCTAAACTGGGAGCTGAGCCCTTCAGAGACTCGGATTATAGATTAGAGGCACTACTCAGGGCCATTCTATCTACTCTATCCATTGCCTGTGGAATCTGAACACGGGCAGCTCCGTTACACTTAGCACACACGGTTACCCTGCCCTTTGATTAATCTCAAACTTAGCTGATTCTTTCAAGTTTCAACTCTTGAGTAAGATCTGGAATGTCTCTTGGGCTACGCTCATTGCAAACATATGTTGGGGTGTAGACCACATCTGTGGTGGTGATGGGGGAGAAAAAATGGTATGTGGAAACTTCTCTCTCCACTCCACCCTCATTGTCACCAATCCATCTCCATGGATTAACGTTTGTGATGTGAAGAATCTGTTCCCCAGGCCCTATTTCTGGCTCGCTCTGCAAGTTATTCCCTTTAACAGGCGTTGCCAAAAGTGGTTGATGCTAGCATGAGGGAAAAGTCTAATGGCTTTCAGCTACAGTATTCACATTAAACCCCTGCTCTAGAGCTGACATTAAGTGAAATGACTGCTGAACTGGAATGTTCTCATCTCATTCGGTAGAACCTGCTCTTACTGAGGTGTCACATCCTTCCCACAGTGGCAATGCATGCCATGAAACTGTTGATGATCTGCAGATCTTCCCTATTTACAGGATTATCTGGCAAAGGTTTTTGCTTTGCTGACTATATTAGAGATGTGCTGTTTCCACTTCACTGAAACTAACAGATCCCAGATTACTAGTTATTTTTTTGTTTTATTTTGCACTATAGTTGGCTTGGATCTAGGAACCTCAGGTAAAATATCAATCACATTGTCTGTGATGCCTGCCACCAGGCAGGAAAGGCTATTTCAAGCACTATCAAGTAACGATTGTGAAGAGACTCCAGAATTCCTTGCCGAAAGCAGGCTGTTAGCCATGTTGTTTAAAACTGGAGAAATCTGTTAGGAAGCCATGAGAATTCGTTGCTGGGAAGGAAGAAGATAGGGGTGGGGACAAGGTCACATAAGCACTGCTAATGTCTCAGTTCCCTAACTCTTATGGAACCTTAGGCGCTCCTAGTGGGAATCCAAGGGGCAGTTTCGGTGGTAATGCATAAGGTGGGAGTGGTGGGTGGCTCTGCCATCCCACTGCTCTCCGCATCTGTGAGGTGAGCACAGAGTCAGCATGTGATGGTGAAAGAGGGGTGAATGTTACAGCTTTTGTAGATCCTATAAATGTAACTAGTTCACAAGTACTTCATAACCACAGGGTTAGTTCCCACCTAAATCAACAACTACTCACATTTGTTCAGCTCCTTCCCCACTATGCGTTTCAGTATCTTTCTGAGCGTATGAGTTCTGGAAACTGCACTTTTTCCTGGCAACCCCATGACCAAGGAGAGGAATTCTGCTGCTCTGGTAGGGTCTAGATATATCCTCCTAGCTGCTGGCCCATGAAAGGGCAGAAAAGTCAAGCTTTCCTTCTGATATCCTTAGCAGACCACAATTCTGATTAGTTGTGGCTGGACAAGAATGCCAGACTTCGTTAGAAGTTTCATCCTTTCAAAATGCCCCGGGAGCCAAGCAAGGATAGAAAGAGCATCTACCAAATAGGGACAATAATCAACATGTAGGCTGCTGGCAACAACATGCAGAATGAGGTACATCCTGGTGCTGCCCCCTAATATTCTCCATTAACAGCCCACAGGCATCCTGGGGAAGGAAATACAGCAGACCAAAGGCCAGGGAACAGTCAAAACAGGAAAGGGCCAAGCACTCAAGACCCCTTGCAAATGAATCTGATTTATTAAAATGCATCCCCCCTTCAGTCAGAAGCTTTATCAAGTGCCTTCCTGACCCTTTGTCCCTCTGCCTCTCTGCTTGAAGCCTGTTCGTCCTGTACGTTGCCTAGCTGTGAGTGCTGCCTCAGTGTTTGTACCTATGCCATTTTATCAAAATTGTTGTTCTTTGACCAAATCTTTTTCTCATGCGCCTTCGATTGAGTCAGCTGAATTTTTCTTGGTCTCCTGTAACTATTTCTTTTTTCTGCTCTCAGTGAGTTAGGGAATGGAGGAGTTTGCCGCCTTTTTATCATTTCTCTAACTCCTTCCAAGCAGCTGGAATTTATTTTAATAAAGTTCATTTCAATAGAGCCTGGAGCCATAATACATGAGGCTGTGATCTCAGAAGAGCTCATAAATTAAGTAGGGTCAGCTCTGGTCGATGCATGCATAGAAGACCTCCAAGGACACCCTGTGTGCTGATCTGCCTGTGCCAAGGATATAGCAACTGCCAGACTGCGTCTGCCCGGTAGGCTGTCTCTTTTAGTATGCTATCTCTAGCCACTGCCAAATGCTTCAGGGGAAGATACATGATCCCTGCGGTGGGCAAGTTATTCTTAACTGATCATAATATCCTTCTAGACCTTTGCGGCATGAAGCCGTTGGTCTGCTGTCTCACATGTGCAAGGGTAGTTGAGGGGCACTGGACCCTTGTTGCTTACACAATGCCTGGACCGCTCTCTGACACTCGTACCAAAGGCGCTTTTGTTAGCTGCTCTGCGATCAGCCTCATTTCAAACTTCACTGCCTGTCCTGAAGGATGAACGGACCACAGAGGTATCTTGACTTCACGAGGGAAGTAGCCAGCTTGAACGCACCCTGTGCAATTTTTCCCCTGAAGCTAGATAGTAAGTGTGTTTTTAAAAGATATACAGTTTTGTCATGAAGACTCCAAAAGGTGGTGACCTCCACAACTATGCTTTTGTAGTTCTAGCTGCCCAGATATTACATCTTACTTAAATAAGACAGAATTTGTCTTGTTGAACTTCCAACTCTTGGCTCACATTATGTCTTTGTCAGAAAGACTGAAACGCCTGCCTGCTTGCCTCCTCCTCCTATTAAATGCTTTTCTATGTGTAAATCCCTATATTCAGCAATTATGTCACCTCTAAAACTTCCCTTCTGTAAGCTGAATTAACTGAATAGAATAAGCCTTGCATTCAAAGTCTTGTTTTCCAGTTCCTGTGGTCCCTACTACAGACAGCCCCACTCAGCGATAAAGCCTGTGTGCTTTGAAATCCAGCAGTGTGTCTTTAATTCAGGTTACAATAAAATCCACTGATGAATGGTAAAATAATCCTTTAGGCTATGTTTGACAGTAGTTTTTCTTCATCAGTGAACATACTAATTTAACCTTTCCCCTCCCAAGTCAAGGATGCTTCTGAAAATACTAAGCATTTTTTCTAGTAAATGTCAGCTGCTTTCCTTACTACCTTGACCTTGACTTGGTGGTTGAAGTCAACTATGAGGCATGGTCTCTGTTTTCTGGAATAACACGATGTGGAAAGAGTGGCCCTCAAAGAGCAGGAAGGCCTCCAGGTCAGTAACTTTCAAAAGCTGTCCTGTGACCTTCCCACTGTAGAAGGATGTACCAAGCTCAGGAGAACCCTCTTCCCTTCTTTTATAGTCTCTGGTAGTGTTGAGTGAGATAGGACTATTTGTTTTCCTTCTCTTGTTATTCTAGTCCCTTTTCCTCTTGCTGTAATGTGTTACTTCACCAGCCTTGGAATCAGAGTTTGCACAGAGCTATTATTCACCAAAAGATTAAATTCTTAGCACTGCTCTGCTTCCCACTTCTCTTTCTTGGTAGCTTTTTTTTTTTTTTCATAGTTTCAGCATTATTTCAAAACTTCTAAAGCAGAAGCAGCAAGCTAGAATCAAACACTGTTAGAGGAGGCATTAGGTGGGCTTTTTCCATTGACAAAACTGCTAACATTTCTCATTTCTGACCAGGGTTTTTTTCTGTGACTTCGTTAGGTTTTTTTCAGTCTAGGGTGAAAAATATGCTATCTGGCTGGACTGCTTAGTGTTTCAGTTTTTATTGGTTTGGATGTGAAACACATTAACAACAGCTTCTACATAACAGACAAGAAGATGCTAATCTCCAAGTCTCACTTGACTTTGAGTTTGTTGGGTATCTGAATCCGAGTCTCTAAAGGAGCTGCGACAAAACACAGCATTAATTGGTGTTGCCAGTTAGCTTCATCATCTTCTGCAGGTCTGTCTGTCTGTGCCATCAGCTGAGTAATGTTCCTTGCATGATGTAATAGGAGTGGCAAATCTGGATCTGGATACCAGTGCTGATGCATGCTCCTGAAGTTTTGGCTGAGCAATGACAAGGATTCAGCTAGATGGTTTTGCTTGTAGCTGACTGGATTTACTCTGTAAGGGCTGTGTTTTATTTTCTTTCTACAGCAAAGAAGATACTCTTCAGCATACAGCCTGCGTTTCAGTTATAGTTTTTCCCAGGCTCAGTTTCCAGGGCTTACTGCACATGCCTGTATATCCAATATCTCTTGTATTTTGTGCTGTCGGTATCAGGAGGCTGTCCCTTAGGCTTCCAAGGCAGCCTTATCCGATTTCAGGTATGCTACAGGTGTCCTACGGGAGCCATGAATGACTGGGTTGAAGTTGCAGAGATTGTTATGCTACTTAAATGGTTGATGTAGGAGACAGGTATACTTAGTAGAGTCAAACCGAATGGAGAGTGGGAGGAAATAGAATCAGAAGTTCTGAACATGCAGGGAGGAGGAAACTTCAAACATTTTTTCTTTCTCTTTTGCAGAAACAAATATAATTCTGTAATAACCTGTGATGTGTGGTGTGAATGAGTGTGGATGTGGGTGTCTCTGTTTCAGAGTGTGTCTCCATAATGTGCTACAGATCTTTTTTCTGTTTGCTTGTTTGCTCTGGACGTTTCATTCAGTTCTGCTGAGCCAGTGAATAGTGGTCCATGTATTGTTTTCCAGATCATGATAAAATAGCTCATCGTTGATCACTGGGCACTGCTTGATGGAGGTGTAGCATCCACCGATTGGAGATTTACCACCTCTTGAGATTAGGAAGAGCTGGAAAAGGAAGAAAGAATGTGATATTAATGCTGATACATGCATGATAGCTTTGGGGTGATACAGAAGAGTCATTGGCATGAACTAGGTCTAGGGTCCTCCCCTATGCCAGAGCCAGAGTGCACCAACAGGCTCTGCAACCTTTCCCCCCTTCCCTGGCAAGGGCTTTGGCTGCCTGTACCTACGGCCAGCTCTGACAGGCACAGCTGTAACCTGGGGTTCGGCTGCTGTCAAACAAGCTGTGAGAGCTGTGTGGAGCCCTGGCAAGGGTCTCCCGCCCTGGAGAGACCTGGGAGAGTGCTTGGGAGCCACTTTTAAACTCAGGCCCTTTGTCCTGAGCTACGTTGCAGATATGCCTGGTCCCTGACCCAGTGACTTGAATTCATGGCTTGACTTCAGACCTGCCTTGCCTTTGTGGACTTGTCTGGCAACCAGTGGACTGAGGCTGACCCTAGTGAGAGTCACTGGACCTGCTCTGCTTCCTTGCTCGTGGACCTGCACTCTTGTTGGTGAGGGCACTGCCCTGCCTGCCCTGCTGTCGCCCTCAGCCCCTTGCAGAGCCACCCTCTCTGGCTGCTCTGACACCCTGCATCTGGCAAAGCTACGAGGGAGATATGCAGGGCATCCTAGCTTGTACTAATAAAACCTTTACGTCACATACCACAATGCATTTTTGGAATGCATCAGAGAGGTTAAATGCTTAATTTGGAGTACTAATCACCTCCTTTCTATAAAGCCAAGATCTTTTGGTGCTATCAGTTTAGCTCAAGGTTCAAGGGGAAGGAAAAGCCTACATAATAGACGTGGGGAGACTTTTAGAAGACAAGATAGGCTTTTCGTACATAATATCACAACTTCAAAGTCCACTAGCTAGCACTAGTAGCACATGATTTATTCCAAAATAGTTCCATGTACTAATGGTTCCAATGTGCTAATTTTGAGAGGTCATCTATGCCTTTTGTGGGATTGTTTAAATATATTAGGTTTTTGGAAAGTTAGTTAACAGCAGACCCAGCCTCAATGGATTAATGAACTATAGAGTGTGTTTATACAGATCCAAACCATACAATAGGTACAGTGTCTTACATCGCTCTGGACATGTATCACAGGGTTCTGCACCACACAGAGTGTTTTCAAATAGGACGTTTTTATAGTTTTTATTTCCAGTCTAATCAATGGTGCTGACAAGGCATTAGAGATCTTGCAGTTCATCTGGGAGAAGCCTTTACCACACCTCCAGCAAGTAATAGGAATTACTCTGGTCATCTTCAATGTCTGCTGGGCTGAGCTTATTTTACCACAGCCTTTAGGAAAGTGTTTTCCAGCTGCTCCTTTATTATCTCACCAAAGAGACTGAAAACAGAGGCTGGAATAAAAGCCTCTTACAGGCCCCTGGAGGAGATATGGGGAGGCCATGTGAGGAGGAATTTTCTGGCTGCGATTCCCTTTCTTGCTTCCAAAGCCCTTGCCACATTCTGCATTCCACCGAATCCCCCAGATTCAGATGCTAGCACCACTGGGGCAGTCTGTGGGTCCTTTTCCAATCAGCAAATGGAGCAGCTTGCTGGCTGGGGATGAGATTCTCTTGACTGCAGAGGGTTCCCACCACACAGACTGAATGCACTTTGCTTACAGTAACGGGTCCTGACTTCTAAGATGAAGCCAGTAAGGAAGGAAGAGTACACCAACCAAACTGACTCCAGACTTCCCAACATGTAAGTATCCTAAACTGTGGGAAAAACTCATCCAGGCCTCTTGAAGTCTCCACAATCCCTTCTTTGTGTCCTCTTCCAGGGCAGAACAGACAGGAACTAAATGAGACGGCAATCAGCCTGTATACTTAATTAGTGCAATTTCCCTTGAGTGGCGTGTTGCTTTTAGGCATAGATGTAATCTGCTGTATATGACATCTATGTCATAGATATTAGAAATAAAGGGGGGAAAAAGGTCTCCTGTTTCTGTACACTATCTTATCCATTCCCCTATGGTCTTTGAGGGATTATCCTCTACAGTCAAAACAGGACTGGGGAAAAGTACTAATGGGATCTCAAAGGCACAGCCTAATAAAACTTGCTAAAATAACTACTTGGGGAAAGGCAGAGGATCTCCTCTGTCTCTGTAGCCCCTTCATGCAGCAGGAACTGGGTAAGTTGTTCCGGGTGAGTGCAATTAGAAGGTCCATGCTTGTTTCTACAAGGAGGGTCTAAATACCAAGAATGTGAGCTTGGAAGAATTTTAAATTCCCTACAGAAGCTAGGGAAGCTAGAAGTAGGACTAGCAACTCAAGAAGCAGTTAGAAGCACATCACTGAAGAAGAAAATTTATTATGTAGTGAGTATTGCACTTGTGTAATATTGCCTAAAGAGCCATAGCAAGACATCCAGGCACTTGAGATACCTCCCTGTTCACCAAACCCACTTGTCTTACTGTATCTGCACTGCTACAGACCCTCAGCTGTTCCCCGGGGCAGCAGTAGAAGTCAGCAGAGCATGAACATGTATGTTCCCTACTTGGTGCCTCCTTGCCCAGGCCTTGTTGTATAGGCCTGCATATCAAAGGCCTTTGGGATTTCCTTGCTTTTTCCCTGTTCCTCTTGAAAAGGTGGCACCCACTGAAATTTGCCCAATGCCTGGAGTAGGACACAGCTATACTCTAACTTGTTTTCTGACGATCTCCCTCTTAGCCGTTGGGACCACTTAACAGTGGGGGCACCTGTCTATGGGCCACTATTCCACACGTCTTAAGAGAGAGTTTGTGTCATTAAAATTATTTTACCATGCTATGCTCTGGTCCCCATCTACAGGACAATCACACCAGGCTTTGTTGTCTTCAAGTATAGTGATCTGGGATCAAAGCAGCTGAGATTCATCCTGCTCCTATAAATCAGCTCCACTCAGCCAATGCTCAGCAGTCTAGTTCATTCAGGTAAATTGCATTTGGACATGGGGAGTAGTGCAGCAGCTCCTGGCTCAAATGTAACTGTACTCTAATATGGTCTACATATCCACCTATTACTATCAGCAATGGCTGATCCTGTTATATGGTGTAAATTGCTCCACTACTTTTTTTATCTAGTTCCTTTGTTCCTAACCACATTTCGAAAAGATGGCTTCTTAAACTCTGATCCCACTTCTCAATTACTGCCATTTCTGTTTCAGAGAGTAACCTGCATTGTCATAAGGAGCTGTTGAAAACTCAAGGGAAAGCTTAATCAAAACTTTCATTTAGAAACCGGTAAAAGATGAGTGATAGTTTTGCTTCCCCTGGGGATGAGGAAGAGTTAACAATTTCAAGACAGTAAAACATTGATTCTAAATGAGGCTGCAGCCCTTTCAGATTGAACATTCTTTCTTGATGGGTATTTGGATGGGAGGACTTAAAGAGGCTTCTAAGTATTAACTAGTGTTTAATACTTTATTACAGTGCTAGAGGGCACTGTACTGTTGAAGGTACTGTTTATGGATCAAATATAATAGCTAGGAGCTAGACAGTTTAATGGCTTGAGATTCCTTTGCACTTTTTGTTAGAGAGACATGTTAATCCCGACAGTGTTGTAACTCATAATAACTGCACTCTTCCTGTCTCAGACGTGCTGTGTTTAATTCTTTGTTGTCTTGACCCTGTGGACTCCTTTCTTCTGAAGATGTGCAAGAAAATGTAAACTGCTGCCGTTCTGGATTGAAAAACATTCTGCATGCAGTTTGCACTAGCGCAAATGCCTACACGTTGTTCAGGCAACATAAGGTCTATAATGTCTGGAAGGCCATTAGTGTTTGCTTGTGTAAGTACAACTGTGGGCAGCAGTGCCCCATAAAAATGGTCTCCTATCCAATTAGATCAGCTTTACAATTGATAGATAAGGATGAAATGTACTTCTAACTGTAACGGCTGTCAGTTCAGATAAACAGAACTTAAAACCCTTTTTACAGACTGCCATCAGTTGTTGTCTAACACTATCCCAAAGCTGGTGTCCATCTCTGTGACTTTAAGCAGTTCTCACCTTGTGCACTTCAGTGTTACGTGTTTCTCTGGTGAAAGTTGCTTTTTTCATCTTCACTTCTGGACTTTTAAATTGAAGATAAGAAATAGCGTCACTATCTGAAAAATTCATACCTTGTCCACAAAGTTCTTATTTTTTGCATGTTTTGTTTACAGTTTTTTCATAAAATGTTGTTTCATAAACAAAACATTCATAAGTAATAGTCTAAAATATTATGATAGTTTTGATACTGAATCAGAATTCAATTTCAAAGAAGATAAACATGAATTTTCACTTCTGAAAATTTGTTTTGATTTTCTTCATTCTTGCTTCCATTTTTTCTTACTAGAAAGGGAAAAAAGGAAGCTGGGAATTTTACCTGCTGTTTGAAAATTTTTGTAATTATTAAATTTCCTACAAGTATTTCTTTTCTTCTTGAAGTTTTGAAACCCCATGTTTTCACTTAGAAATGTCTCTTAAAGTAACTTGACTAGTTCTCTTGAACTTCAATCAGTGTTTATAATGCAAGTTCTTCCTGTATATACAAAACATGAGGAAAACTAAGTTATTGCTGTTTCTGGCTGATTCCATCACCCGAAATATCAGTCCCAGACTGTGATATCATGACAGCAAGCAAGTCTTGAATGATGAACAGTCTGTGTTTTCACGTGGCCCCAATTAGAAATCCACATAGTTAACAGATCCATGAAATCTACTATCCAGAAGATCTGTTGCAATGGGAGAAAGTGCCCTGAGACAGTGCTTTCTGGCAGCAAATAGGTTGTGGGTTTGGACTTGGGTCACTACCCAAATGCAGTGAAGGGACAGCATGCAACTGATGGTCAGGGAGACTTGAAACTGTGAGGGTAGGCACAACAGAGTAGATGCTGCTATAAAAATAACAGTAAATTTTATTGCAATTTTCTTTTCTCTTCTCCAAATTGTGGGAATTAACTCTGAAGAAAGAAGATCACACTGGACACCTGAACTCCCTTCAGTGGCCTTTCCTACCCTACAGAATATGGCTTCTTTTTCCATCTTGCATAGCTGTGCCTGCAAATCCCATCTTGCACGTTCCCAGGCGCCTGTTTCCAGTGCAATTTCTGCTTGGCAGTGAACTGCTATTTTTCCTGCTTCCCCTCCCATCCCCCAGCTCATGTTCTGAGCAGCTGTGAGGTGGGCCGATCCTTCTCGGAAAAAAATGTAGCTGTTTGCCTGTCCTAGGAAGAAAATTAGCTATCCATGCTGCTCTGCATCCCATGCTTCTTCCTTCTTCCTTCCCTTTCCCTTCTCATCTCAGCTTCCCTTTTTACTCCCCTGCTGCTACCTTATAAACTATAGTTCTCCCTCATTTTAATCTCTCTTCCCCCCTACCAGCTTAATGGATTGAAGACGTCAGAATCATGTAGCAAATTATTCCAAGTCCTAAGAATTCTTTCTAGAAGTGGCTGGAAATTTTTGACATATTGGGATTTTCTGGGGAGATATTTTATGAGTGTCCTGGGTTTGATTAAAATTTCAGCTCATATCGTATCAGGAAAGTGAGAAAGACTCCAGTACTATCTGACAGTCACATGGAAGCTAGAAAAGGAACTTGAAGCTGGATTTACAACATTTCAGGAAGTTTCTTCCAGGCTATATGCATCTTCCTCTCCAAAATATGAGAAATTTCAAAGATATCCACATACTAGAAAATGTTTTCCTTACTAGCTGTTGCACATCTGTGATTAGTTTATAAGGGTTTAATTTTGATCTTAGCTCCTTATCCTACGCTGAAGTATCTGAAGTACGCTGAAGTATCTGAGTTGGGGTTTTTTTGTTTTGTGACACTGCCAGTGGCTAAAAGCTTCATGCACAAAATCTTTCGTGCGGGAGATCTCATCATTCTGTCTAGCAGTGGATGGCACAGTCTTGGGTGCTACAAGATCTTGCAGAGCTGCAAAACTACTGGACTAAGACAACGAAGTTTGCCACTCATAAGAAAGCCTCAGGTAATAGCAACTGCAAATGCTCCTCATTAACGGATACGTGCTTCTGCTTTTCTGGCTTATTCAGTCCCCTTACAGCACACTTGCGTGCTCCTGGGTGCCATTTCTGGTCGACGCTTTACCCTTTTTTCAAAATGTAGATTAAGCATGGGATGGTGGCCAGCACACAGGGAAGCAGCATAATGGCTGAAAGCGGGAAATAGCCAATTAAAGGATGAAAGTCAGGGAAATTAAGCCTTGAGAGGAACGGGCACAAACAGGGTGGGGTTGGGAAGAGCAGGGTAATAGCAGCCCTCAGGGGAGACACCAGAGTAGGAAATGGGACTAGAATCAAAGCAGCAGAGGGCAAAATGAAACTGCTATCCCTTGCAGGGATTGTCCAAGAAGGGAGAGAAGCAGCACAGGAGGAGAGAAACAGAAAAACTCTGTAATATATTGTCGTGGTTTAACCCCAGCCAGCAACAAGGCACCATACAGCCCAGAGCTCACTCCCCCTGCAATGGGATGGGGGAGAGAATCGGAAGGGTAAAAGTGAGAAAACTCGTGGGTTGGGATAAAGACAGTTTAATAGGGAAAGCAAAAGCCACGCACAAGCAAAGCAAAACAAGGAATTCATTCACCGCTTCCCACCGCAGGCAGGTGTTCAGCCATCCCCAGGACAGCAGGGCTCCATCACGCGTAACGGTGACTTGGGAAGACAAACGCCATCACTCCGATCGTCCCCCCTTCCTTCTTCTTCCCCCAGCTCTATATGCTGAGCATGACGTCATATGGTATGGAATATCCCTTGGGTCAGTTGGGGTCAGCTGTCCCAGCTGTGTCCCCTCCCAGCTCCTTGTGCCCCCCCAGCCTGCTCGCTGGTGGGGTGGGGTGAGGAGCAGAAAAGGCCTTGACTGTGTGTAAGCCCTGCTCAGCAGGAACTAAAACATCCCTGGGTTATCAACGCTGTTTCCAGCACGAATCCAAAGCAATGCCCCATACCAGCTACTGTGAAGAAAATTAACTCTACCCCAGCCAAAACCAGCACATACATATACCGATTTTGAAATTTGTTTAGCTACTGCACTCTCAGTGGGGCCTACCTGTCAGTAGGGCTGTGCAAGTAGACCTTCCGGTACGGTTCGGTAGCTGAATTAGCTGCCTGCGAGCGCTCCCACTTTGCTTCTTAGCAGCCTCCTGGCACCACTGCGCTGCCTTTCTCTCTCCCTCCTTGCTGGCAGTGCCTGGGTCCTGCCTTCCCTAGTTCCTCAAAAGCCCCTATCATCTGACTGCTACTTTCAAAGTAATGCTTACTAATATACTTACTAATATGCCCCTGCTTTTGACAAGCTAGATCTTTGTTTTTAATACCTTGACTATATGTAGTTTGTGACCCTGTTTAACTAAACCAGATATTTTCAACTTGCTGCAGCATGGCAGTAAGAATATTCATACTTTGGAGTAGGGGGATCAACATGAGGTGACTTGAACAGCACTGAAATAGGACATTCCAAAAATTAAATAAGTGTCCTTCCTGCTTGGGCTTTACTGAGCCTTTTTTTTAGAAATGAGCTCATGTTGTGCATAGACTAAAGTTGCCCAAGAGACATTTTTGTTGTAAAAGGTTTTTCATGGAAAATGAGATGTTTACAAAACAGGGAAAATACTGAAATGTTTGTTTGGGTTGATTTTCCCCCCTGAATCATTTTAAATGGCAATATGCAAAGCAAAGTAATTTTTCTTCTATGTCACACTGTTTCATTAAGGCACTAACAGAAGACACTTGATCTAGAAATTAAGATAAGTTGCTTCAATCAGTACTAAGTAGCAGGTGCCCTTAGTGATTAAATGTAATAGAGTATTTCCATTATTCTATTAAGCTTTATGTCAGCAGTTGTCATAGTTCCTCTCATATCCTGAAATAATATGAAAACATGTTCAGGACAACATTTCAGAATCTTGGAATGAATGCTTTCTGAAAGTGAGGAATATAAGGATTTTCACTTCATAGAAAATTTATAAAATTTCTGTTTGGTCTATAGCAGATTAAAAACCAGGAGTTGAAATATTTTCTTTTCCTGTGAAGGATGAAGTATTAGGTTTGATAGTATTGCTAACGCAGTCTAGGTGTTACGCTGCTTCTTTATTTACTATATTATTTGTAAAGAGCACAAGAGCCCTTTTCTTCTGAGTAGCGTGCTCTTTCCCTGCCCTTCAGTGCTTCTCACATTTATTGAGGGTGTTGGGGAAAAAAACCAACACCCTAAACCCATTACACAGCAAGCTAATTTATTATAGCAGCAGATACAGAAAGAGAAAAGCAATGGAAAAAATACTTGAATGATGATTAGGTCAGTACCCTGGGCTTTTAGCTGCCATTTAAATTTAAATATGCACTGCAACATGAGGTAAATAGGCCAAATGAGTCTACAGAGAGCCTTGGTAACATGCAGCCTGAGACACTCACAGCAACATACCTTGCAAATGACTATGGCCCGGCTTCTCGTGGTCAGCTACTAGGAGTGACGAGGCTATATCACACAATCCTGCATAAAGCGCTTGTGTGGAACAAAATAAAACTGTAAAAGCTGATAAAACTGTAAACAATACCTTGAGGTGGGTTATTGAGGCAACAGCAAGGGGGCTCATGCTTGGTGCATTGAGCGCTGTCAGTCCCCTCATTCACATCACGTCTGCATTTAGGTTTGACAGTATCTTTTCTGGGTGTATATTACATTACAGAACTTGACAACTGTAGAATTCCAAGTCTGACAATCTTGTAAGTTAATAATGGACTTTTTTCTCAAAGTAACCAGGAGGGAGCCATAGAGAATGACTTATCTACTTAATTGAAATCTGAGGAGTTAAGTTCTGTTTTCATTTCTGTCAGCACAATCCCAGGGAAGTCAATCATATGGAACCAAGTGTGCAATTTAATCCTAAATTGTTTGTTATATTCAAGATGCCTGTTTCCACACTGGGTGGAATCCTACCAATCCGAACAGAAATAATTTAATTTCTTTCTCAGTCAAGCTTTCACTGATTTTAACAAAAACACATATTTTTCCTGACAACTGGTGCAAGACGAGTGAGGTAGCAATTGTATAGGAAACAGGGATGCGGTACATACCCTCTCCCATAGCCTAGCCTCTTGAAAAGTGGGAGAGAAGTGAGGAAGGCTTGCGATAAGACATGGAACTCCTTTTGACTCATCTGCTACCAAAATAGTAATGTGATTCCATTAATTTAGATAAATATCTAAGGGCCTGGTTCTACTTTGGCTTACATCAACTCTTTGTTGTGCTAATGTGTAATATAAATGTTGCCAATTCTGAGATAACAGCTCTAGTTCAGTGTCCATTCTGGCTGCATTACTGCTCTGAGAGACGTGCTATTTGCCCAGAAACGTTAGTGAAAGAAAACCACAGGCTGTGGTCAGGAAAACTGGTGCTCTTTGAAAAGGTTTCTCAAATCTCCAGCTAGGCCCATGCTGACTGAGATCAAATAGATATACTGGTGGGATCCTGGCTGCTGTTCCACATATTCAAAACAAAAAGGCAAATTCAGCGGTCATCTGATGGCAGGAATAAGCCCAGCTCCTTCCATACTGCCTGGCCCCATCCGAGGATGCTGGCCCACATGCTGTCAGGCGAGGCCTGACTTGCCTGCTGTACTGAGGAGTCCTCAGGATACCCTCTGCCTGCATCGAGCCTCAGCATTCATCTGCAGCACTGATTTTTGATTTCTGCAGTTTGTGGTGGAAAAAATTCCATAAGCAAACTAAAGGTGTATCTGGCCTTCCTGAGTCTGATGAAAGCCTCATGGATGCATGAGCCTCTTGGGCCACAAAGCAGGGAAAGAAACTTAAGCCAGGTTCCCCCTATTCTCAGGAGGTGGCTTTCCTGGTGGACCATTAGGAGGAAGATAGTACTATAGAAAGTCTAGTCTCAAAACCAGGTATGCTTCTGGCTTGAATGCAGGATGATGAAGACCATGTTTTTTGGAAAAAGTCAGAGACCAGCTGAGGTCAAAAGGGACCACTGGAGGTCATCCAGTCCAGCCCCCCAGTCGAAGCAGGGTCAGCTTTGGTTAGGTTACTCAGGGCTTTGTATCCACTCAAGTTTTGAATATCTCTGAGAATGGAGAGTCCTCCACTTCTTGGGGAACCTATTCCAGTGTTTAACTGCCCCATTATGAATTTTTTTCCCTTGATATCTAGCTGGAATTTCTTGTGTTGCAACTTGTGTCCATTGCCTCTCAGACTGTCACTGTGTACCTCTGAAAGCAGTCTATCTCACTTTCCTCTGTGGATTCCTGTTATATAGTCAAAGACAGCAATAATATCTCCCCCTAACCTTCTTCTGTTAGGGTGAAGAAACCCAGCTCTCTCAGCCTTTCCTTGGTTGTGTAGCACTCTGGCTCTCCTCTTAATGTGGCCTCTGTTGGACTTGCTGCAGTATGTCAGCTGGGGGTCCCAAAACCGACACAGTACTCTGTAGTCTCACCAGTGCCAAACAGAGGAGAATAATCACCCCTGACTAGCTGGCTCCACTCTTGCTAATACAGCTCCGTACGTGGTTGGCTACCTTTGATGCAAAGGTACGTTGCTTGCTCATGTTAGATTTGTCTTCCATTAGAATCCCCAGGCCCTTTTCTGCAAAGCTGCTTTCTATCCAGCTGGTGCCCATTGAGTGAAAGAATTCCCTGGCTGTGGTCAGGATAAATGGCATTGACTGAAATAGTGATTCTCAAACTGCTGCTCTTGCGTGGGATTATCCTGGACCAGCTGCAGGACTTTGAATTTGTCTTGAAACTCCGTCAGGTTCCTCTCAACCCATTTTTCCAGCCTGTCAATGTCCCTTTGAATAACAGCCCTGTCCTCTAGCATCCAAATTTGGTACCATCCACAAACTTGCTGAGGTGCACTCTGTCCCAAAGTCCAGTGTATTAACATAGACAACACTTGACATGAAAAAGTATTGTCCCCAGTGTTGATCCCTTAGGACCACTAGTCACCAGGCACAATCCTTTGAGCCCAGAAGTTCCTCATATTTTCCACTTACTTCATAGTCCACCTATTCAAATCAAATCTCACCAGTTTGACTACGAGGATACTATGGGAGACTGTGTCAAAGACATTTCTGTACTCAAGGTAAAACAATATTCACCACTGTCCTCTCATCCGCAAGCAGAGCATACAATTTGCTAAAAAATGGTCACTTCATGACGAAAACCAGACACCAGTCCTTAGGGAGAGGCAGTGCTGAGTATGTTCTCAGTGTTCCCTGGCTTCTAACTTCCCTCCAGAAGTCTTCCATGTATGAGAGCAATTCCAGCACATAACTTCATTCTCCCAGGCCCCAAAGCTACACATTAGTTTCCCATGCAGAGCTCAGCTTCCACATGCTTTCTTTCTCATGTTAATAAGAAAGGAAAGACGCCAAGTACGTGGGAAAGTGTGTCCCAAACCACTGTCACACGTAGGAAGTCTCCTTTTGGCCTCACTTGATAGTGTTTTGTTTCCATCCAGTCTTTGTACATAATTTGAAGATGATAATGTCCTTCAGTGGGGAAAGTATAAATGCTCTGTGTCAACCTGATAATCCCAGTTTATCTTGCACACAGTACTAGAGATGTTTATCCCTCTAGCTATCTCCTAGCATCCTGGTAAGTCTCTCTCCCATTTGTCTCTAATGTACTAATCAGTGTGATCTTTAGAAAACACATTCAATGATCATTATTACCAAGGTGTCTGGAGATGCTGATGAAGTTCATGATGCTGCTATAGTAGGTGGTATCCAAACATACTTTACCCAGGTATTTTTTAGCTAAATAAGACAAAGGAAAGGCAAGAGGAAAACAGAGAGTAGTGAAGCAACTTGCACAATATTCTTCAAAAATGTGAACAACCAAGGATTGTATCAGGGATTTAAAACCTATCTGATCACCTGCTAGACCACAGTTTCTGGAAATACGCTGTGGTTGTCGTCCACATGCCTGGATTGCTAGTCCAGGCCATAAAATGCCTTTTATATTCCTTTAATTCCTTGTTCTTTGTCAGTTCCCTGAAGTTACCCAGCTCCTCCTAACAGCTACCAAACCTAAGGTTACATAATTCACCTCACAGAAACACAGGAGTTGTGTACATGAATCTTAATCCCTGCTCTTGCAGGCCTTTCTAGAACCCAGGTCCTATGCATACCAAGCTTTATCTCTGAGTCCTTCTGTTTGCCTCCCTAGACTTCTGGGTGAGGATTCAATGCCGTGTGTCTCCATGCTATACATACCATAACTGTCCACTGGTCTCAGGAGAAGCTGATTCTGAAAATGTGTGGAGTCTCTGGCCTTTGGCAGGACAAATTTTCCTCTATTACCTGCAGAGGAATGACTTCTCTTCCTGGTCCTGCAAGTACATTTTTCTTCCCCTCCAAAATTTAAATTACTATATTCTGCCAAAATTTCCCTCAAGAGAAGACAAAAATACTCCTGGCACAGCATGATTAATCCCAGGAGTTTTTGCTAGGGTGTGCCCTCCAGATATCTTTCTATTTCCCCTGCAAAATCACCCTGGACATGGCAATAAATGCAGCCTGCGTTCAGGCACTGAATTAGCGCCCATGAAACCCTGGGTAAGGGGAGCTGTAGTGCTGGTGCTGTATCTGAGTCAGGGGTTTGGATTCTGCAGGACCTGGAGGTGGACCCCAGCTGGCGAAAACACGACCCAAGAACATGCTGCTGCTGCTGCCACAACTTTAAGGGGCAGAAGACAAAAGCAAGCAGGAGCCCAGGCTGGCCTTGAAATGCTGAGTGGGGCTTTCGGAAGGAAAGGAGAGGATGAGGTGATTGGATTGTTTAAACAGCTGCAGTGAATCAGCAGCTCTCTTCCCCTGCCCTTCCCTTGCTGCACAGCAGCCCCCTCCATGCCAAGTAAAACAAAGTAATCCCAAAAAGTGCAATCTACCACAGTGTAGCCAAGTCATACTGCAGGACAGAACCAGCCCACAACCTAGAGAGAAAGAAAAGCAATGTTTTCAGATGAGATATGAAGCTGATGTGATAGTGGATTTCTTAACAGGAACTGCAAAGAATATTTGTACCAGCAGCAAAGGAGAAGAGGAGAAAAAATAGAGAGGGAAACATAGAAGAAGGAAAGGGCCAAACTTAGCTTTGCTGTAAGCAGAGCCAACTGAGCTAATCACAGTGAAAGTTCCTTCCAGTTACAGCAGAATGAGGTGTGCTACTGCTGCCATCTGTAACTTGTGGTCCCTGCTTTAGCTGGCTACCCCGACCAGCTAACAAGCTGCTGCTAGCTAATGTGGCAGCTTCTTTGTCCTGAGTCAGTAGAGCTCTCTGGGAACTTAGAGCCTCTGGAGCCGTACTCAAGACACAGCTGAAGAGTTTGGAAGCTTGTAAGAATCATACAGATTAAAGAGGGAGCTTGGGGGCTGTTGTCCTGTGTGGATCAAAGCAGTGTTTTGAGGAGAACCCCAAACATGAGGATCCATAGGAAATCAGTACAAGAAACAGGTGAGTGAACATTGCTAATACTCAATATACAGTAGCACTCAGCTTATTGCCACAAGGCATCTAATCTTCACCCTGCCCCCTTTCCCAGCCGCTCAGCTCAGCTTTTTGTCTGGCTGCTGCACAATCTGTTAGGCCAGTGCCCACTTAAGGATAGTTATTGCAGGGAGTGCAGTTGGAGTCTTTGTAATTGCTCAGCTGATGGTGTAATGGTCTCTCTGAGGATTCAGCCCTGCAACAGTAATAATACAGCTGGCCTGTCTTGCCTGATGGGATCATTTCCACTTTATTATAACTGTGATTTTCAGCTCAATAATTCCAGAGTATTTTTAGACCCTTGGAGATGAAAAAATGTGCTGAATTTGCAATGTTGGCTTTTTTGTTTTGTTTTTGTTCCCTCTTAACTGGTGACCAGGAGAAAAATAAATTTCCAAGCAAAGTCAGGCAGGGATCCCCTAGTTCAGCTTTCTTCCTGCACCCTTTCCAGAAGAGGAGGGAACTCTCAGCAAGCTGCTGAAAGAGGTCAGTGAAAGAGGTCAGTATGTTTCTGGGGATGAACTAGGAGCCCAGGCACAAAATACAGTGAAAAGGAATTTCATCTGAGACCACCTTCCATTCTGTCATCTTATGGAAAAAATCTCCCACAGAGAGGTGAGGGGTGAACTTCACTTGTTTGTTTAAAACCAGACCATAAGAATCTCTGACCAGAAAACTGTAAGAAACAACATAGTCCTAATTGTCACCACCAGCAGTCATCCTTTTCAACCCCCAACTGCTAGAATCACCTCAATAGCCCTGTCCTTCCTCCAGGTCATTTGTCTCCCATGAGTCCCAAAAAGAAAAAGCAAATGATGGCCCCTTGGCAGCTCCCAGAAGATACTTCCTCCTCCTTCTGGCACACGATAGAGCACAACAGCTCTAATTTGTTTCTCTTGCACCTGTTTGACATGGGATAAAACCATGCCCTACTACATCTAGGGGAGGGGGATACAGCCATGAAAGCTGCTTGTCCTTTGTCATGTATAGATCAGCAAGGGATACCTTGTCAATTGTCATTTCTATGTATGCTTCATGTTCTGGTATTAAAGCCCAGGGCCTCAGGCATCTATTGGATTTTGTTTAAATGCTTTATTGGATTTTATGAACCTCGTGTACACCAGACAGACCATAGGAGACATGTCCTGGTGATATCCACAATAACCAATTAAAATCCCAGCCATGTTTTAACTTCATTTTCAATGAACTATGGAGACACAACTCTCTTCTCTATAGGGTGAACAGAGATCTCATTAACTACATTTAATTGAGAGTGGCAGCTAGTGGATTTTATACGTTAGGGAGCACTTCTGTAGACATCGCATCTTTCAAATGCATACACTGAAAAATTATAATGAATCCCATGATCAATACAGAATCATCTTTCTTGTTTCCAGTGTTGCTTCGGTTCCAAGGTTACTTGAATAGATGAGCTTCAGTTAATAAAATTCACATTTTCTTCACCCTATAATATTTTTTACAAACTAACTCTTATTTTTTATTTTCTCTTTTTTTTGGCACCATCTTTATCAATTGGTCCTTCAAAATAACCTAAAAAATTCTTTTTCCCCCTTGCTTCTTTTTGAGGATTTCAAAGCTCTCAGGAGCTGCAGACAGTACTCTTTTCAAGTGTACGCTATTGTTTCTACTTTAGAGAAGGAAATTAAGTGAAAGCGCGGTTAGGTGTTTCTCATACCGTGTGGCACACAGGAAGGCAGTGGTTAAGCTGTGAACTGGGCTCTGAAGCCCCAGGACTCAGACCATAGCACTAATACTAAACCATCTTTCCTCCATAATTCATTAGAGATTCCAGGGAAGGTGTGTGAGCTCCTTCGTGTTATTGACTGAGAGAACCCACCAAGAACGTCGTTTGAGGTCAATAATCCACTGAATGCAACAAAAAGGTAGTGGGAAGAGCAGCCATATGGCATGCATGCTTATATGCATACATATACACACACCCACATACACAGATAGATATGCTTTCCCATACCCTACTGTGCCTGAGTCACTGTAATTCCTCACATCACCCTCTCCTGAAAACTGTATGAACGGGAAAGTATACAAGAAGACAGTATATTAGAGACTATTTAAGATGGTGACAGCCTTCTTCAATGAACTGTGCTAACCCAGTTAACTCTACAAGAGTCAATTATTGTTTCGGTCATTTGGTACCTAGTCTTTAGAGAATCATATTCATCGTTGTAGGCCAGCTTCACCCTGTGGATTATCTCTTCTTATGGATGTTAATTCCCTTTCGAGCATGATAGCTTTGTAAAGGTAGTTACATACTTCCTTCAGGACTTTCTAAGCCCCATTTTGATGTATGTTCAGAGCTTTGAAAACATCTGCTTTCTGACTGAAATGCTTCAGGCTTGGTCTCTGTTTGAAGTTTAATTGTTTTGGAAAGTTTGAAGAAATTATTTTCTTCTATTTGTGTTTTTGGGTCAGGAGAAAATGAACGTCTGCTTGTGAGTCTAGCAATAGTAATAACAGTACCCCACTGGGGATGTGCAGGTAGCAGACTCCCCTCTAGCAGGGGAAGGATTGGGAGCAGGAGGGCCAAATTGCCCCCTCTGCCTCTCTTCCTGGTCCTGTGTCCTCACTGTCTTGCCACCTCGGAGCATGGCAGGAGGTGCAGCTTGTGCTTATGAAGAGCTGGAGGAAGGGTGGCTCCCTGGCAGGAGAGAGGTGTGAGGCAGCTGCCAGGCTTTCATGCCATCAGCTCAGTGGCTAATAGTTTGCATAGCTTTGCCTTTCCCAGTGATCTTCCCCTGTGTCCTGTGTTCCTCATGTGGTTTCCATTAAGGTCAGGATGGGGGAAGGGAAGCATGTGAATTATTGCAGTATTTACTCTCACTTATCATGCCAAAGCTTGGAGTGCTCTGTGGTATAGAGGCTGCAGGGAGTTGCAAGCAGTGCACAAAGATGGTGTTTGAGTGTTGTTAACTGCACTGATTGAAAGGCAGAGATCTCCCTCTCCCATCCCTTCACAAGACCCTGACCATCTCCTTTTCTTACTGCAAGCTGCACAATAAGGAACGCAAAGCTGACTCAAAAGTGTGTGAGAAGTAGATCCTCCATCCAGCTGAAAAGAATGTGATAATTTGAACAGAGTGATAATCCATGGAATATGGCTACCATTTCCAGGTGGGAGAGATTGGGACTGCCAGCAGAACCAGCATGATCTCACATCCACAACGGGGCAAGGCACTGATCTGATCTCCCTCTGTCTCTCCTCCTTACTTTGTGTGTCCTCTGTGGCTGGCCTAAGCACCAAACTGCTCAGCTGATCTCCTCCTGGGAGACTTCTTCTCTGGCAATTGGTGAACCTCTCAGAGTATCTCAGTTGTAATCTGGCCCCTTCTGTTGCATAAAATTAACAAGGTTTTTCAACCCTTTCTATGTAAAATTACTTTCAGGTAGTCCAAGTAGGTTTTATTTCCCCGCCTTTTCCTTTTTTCCCTTCTGTGGGTGGGTATTCCTTGCCTTTAACACCAGTGGTACGGGTAACTGGCAAAGCAAGTTGAAGTCTGCTGATTGTCACTGCCTTTTACTGGAGATGCTGCAATTGCTGGAGTGGGGAGGATAGTCCTCTCTTAGGATGGGGTCCGATGGTCCTTTTCTTATATGTGGCTGCAAAGTGTGCACCTCTCCTGGTGTTTTGAATACTCCTCTGCTCAGTAGATTCCAGATGAGAAAGGGTACTGGATATAGGTCAGAGACCCAGAGCAGCTTGATACTGATAGATGTTAAGAACACGAAAGCTTGAAAGGGAGATGGTTACAGCCTGACAGTTCCTGGCTCAGTTTCCCTAGACAAACTCCCCATCCTCCTCATGTCTAGTCTTTCCTTTGATGGATGAAAGGGCAACATTACATGTATGGAGTAATTTTCTTTCATGGATACATGGATACGTTTCTGTTGGGGGTTCAACAACTTGCATGAAAGAAAAAGCTGCCCAGAATAAAGATAACAAGAAGGAAAAAGCAGATCAAGTGAAAGCTCTCCCCTTTGACAGAGACACCTGAAGAAGTGGTCCTGCAGAGTCTTTGTGTATATTACAAACCTCTGTAACACAGGGGTAGTTCCTAAAGAGGAGACTTTGTGTCTCCCTCCAGCTTCCTCAGGGCACGGTTTACAATGGGGCAGTTCATAAACTGGCCTATCTCCACATAGGCCAAGAAGAAGAAAGAAGGAAAATCAAGGAGTGGAAGGGAGAAAAGTTCAACTTCTAGTATCTGCATGGACTAGAGATGAATCATGAGGCAGGCACAGCTCCAGCAGTAGCCCACATATTGACTATTTTGTTTCATGAACTGCACCTTGTGATGGCAGGAATATCCTGATATTTCCTTTGGAGGCTGAACTGTTATGCAAGCCTTCACGCTCTAAAGCTAGAGTGATGCAGTGCTCTTTGTACAAAGATTAACCTGGAAGCTATTCACAAAAATGGCAGCAAGCCCAGAGCAAATTGGTGCTACGGGTCTGGAGTGCATCTGGGACTGGGCACATCAGTGCTTATATGTTGCGTGCCAGGGTACGAGTACAGGTGGGGTCACAAGCAGACACATCACTGGGGCTAAATTGTACCTGCAGGTGTCAAAGCCAGCTGGAAGCTGAAACTATCAGCATTTTCAGCCTGTTCATGGTGTTGGTTTCCAACTGGACTGATTTCATATTCTTAACTTTTTCAGCAGAACTATGATCCTCAATGCAATAGCACCCACATGCCATGGTTATGCTCGGTGAAAATGAGTATGTGTGTAAAAAGCAACCTGCTGTAAACAGCTTTAGCTGTAAAGGAGAGCAGGTGGGTCTCCAACAGGCAGGAGGAACAATGCAGAGTACTGGAGGGGTAGAAGCCAGGATGCCTAGGTCCCAGTCTCAGAACTGATTGTGTGAAATTGCTTGGTTTTTTTCAAATAAAGATGCCTATACGCTTCCCTAATAACCTAAGAACATCAGTCATACAACATCAAAAAAACCTGCTAAAAATATATAGTTCCGTGAAAACCTGGTTTTAGTTAATATTACTGTTCTGAAAAACAATCTAATGAAACAAACTAATAGCCACATTGGACTAGTGATGCCTGGCTTTCTGTGATTCTCTCAAGATTGACAGGGTTCTCTGATGTGTGATAAGGTGTAAGTAGCTTTCACAGATTTTCTCACAGTGGGAGCATTTATAACAATATTCTCTCCCATGGATAGTCTGGTATCTGCTAAGTCCCAGGCTCACACTGCAGCTTTACTTCAGCACAGGATGGGTGCACTTAGCAGGGTTTCTCTCCTAGACCCAGACACTGATTTTTTCTGAACTTGTACAAGCTGCATAGTTCGGGGCCAAAACCCCCTCTTCAAGTTGGTTTAAACTGGCCAGCAAAGGCCAAGTTTTGTTGGGATGGTAAAGAGACAAAAGGAGAACTGGGTTTCTTATGCCTTGTTTCCTTAGTAAACCAGGCTAAAAACAACTTGGAATGAAAAATTCCAACCGGCTCCAGTCACTACTTGGCATACCATCAAAAGTTGCTCCCTTGCTGTAGAGAAATAGGGCTTCATGGCTTCATGAAGCTTAAAGAATGGGCTGTAGCCTATACTGTTATATAGACTATATCGTCTCAGATTTCTATTTGTCAGGGTCACCAACAGTAGGATAAAAAGACAATAGGTGGTAACAGGATTTTCTGGGAATATTTCTGAGTCTGTATTAGTGTGCTGGGGTAGAAGTGGGAGAGGATGAAGGGGGCAGTTTTATGGATTTTAATCTTCCTGGATACGTAGAAAAACACCTGCAATTTGTTAGCAAGTCAGTAAAGGTGGAACTGGCAGTTCTGACATTTCCACGAAGGTTAGGAATGAAACCCTAACTAATTGCAGTTTGTGGGGAGGACGTGGTAATGGTTTGTCATGGGCTGGGCCTGTGCCTTTCAGCATGAGATTCTGCAGCAACCCCAAATTCCAGCAGCAAAGCCTTGCATCTGTCTCACACATGATGCATTTTCCCCCACATCTCCTGATGAAGATTTGCTTGGTAAAGGAGAATCTCAGAGATGAGACATTTGCTTGCAGGTCCAAGCTTTCGTAGGAAAGAACTCTCTGCACATCATTAGTTTGCGGCGAGCTGACTGAGCTAACCCTAATGGTATCCCAGTCCTTTTCCAGTAACCACTTGATACATAGATGGGATCATTTTGCCATTCACCAAAGTTTCTTGTATGTCGTCTTCTTGCAAGTGGAAGCAGACTTAGTGCGTTTGAAGGGACAGGGGACAGCCTAGCGTTATCCCAAGACCAGGCTCCCTGACTAAATAGTGATTCTGCCAAGAGGGGCCCTGGTGCAGAGAGCATGTCGCAGCCTCTTCCCAGTACCTTCGAACAGCACAAGACAGGCAGACTGCAGGCTGCTGGGCGGGCTGTAATAGAGATGGAAGATCACTGGCTTGCTGCAAATCCATTACATGCAGATATGGCTACAATTTCTAGATGCTAGGCATGCTTGAAAAGATCCTACAATACAAAGATCCTACTCCTACTTAAGAAGAATAAAAAAGCTTTATACTTAGGTGAGGAGGTTTTGATTTAGTAATAGACCATTGATTTCTGAGGGAAACACTCCAGTTGTTCCTCACCAAATCTTTTGCCTTTCATGGGTGCTGGAATTTTTAAGGACACCGAACCTTTCGATGAATTTAGAGATCATCATTATAAGACATAGATCTGTATAGCATATTTTGCCCAAGCAGACGTAAGACAAATTTCTCACATCCTGACCTTCACCACTAGATGTTACACAGGATTTTGAATGACTCTTGCTGTTGAAAGTTGGGTCAACTTCTCTGGGTCACTCAAAATTGGTGAGAGTGTCAGTATGTCAGTGAGTTTTAGTGGTAGTTTTTTACGCTGTTCTTTCTGTTGTCTAGAATTAGGAAATCTATCCACATTTTTCGTTAAAGGGACTCCTCCCTGTCTTTTTTAGCCAGTAGGACTCAGACTCACATTATCCTCAGGAAAGGCTAACTATTCTATTTCTTCCTTTTGGTGCAATGCACTCTCACTGGAATTCAGTCTATATGCAATTTCTGTGAATTATAATTTGGGATTTTTCTTGTGCAAGGTTCTTGTGTTATAAGCTTGCTTCAAAAAGAAACATTGTGGGTTAAAGCAAAAATAACTTAAGCATCTATAGCCAGGGAGAATTAAAAGAGTTCGGATGGAGAAAAATATTATTTTTCTGTGAAGCTCTAAAGCTTTCCTGAAAGCATTTCAAGCCATTCAAATGCCACATTAATCTGTCAGTCCTGGAGAAATACAGTAGTTTGGTGCAACAAGCTGCCTTGTAAGTTGTTCAAAGCAAGGGAGACCATGTCTTTCTCTGTGCTTCAGAGACACTCGTGTCAACTCTCTCCTCTCTTCTTCTTGTAGCTGCATATGGGCTGAAGCAGAGTCTGTGTATTCACCAGCCATCAGAAACAGAAGTTTTAAGGCTCCTGGTGCCAAACCCAAGATGTCGTGAAACATTCAGCATGCAGGGAGGCAGTGGAAGTGTGAAATAGCATTTCACCTTTGGAGCTTTGGGATTAAGTTTTGACAAGGTCATCTCAAGAGAGATCTCATCCTCTCAAAATGTCCTGCTGGTGCAGACTCCTCCACAGACTTGTTCACACTGCTTTGCTACTTTGCTCAGTAGCTTTCACTCCACTGAGGTTTTGGACTGGAACAGAAACAAGAGAGTTCAGGACTGAATCTCAAACAAGATGAGACAAGACTGGAATAGCGGGAGGGTCAGTCCCAGAACAGGGTCAGTCTGTGTGCATCGCTGAGCTGGGGCACTGGGGGTTGTGGGGCTCTGAACTAGAGTAGTGAAAGCTGTAAGGACCTGAAATGCCTAAGCTGAGCTGCAGAACAGAACCAGGCGTGATCAGTCTCTGATTCAGCTGGGCACCACACTGAAACCATCCTTCCCTTTCATTCATTTACAATAATGCAAGGTTTTAAATGAGAGTCCAGGATGCCCCAGCTCCTGGATGGACTTAGAGCAGATGCTGGCTCAACTCTGCATGCAATTTACAGTATTCTGGCCCAACAAACAAAGCCGTTTTGCTGTTTGGATGCTAATCTGATGTCTTGGCCATCTAAGTGCTTCATGGGCAGTCGCCTGCAAGGCTCACAGTCTTTCATCTATGAGCACAGCCTGTGCAGCCACTGCCATCTTTCCCTGGTTCAGTTCCCTGCCGCTCCCTCCGAGCCTCCCTCAGCAATCCTACTGCGGACACCACAGGCAATATCATTGCTCCCAACCTGTTTCGCTGCAGCTCCCATTAGAATAAATATTCCTCTAAAGGCACTTCCTTTGGAGGAGCCTTCTCCTCTGCATTTGCCCTCAGCACTTGCGAAGTCTCCCCTCCTCATGCGTACTCACAGGACTTCCTTTTCATTCATTTCCTTTATTTGGGGGAACAGATGGACAACTCCAGCTGTTTCCCTCCACGAGCAGTTTCGGAAATGAGGTGATAACCTCAGCCCTTCTTGAGCCTTAAGGTTAGCTGGGGGAGGGCTGCAGATTAAATTAACAGTCTGCAAAATATTTGAGGTTAAGGGCAGAGAGGTTGAGAACCAGTGGAATTTTCCATCTCGCCTGGGCTGTATCCCTTTCACCCTTTGCTGTTTGTCAAGCCTCAAGGGCACACAGCTTGCCTACTTTTTTCCAATTATTTTAATCCTTTGGTAGTGTTAAAATGGGAAGCCTTCTAATTAAATCTGGAGCCTTGCACATGAATTATCCCTTAAGGGCCAGCAGGATGCACTGTCAGAGGAGCAGCACATTCTGGGGGGGGGGGTGACCGAGAGATCATTTTACTCAAGCGCAACCCCTTTGGACTTCTCTCAGAGCACTGGTGCTGAGGAAAGGATTTGCAGGGCTACTTGCAGTGGGAGATATGCAGGTTAAAAGAGGTTTCTTTCCGCGTGTATGTCAAAACAGGAAATACAATTCACAGCCATGGAAGTGGCCAGTGTGCCTCTGATCTACACTTAGAAAAGACAAACAGCAGTCAACAGCCCATATTAAAGCATTGGGCCTTCTGCTTTGACTCTGCTTTTGTATGCTAAGAGGCGGTGATTAGCAAGCTTCAAAGAAAACCATGATAAGGATGAAATAAGTAGTTTTGGAGGACACCTTATATATGTCTAAGATGTCAGAAAAAATAGAGGAAGGAGGTGATTTACTGAGTGTTTTGTAGTTTCTGACAGCTGTCACAAATATGTTTCATCTTCTAGAGGTGTAAGAGATGGCATCATCTGTCAGGTGATGTCCTGCAGCCCTTCAATATACACTGTCATTTCTGGAGGGTGTGAGGTCTGGAAGTCGTTTTGTACAACCTAATGCTCTGCCCTCTCTTAAGGCCATGATCACTACAGTTGCTGTCAGGTGTCAGATACTGCAGTAGTATTTTATTATCCTTGATGCCTTGAGCAGTGGCCACCCCATCTGTCCAGGCTGTTCTGCTTTCGGGAGCCAGCCTCCAGATGACTAGCAATGGCAAGAATCTGCCTGGAGCGACTTCAGCCAAGCTGAAAGTAGCCTGCTTTTTTCCATGACTCTGGAGGTGTGTGAGGGAGGTCTACTCTGGTTACTTCCTTGTCCAAAAAAGGCATAACAGGTGGCAGCATCAACTGTCCTTCATGAGGGCAGTGAATCACTAGACAGTGGTTTTCTTGTGGTCCGTGCATCATTGGATTGTTACTTTTAAGTGGTCGTTGAAAGGTAACTAAGAAAGCAAGCCATCTGACTTATTTTTGCTATGTAGGGAAATTAGATAGCAGGCTGCAAACTAAAATACCCTTTTCTTTGGCTTTCTGGAATGTTCCTCATTAAACATTAAGTAGAGAACAGCTCTGTCTGCCATGTCATCCCTCTTACCCCATTTTTTGAGAATCTGGGATAAGTGTGTTCATACAGTAGAAGAGTGCAGGCTTTAAGAGTGGTGCCAACCATGATCATGTGGAACTCCAACACACTTCTGCTGAATGCCCCCGAAAGGGCTCTGAGACAGTTTATTGAGAGTATGAATTGTTAATGGCCCTATGACTAGGAACCTGATTTTGAGCTCAGGCACCAAGTTGTTTATTTGCAGCTGGAAGTTCCCAAGCTGTTGGCTGCCACAGACATGGGAGAAGAAAGACCTGGGCTGGTGAATCGAGGCCTACAAAGAAGAAGAGCAGAGGGGTTTTTGCTGAATCACTGAGAAAAATCCTGCATTAATTGATGGCAATGTTTCTTTCAGGCCCGTATTATCATTACATGAGTTCAGTCTGATTCATATTTTTGCCACTAATAAAAGAATTTATTAATGAGGGTGATCAGCAGGAGGCAGGACAGCAGAGGAGATTGGGAATTTTTTATCTATAACTTATCATTTAAAATCCAGTTCAGCTCAGCACTGACTGATAATTATTAGTGTCTGATATTTCTTGGTAGGCCCTGCATGAAATAAATTAGCAAATCTTTCATTCAGTTCTTGTGCTGGTTTTGGCTGGGATAGAGTTAATTTTCTTCACAGTAGCTCGTACGGGGCTATGTTTTGGATTTGTGCTGGAAACAGCGTTGATAACCCAGGGATGTTTCGTTCCTGCTGAGCAGGGCTTACACACAGTCAAGGCTTTTTCTGCTCCTCACCCCACCCCACCAGCGAGTAGGCTGGTGGTGCACAAGGAGTTGGGAGGGGACACAGCCAGAACAGCTGACCCCAACTGGCCAAAGGGACATTCCACACCATATGACGTCATGCTCAGCATATAGAGCTGGGGAAGAAGGAAGGGGGGAAGTTTGGAGTGATGGCGTTTGTCTTCCCAAGTCACCATTACGCGTGATGGAGCCCTGCTGTCCTGGGGATGGCTGAACACCTGCCTGCGGTGGGAAGCGGTGAATGAATTCCTTGTTTGGATTTGCTTGTGTGCGCGGCTTTTGCTTTCCCTATTAAACTGTCTTTATCCCAACCCACGAGTTTTCTCACTTTTACCCTTCCCATTCTCTCCCCCATCCCACCAGGGGGGAGTGAGCGAGTGGCTGGGTGGGGCTCAGTTGCCGGCTGGGGTTAAACCACCACAGTTCCCCCTCAGAAAAATATCTACCATAACTGACATTAATTAGATGCCTCATTGGCAGTCTTGCAAGGAGAACAAAACCTGACAGAGACTGTGCTCTCATTTTTCCCCTGTTGTCAACACGTTCAGAGAAAGGGTCTTCGCCGGTCAGGTTGGGTGTATAACGGTGACCTGAGCAGTAGACTGGAAAAGCTTATCCTGATGTAGATTTAAATGAGATTTTGATACCCTGTGCTCCAGGGAGACTAGCATTGTTTGTAACACACCAAAGGTTTTGTTTGGCTAGAGAGTTGGCAAGGTATCCCACCGCAGCCACCTACCACTGGTGCCAGCTCTCTGGGAGTCTGGACTGTTATTCCAAGGGTAACTATGTAGATGGAGAGCACCTCTTTCTTCTCCAGGAACCCAGCTGGCTCAGAGTCTCAGCGAGACCAAGGGACCACTGAATATTTGTTCCATGGAAGACAGTCAGGCAGTTCCCTGATGCAGAAAAGGATTTCCTATCAGGGACCATGAGTACAGCCTCAGAGGCTGATAAGAATGTTTTGGGGTTTTTGTTCTTGAAGTGATTATTGGATGAAGCACGGGACAGTTCTTCATAACTGTCATATGCAGAAAAGGTGGGAGTTTGGAACTAGCTACCAGCAAGCGAAGACCACTTTTGTTTCCTTACAGACACATTCCTCCTTCCACTCTAGCATGGTGGTTTGCTTATTTCTTTGGCACCCTTTTGGTGCAATCGTAGGACCCCTTGGGAGGTCTCCCACTTACACACCTTTTCCCCAGGATGTGAGTCCCTGGGGGAGGCTTCCTGCGCACTGTTTGCTTAGACACCTGTGCACTATAATGTATGTCTAATTGAAATTGCATTAATGGTATGATTCCATTACAGGAGAGCAAGATGCTTGCTGCAAGAACACTCCCAGAGGGCCCTGAATCAGCTGCAATTGATAATTTATAAAGTGCTGTGGGTCTGCTCAAAGCTCCAGTGTTAAGTACAGGAGACACCGGGCTATTCATTATTAACAAGACATTATGCTTTTTGCTCAGCAAAAAGTGTGGATCTGGGATGAGCTAAGCTCTATCAAAGGTGAGATTTGAGACCGCCAGTTTGAGCTATTCCTCAGACACTGCCTCTAAGCCTGTGCCAGCTTTTGAACTCTCTTTGAAAGATAAAGTTCACGTCTCTGTTCTGACCTGGTATTCCAAGAGTTTTGTAGCTTCTCTGAATTTTCTTGCTTTGCATTGTAAGTTTTATGAAAAGACTGGGAGTGAAAAGAACTAACAGCTGCTTTGAGGTAGGCCTGTTGTAAAGCAGCAAGTCAAGCTTCTCTGAGCCCAGTCTTCTGTTATCGCAAACCTGGGTTTCTCTCCTCACTTCCACATTTCTGCATGTATTCCCTAGTCTGAGTCTTCAACAAGCTTTTGCTATCTCAGGCATAGGCTACCACTGTTCTGACGGGAAGGAAGGTGGAGAGAGGAATGGTTTTCTGGTGTGATGGTAGGATAGTGAAAGGGTATTCATCTTAGGAATGGATATCCAGACTAAACTATCGTCCCACACCACAGAAGTGCCCAAGTGGGAGGAGGGGAGAAAGAAGATGTGAAAGAAAGAGGGTACCGTCTGCTTCTGAATCTTCAGCTCCCTGCTCCTCTTGCTGTCATGCTCCCTCCCTAGAGCCTGCTGCCGTACCTGCCTGGGCAACGCTGCTCTCTTCGGCAGCTCCCCTCTCTCAAACAAAACCCCAGCTTCTACCTTTGGGGGAAGTTCAAAAACACAGACACGGGCAGCACTTACTGAAGAATCTGTGTCAGCAGAGAGCACGAAAGGAAGACAAATGCAAGGAAAAACTACATGCAGATTTGCCCTCTCTGAGTCTTGCCTTCCCTCTCTCCAGAACTCTGCAAGCATACTCGTTGCGCCGCATTTTCTGTTGTTATTCATGCTAGTGTTTTGTCCTCCTGCCATAGAGCTCCAGCAGGGTGACTTATCTTTTTCTCTCAGCTCTCCCTCACATGGGTGTATTTTACTGAAGTGTATAAAGGTGTATTAACAACCAGAGCTGCTTCAATTTGGAAATTAAAGCGAAAATCAGTGAAAGCTGAAGACTTTCCAGAAAAGCTTTGCATGATTTTGTGAGGATGCTCCAGGTTATTTATCCTCTTCTCAATAGACTGTAGGAAACATTAGATATTTTAATCTTCTAAAGAGAGAGAACATTCTTTGCAAAATTCTCACCCTCTTGGCCTCTTTGTAATTAGCTCTACTAGCAAGTCATTGGCAATTGTTATTACAACAAAATTTGAAGTCAGAGGTGGAGAATCAGTTTGACCTTCTTATTCTTCACTCTTCTCCCTCCATTCCACTACACATATGTAGTCAGAGCTACCACCAGTGTTTTTAGTAATGTTTTATTTTTAACTGTGCATTTGAGAGGAAAAAATGGGAGGTTCTTTTGGCACTGAATCTTCCGAGTCTACGCAGAGCTTTGGGTCTCTTGGCAGGAAGATGTGCATTTTTAAGGGGTCACACATTGAAATTGTCAGTATAAAGTTTGCCCTCTAAAAGAAGAAACTTAGAAAAAGTTGGGTTTTTTTAAAATTCTTTTTTCTTTAAAAATAGAAGGAAAGTGCAGGCTTCAGAGCTTGAGAACCGAGATCAGACACACACCAGGAAGTGTGGCCTTTTCAGTTATTTATTGGGTTGCATTTTTCATTTGTAGAGCTTGCTGGTTGATCTTTGTGAACTCCTTCCTCTCCTCCCACTGTCTTTTCTTCATCTGTCCTTCACACAGCTTGAATACTTGCGGGAGCAGCTCTAGAGACTTGCAGGGAGAAATGGACATGTGCATTTCATGGGTCTAGCAGCTGAGAGCCTGATGTAGACTCTACCAAAATCATGGAAGAGAAGAAAGAATCAAAGCAGGGACATAGGAACTGCAGTTGTGTGCAGTGTCTGTCAGGTCTATCTGGACATACAGCTGCACCCGCGGAAACCCATCTTCTGGCCTCCTGACTCCCTAGAGAGATCACTAGAGAGTGTGGCTCTATTATATTGGCTGTCTAATGTTGTATGCTGCTTAGCTTGCCAGTTTGCTGCTTATCACTTTGGATTTTTTTTTAAGTAATTGGTGGCTCTTGACCTTCTGCTTTGGTTCTTCACATAATCTATCAACACCAGTGGACTGAGCAATCAAAAATCTCTAATAAGGTCAACGTGGCCCTCCCTTACCACCTCTCCTTGAAAAAAGCCCAGATGTGCTACTATCAGCACAAACATCTTCAGAGGCACTTTCTCTCCTCCTCATGAACTGTTCTTGTTTCCTCCCTCACCTCCAGGTGTGAACATGAACCAACAGGGAAATCAAGATAGGCTTGACTGTGGGTCTGCCTGCAGCCCAGAACCCTACCCTGGGAAAAAGTCTAACAGCAAAACTGTTTGTCTTCCATGAGACCAAGAGCTGTAAATTCTAGTGGTTCAATTTGAAAAACGTCATCCAAATGCCTTTCTCTGAGTTTTTTAAATGAAGCAGACTTGTCCAAATGGCTCAACGTTGCCGTCACTTTCCTTTCAGGCTTGCTGCCACACAGCTGGGATCCTAGCAGTCCTGGTTGCCCTGGCTCAAACAGGGCTCCTTGGCTTCCAGGCTGCCTGCCAGGAAAATCTTTAGTATCCCACCTGGAGCTAGGTTTGCCAGGCTTTCAGTTCTGCTCACTGATCAAGTACATAGGAGAACCTGTGAGGAAATGGGCAGATTTCTGCCAGAAAATTCAATTAAGTAAGTACATTCCCATGAAATACTTTGATTCTGTTAAACTGGCATTTTTCAAATGGAAAACTGTTCTATCAGAAAGCTTGCGTCCAGCTCTGTTCATTAGTGCATCCATCCATGAACAAAAGGTAGGTTGTGCTGGAGACCAATAATTGAAATGCCTAAATCCCTTCCATCAAGAGCAGAGCACGGAGTAACACTTTGGTGTCTGGCTCCATTTTAGCACTTTAATGTTTTCTGCAGATATTAACTCTTACAAGACACCTGTTACGTAGAGATTACTATCTCATTACAGATAGATACAGGGCTGAGATAGGGCAGGGAATAACTTGGTCCTATAGTGAGTCAGTGGAAACTCTGCAAGAGCTTCCAGTCCTGACAGAGCTTTCTGCTCGACTATGCCAGCTTGTAGAAACTCTTGCAAAAGCCAAATGGATCAGTATTGTACAGGGTTCGTGTTACAGGTCACAGATCAGGTTCAATTATAACACTCTTAGGACAAATTCATGCCTAATTTTAACCTCAAAATAGCAGCATCAGAAGACCACAGGGTAGCAGACAGCCCTACAAAACTGTTTTGACACTATCAACTTGAGCCATGTGATATCATTCTGCAGTCCAGCTAGCAAAAACTACTAGGAAGTAGCCTGCAAGGTTCTCAGCACCATATGTGTTGGGTAGAAGTACGTGTAAATCTGTGCTGAACAGGCAGCAACACATGCTAACCATTTAACCATTGCTTTCCACTTGCAGTCTGCTTCCCTATGGCAAAAAAAAGTTCATATAATCGTTTGTTCTGATACCATTTGAACTAATTTTAGTGAAATTTTTCAGAAGCTGCAGTATTAGAGATTGTTAAGCTACTACAGATTTTTTTGGAAGTGGGACAGTTAGGAAGAGGTAAATGTCCTTTCAAGGTGAATGGCAATATTAGTTCACCTGCTATTAGACATCAGAAAATCCGTATGAAGAGAGAGAGGTAGAGAAATAAAAAGCTTTAATTAAAACTCTAACCGTGGGACAAGCTTCAACTATATTTTGAACCTTTGACATGAAAGCCAATCAACCCCAAGTCACCATAGATAGCCAAGCTTCTTCATTTCTGGTGCCTATGAGGAAGCCTTCAGCAAGGTGAAAGTGCTGGCATGAAATAGTGGATATGAATCTTCTGAAAATCACAGGAACTCTTATTAATAACAAGCATCTCTAGAACAAGATCCCCTTTTCTTCGAAGGTTCTTCAGGAAGACTTCTCATGGCATGAAGATGTTTTTTTCTGACAGTGGTATTCAGAAACAGTCTTACCTCATCCCCTTTACTGAGGGCTGAAATTGTTTGTCACACACTTTCCATCCAAATCACATTTCCACACTGACTCTCCTGCCTGATTCTCTCAGCTGCCTCTGTCATTGTCTGCTGCCTTTACACCCTCCAGTGGAACTGGATCACACACTGTCTTGTGATGGGTCCAGGGTGAGAATTTGAACAGGAGACAGGAAAGACTGAGCACGTAGCCCCTGCTGACATCCCACTCAGCGCTTCTATCACTGGCCGATTTAAGTGCTTCTTGCTGGTAACCAGTGCCTTCCAGATTACAACTCTGAGAGATTTCTTAACCTATTCTCCCATTTCATCCTTGATGGAGCCTTGCAGCTGAAGTGGATGCAAGCCATGGGAGGAGGGGTTTATGAAAAGGTCCTTAAACTAAATTGCATGCGTGTAATGAAACTGTTTTTATTCTTCTGCTCAGATTTTGTGCCGCAGCAGTTAACAGTGGCATATGAATTCCTCACTGGTGCAGAGAACCGAGAGGCTTTAGTGTTAAAAGCACCAAGACCTAACAACGTCAAAGATATAATTTAGCAGGCTCAAAGGTAAAAGGCAAATTCTTAGCTGGGATTGCAAGCAGAGATGAGGAGTGGGACAGTTTCATTATTTAATATCTTGTGATTTTTACATTGATGCAAACTGCTACCATTCTTATTTAGTATCATCTTATGGTCACTTTGCAACTGATGTAAATGACTGGTGGCAACCGCTAGTTACACCAGCCATCCAAGTATGAGGTTAGTAAGAGTGTGCAGACAAGTAACAAAGGATTCCTTTCATTTCCTCCTATCTGGAGGGGAGGAGAATAAGGGCAGAGACCCTTGAGCTGAGAAAAAAGGCAGCCCCACTGTATGTTAGGTGCTCTTTGAGGACAAAAATGAAAATGAGTTTTGGTTAGCGTGAGGTTGACAATTTCTAATTGAGATTTATTGGCTGGTTACCAACCCACTGCTAGAAATCAAGACATTTAATTTGGTACAATTGCATTTTAATTGAGCCTTGTTGCATTTTTAAGTGGACTTTAAGTGATGTATAAGCCTTGAGTTAGGTTAAATTTCGTAAGTAGGATATATCAGCTCAATGCATTTTTAGCAACAAAGCAAAGTTCCTGTTTAGGGAACAGGGCTCTGCAACATGTTCATAAAGCTTTGTTATCCCTTCTACAGAGAAGGATAACCTTCCTTCCCACTTGCTGGTGTTCTTGTACCAAAAGTTGGACAGAAGTGCTTTGCCATTTTTTCTGCTTTTCCCTTTTCCTGCTTACCTTCTAGGGAACTTGCTTTATAAACAATAATAGAATAGGGCTGGGAGGCCTTCTACACACAGAGAAGCGGTCCCAGTGAAGACTGTCTCCTCCATATGGCAGCATATGTTTCTGTGCATTTCCTGATGGAGCAGCCATCTCCCTGTGGCATTTGGGCATGGTATAATTAGCTGTGTACAGAAGTAGAGTGTTGATAACATTTTGCTGGAAGACTGCCATCAGCATGACTGTTCTTGGTATTGGTTGCCGTAAGTAACACTGTCTTTAGAGAACAGTCATTGGAAAACTGTGGGCTGCTCTTGCACACCCTGAGCTCTTCCATGATTTTATCATTAGTGGTGCTAGAGAGTAGTCCTTTGAGTTTTGAGTGTTTAACGTTTTCTCCCTGATTTCTCCCAGCTTCTGTTGTCAGTACAGAACATGACAAAAGAAAGGAAAAAAAAAATCCAGGGGTATTTCTCCTTGAAAAGCTCAGTCCCTTGCAGGGTCTCCTCCCTGCCTTCCCTATAATCAAATCTTCCTGCCTCTTTGCCATCCCATGCAGACAGAATCCAGTGATTACAGTTGACCATGGAAGAACTACCCAAGGTGATATATAAAAATAGGATATACATATGTGAAAATAAGTCTGTCTCAGAGAGTACCCAATAGCAAAGCTTCAGAGAAGAGTGCAGAAAATGTAGGTCACCACTGATGAGTAGGACAGGGCAAGTTCCATTCTCCTGTAGGCAATTAAAGATTGGTTTATGGGATTGTAACTTCTTTATCCATTTACACTCTTTACTGTAACCTTGCATGTCCCATTATCCATGCAAGCAGCCTTTAATCTTTTGAGTACATTTAATCTGTTGACTTCTGTGATAACTGTAGAAGTGAGCCCCAACAGTTAGTAATATGATGGTAAAAATATTTTCTGATCATAAATGTACTGCTTTTGGCTTTCTCTTCTCCACTTGTAAAACCTCCTGTGCTTACACAATGCTCTATTTTCAGCAAAGCTGCTGAGGCATGTCTATAACATCTGTGGGGAAAGAGGGGAAGAGCTCGTCCTGAGTTCTGAACCCATAAATCCATGCAACGCAGCACAGCTCCGTGATGGCTTCCCTGTTTATTTGCTCGCCAATAGCACTGAGTGATGTGGCTATGTTCCTCCCGAACCCAAGCTAATTCACAGCTTTGATGCCTCAGCACGATGCACTCTAGCGCTTTCAGCTCCAAGAACGTCATGCAAGGTCTTGGCTTGGGGTCACAGTGCCCACGGTGCGTTTATATCCTGCTGGTGGCTGCTCTGTGGCCATGACGGATGGCCAAACACAGCACCAGCTCCTCTAGCTGGATATTCTTTAGCAACAGAAGTAATATCAGTTATTTTATTCTGCAGAGAGTAGGGCTGTATAATCTCACATACAGTCAGAGCAGGCACCCTGCTCAACAGACATTCTTGTGTACTACGTTGTCATTGAATAATGCAAACAGATTTTCAAAAGGAACAAAAGGAGCCAAAACTTTAGACTGGGAAAGGAGTTCTCTGTATTTTCCTGCCTTTGCTTGGGATATGTCAGAGTGTCCAGAAGAGAGCCACAGACTCAAACTGGCTGTTTCAACTCAGAAAAACTTAACTCTTCAACCTCAGACTGAGGTTGGAGAAAGGAAGGCTGAGTCCTTGAGGCATGGTAAAGTGACACAGCCAAGAAGATTTTAGAGCACAGCTTCCTCAAATGTATTTTGCTGAGGTACTACTGGCAAAGACAACAGCAGCTCTTGGTTCTACATGAGTACTGGAAGAGGCTTTTTTTTATGCTCAGTAGGTGTTTTTATGCCAGTTTAAAACAACCTATGTATCACACCAGAGCTTGAAAGCCCAGATGTTCTAGATTGTATATGGAAAGAGGGAGTGACAGGGAGGATATGCCTACTTCTCTGTATTTATCTGATTTGGGTCTGAAGTCTAATCCTTGGGGCAGCATTTATTCTGACACCTTGTTAGGTTTGAATTTGGAGAAGCTATCAAGTCAAAGTAATGGGTGCATTTTTAAAGTTTGTTCTCTGTGGCTTAACACCTTCTGACTGGGTCATTACCCTGGAAGACCAAAGCTTACCTAATATTTTTGTCCATAGCTGCAGGTAGATGCAGAGAAATTTGTCCTGACCTTTTGTGTTTCTGGAATATTAATAATGGTTTCTTCTTTGCTGTGTGTGCAAATCCGAGTTTGGCTGCCTGTATGTTCTATGTGGTAGGTACATTTGCTGCTGTTGTGTGATAATCCTAGAGTTTGTGTAATTTTTTTCACTTTACTCCCCAGCCCTCTTGTAACTTTAGAAGCTGAGCAAATTAACTTTTGGAGAAAGTATGGCTGCAGTCTCAGTAACAACAGGAAAAAAAAGTTGGAAAGTATAAAATACTTCATTTTCTCAGAGGTTGTCAGTTCCTCAGAAAAACCCAGGGGCACATAAAATTCTGCCTTTTCCTCGCAAAATTGCTAAAGAGATGCCTGGGATTTGTGAAGCCAGAACAGAGAAAAACAATGTTTTGGGCTTGTCTGCTGGGACATTGACTGGAAAGCTCAGGAAAAGCAAGGTCAAGTCCTCCATGTGTCCTGTGACTGTGAAGCAGGAATGCTGGCTTGTTTGAAGTAATTGGAAAAGGAGTCTGTACCCCAGCTCCCACCCTCAACTGTGTTCGTCTGAACTACTGGTGAAAAATAGCCACGCGTGCCCAGCCACGCTTACGGTGTATTCTCTTCCCCACGCGATCCCACACCAGAGTGCAGAGGCTGCTGGGCTCCATCTGAGGTACGTTTCTTGGTCAGGATTTCCAGTCAGGGAGGTACAAAGAGATTTCCGGCTTTTCTGACCTGCAGCCTTGACAGGAAATACAGTGGAGGGAAAGATAAAAACAAGAAGGGAGCAAATGAGGTTTTCTCAAGCCAGGGCTTCTCTGCCTTGAATTGGTGCAGACAGAAGAATGGGAGGAAGCAGCCTTTGAGGGCTGCTTTAGAGGCAGGCTTCTATTAATAACCTTGTTTATGCGATCCCAAGGCATTGTTAGAGGAATTTCTGCAGACTGCAAGTTTCTTCTGTTGTTGCTTGGGATTTACCCACCTCAATTTTTTATTTTACTCTGAACAGAATTTTTAGAGAACACTTTTTTGGAGGAGATTGGCTTTATACCCTCTTTCTCCCCCAACCTTTGGTGTCCTCACCTTGCCTCATACTTAGACTTAAAAGAGCCTCCTTTTTTAGCCACAGTCCCAGTTGAGGAGAAGATTCCCTCCTTTCCGCTGCAGAGCAAAGAATGTTGGCTGGTAACTGCAAAAGCCTTTCCGTGCCAGTTCTCCTCTCACCTGTGCTATTCTCAACTAGTGTTTCCTTTAAGCGCTCCCTATTTGTTCCCACCATAGCAAACATTCAGAAACGAATCGTGCTTGTTTGTTCCACATCCTCATGAACTGCCATTGTTTGAAGCAGCAGTGGACAAAGGCTTGGAGAGTTAAAAAAAGAACATTCGACAGTAATCTTTGGCAGTACAGCAGAGTTGAAAAGTATGCTTTTAGGCAGTGATGCATACTGGTTTTTTGTATATATTGTAAAGTAATGAGTTAGGGCCATCTTTAGCCCTCTCAAAACAAGGCATCTGTGATAAACTGCCTCGCTATCCTTTTATTTCCCTTTTTCTGCTCTACCCCTTCCTAGAACAGTGCTAGCTTCAGATGTTTTCTGGTGATGATTACTCTATATGCAAAAAACCTTTCAATGATACCACAAGGGGATGTTCTAAGCAAGTAACGGTGTCTCCAGATCACAATTCCTGAGGAGCCTGGGAGTGTCCTTTATATCTGCTGCTATCAGACCAATGCTTCCACACCAAAACAAAAGGAGTTTTAACCCTTCCCACTGAGAGCCTGAGGGGCTGTGGAGGTGCACAGCAGCTCCTGAAATTGAGCATCTGAGCTTGGTAATAGGACTGCAACCTTCAAGCTGTTGCTGAAGAACTTTGAACACAGCTGGAGCAGATGGAAAAGACATTTACCTTGGTGCTGTTAGGATGGGAGAGCTTTTCTGCAGGGTTTGTTTTTTTTTAATCTTTGCTTTATATTTTATTGAGATACTTTCTGTATTAAATTAAATGGGCAACTACATTAGTTCAGGCATGCAGCTTCCAGCAGCAGTCCCATAGTCACAGGGGTTTCTCTCTGCATTAACATATCTGTGTTTAAAGCTAAGTGAGCTCAGCAACTTATAGAGCAATGTACTGTATAATTTAACAGAGAACAGAAATGGCACAAAACAAAGAACTATGGTATGTGAGAGAAGGGAAGGAAAGCATATCAAGAAAAGCCTTTAAAATATTACCTTTTCCTCAAAGTCTACCAGAAGAAAAACCCACAAGCCCTACAATCTGCTCATAGCCCCCAACACCTAGCAACCATGTAAATCTGTGTCACTTTGAGGTCTACTGGCAGCAGCTTCCCTTCAGTTTTGAAAAATCCAGAAATCCAAAGGTTGATACAGCTGTCTGAGAACTGAGGCAGGAGCACGCTTATAAGGACAAACATGCTATCTAAAGTACATCTGTATGGTCTGGTGACCAGCCTTGTTATCTGTGGTTTGGTATAGTGTGAAAGGTGAAGTCCATGCGATGTGAGCTGAAGCCAGACCTACAAAGTTAAAATCATCTGGTAAAGCAATCTTTTTTTGCCAGCTGCCTCCAGCTGCAGCCAATACAAAAGATTTTCAAAGGAAGACAAATGTGTCTGAATGCTGCCCTTGAATCAGTGTAGTGGGTGGCAAATATCTCAGGAATTCTTCTACGGTGATATTTAAGATTATTTTAGAGTGCACTTGTAAAGATCTGGGATATCAGAAGCCTCAGGTGTGTCCTCCCATATGCCTCCTAGGAAACCCCACATCCTAAAGGAATTGGCTGGCTGAAAGATTTACAGAAGAGCCTGTTCTGTATGGCTACTGCTGTCCTCAGCCAGAGCAACTGTTCTGCTGGTATTCTCTGTGCCTGGGCCCACTGGGAACCTATAGGAAAATCCTGCCTTTCCCCAGCTAGTAATGAGTAAGTGCTGGAGGCACTTTCCTGTGTGTATTGACGCTATGTCTTTTGAAGCTGAAGCTCCCACAGTATAAAGGCTGTATCCCTCCCTTTGATGCCAAATGAAGGCTAGGGTCACTGTATTTGACCTCAGTAACTCAAGGTTTGAAATGGAACAAAAAAGAGTCAGTAACCATTAAAGTGGCCCATGAGGTCTGATCTTGTGTAACACAATACTCCATGACAAGAGCTTCCACTGTTGCCAGAGCAAAAAGTGTGACGTACAGCATGGGCAATCTCAATTCTTCACAACAGAGAATTGGGGCAAGCATATCTGTAGAGAGACATCTCCTCTTACCCCATCTGTTAATCCCTCCAGTGTGATGAAATTGCCACTACTGGTCTAGTAAAGGAACGTCTAAAGCCATCTGGCAAAATTAAAATGAGTGGGATTTGCTCCTTTTTGCAAAGGAAATGTCCATGCACCAGACTCCACAGCGTATCTAAACTATTTTACATGGGAGAGGCCTGTAAAGGGCTCCCTTCTCCAGCTTCGCGTATAGTAACTAGCAGTGCTGACTTTCATTTCTTGAATCAATCATTCTCATCTGGGTGATGATGCTTCCCTGGGCTGTGGCATTATGCCATCCCATTTTCCATAAGCCAGCGTGCAGACACAAGGAGTCTGGATTGCTGGCCAAGTGTTGAACAAGGGGAAAATCAGCAGGTCTAATGTTGAAATTATTGATATTGTTTTAAACTGGTCTAGTAAATATGGTGGAATCAGCCCTGTCATCTCAATCGGAGCAATCAAAACAGTCGTTAAAGGTTAATAAAGTTGAGTGATTCATCTTTTGCTGTAATATTTTCAAATAATTATCCTACTAAAGATTTAAGCTCCTTAAGAGTGTAAAGCCTAGGCAGAAGTGAGAAGAAGGGCTGAGTCTGAATTCAGTGCTACCTCCTGCCCCGACTGTCTCCTAAACTTTGTACCTCTTAGTCCTGCTAATACTGCTTTGCAGTACTGAGAGTTTCAAGCTCCTTCTTGGTGAACACTGTAGATGTTCAAGCAGTTGCAAAACCCAGACAGATGCTTGGCCCAGATAGTCCAGGATCTCATCTCCAACAAACCCCCATCAAACCATGCATCCTTGTACACTGCTGGTGGAAAACGTCCAACATCCAGTGCCTCCGGGGAACGTGACAGTCCTGTCACGCACACAGTGATGCAAGGCACAACACTGCACAGAGACATGCAGATGTAGAAGCTAGCCAAGTGCCACCTACAGTGGACTAGTGCAGATCTCATTTATTCTGTCTGGCAGGTGTTTACTTCCAAATGTTAATTAAAACTTGGAACAGCTTTCTGCCCTTTTCTGAAGAGGATATAGCTGTGCACCTTGACTCTCTGGTACAGCAGATGGTAACAGCGACTGTTGTGGTGTGTTCAATGGTTAGATGTTTCCAGAGCCTCAGGTTGTTGCTTTGCTTGGCTGAATCCCTCTTCATGAATATAAACTTTTGAAAGAGATTTATTTAGAAGGGGGAAAATATGGCACAGATAACTGTGGTCACCAGAAGAAAGGAGCCTAAAGGCAAGTCCTTATTTCTATCTGCAAGGGCAACAATAAAAAGACTCAGCAGGTTAGCTATAATATCTGCATATTAAATAACAGGCATTCACTGTGAGAAAAGAGTGTACACAGTTACTTCAGTTCAGCTGATATACACTCATTAAGCTGTAGTAACTAATTTACTTGCAATTGTTTCTCCAAGCCCTAAATCAGAGCCTTTCAAACTGTGTTAATGCCATACCTTCCTTTTCCTGGCATAGAAGGAAGGGCTAAGACACTGATTTAGTGGTGGCAGGAAAAACAATCTTGGCTAAAACCTGAACAGTTAAAAAGTACACCTGAGAACCCAGCTAGGCATTTCAGCTTTTTCTCAACCCAAACAGGAATTGAGTTCATAAGAAATTTTGGTCATGGGGTAAAGATATACTTTCTAAGTTTTTCTTGCTGTGTTACGTGTAGTGGATCACTGGACAACGTCCCCATATCTATCTCACTCTCATGGAGACTTTCACCAGAAGGAATCATATGTGCTTTCTTTGTGCCCAGGCTGAAACTGTATTTCTTGAAAGGAATCTGTCAGTAAGATGAGCTTTTTAACAGTGAAAGTCTGCACAGTGTTTGCCAAGCAGTCGGACCAGGCATCTTGATAAAGACCAACCAGCTTATCTGCTCCACAGCACCCCAGAGTGGGCAAGAGTCAGGCATATGTCCAGACCCTGGAGTATGAATCAGCCTTGCAGTGATGAGTCCAGCTAATAGAATAGTTGTAACGTACAAGGGCTAAGAAGTGTCTGAAGAGCACATGGAGTGGCTCGTTCAGACCCCATCTCAGGCATTCCGCTGTCTGCTGTCACTGAGGCACCAGCCTGACTGGGTATTGTTAACCTCTTAAAGATCTTTCCTCGCACTGATGGGAAGTGATTCAGAACTGCGTTGCTCTCCTCTGAGTGAAGTAGAGAAAGTACGTGGAGAAAACAGGCACCGCCTTGTTTTATTTCCTGATGGCTCCACAAAAACTGAACTGCCTGTGAAAAATGTTCTGCTAAGAATGAGAGAGGATTTGGCTTTAAATCACCCTGGTAAGGTCCTTTAAATCCCTAAACTAGACAGTCAGATGTCTCTCTCCTACCCGGGGCAATCAGAGACTCAAATATGAGGTATCTTTCTTTGAGAGCTGTGCATCCATTCTGCCATTCCACGATTATCTCATGCTTGTGGTATTGGATTGATAATGCAGAAAAACACTATTCTTTCACAGGGAGCGTGTACTCCTTGACCCTTAGCCGGAGAACCTTGCTTTTCACCAGGGAGACGGCATCTTCCTGGGTAGGATGGAAAATCCCTTTCTGGAGATAACTGGTGCCTGAAATTTCAGACCTTTGCGTTAAGACAGAACTAAAATACATCCATTTAGTGCATACAGGAAATTAAGCAGCACTTAAATGAATTGTAGTTATCTAGCTTTCCAGTGATGAGTTATGTTCATTTTTGGAAAGCACTGCATTCAGAATGACAGTCTCTTAAGCCAGCCTCTGCATGCATGCATTTCTGCATTTTCAGTGCCTAAATATTTGCCATTTCCCACTCGGGGATGCTGACATGGCATTAACTTTCTGCAAACATTCCCTGAAATGGCAGTCTGGGGACATTCAGCAAAAGGCTTACTCTGGGTTATAGAACTGAGCATGCCTGTGCTCTGATGCTTGAATCAGCAAGAGAAAGGTTTAGGTCTATTGTCCCCGCACAATTATTTTTTTTTTTACTTTGTACGGCATGTGACTCTGCCAACTAGTTGCAGAATAAAAGCTGTTCTAGAGCAGTTTTAGGGTTTGCTCTTCATTTTCAAATGTAGGGAAAGGCAGCAAAAACCAGCTGAAGATGGTAGTCCAAGATTAGAACTTAGGATCAGCTTCTCTGTTCATATTCAGGGGGGATGTGCTGGGTAGCTTGTATCCTTGTACCTTGATTTTTCTCCATATGATGGCAGAAACACCTAGTATCTCCCATACTTCTGACTTTGATCCTGTCCCAGCACATTTTGCTTTCTTTTCTCTCACCAGGAGACAGAACATCTTGTTAAATGGAGATAACTATTTTGGTTTGTTTACCTCCATTGGAAGGCGGGTAGAAAATGCGGAGTTGGGAGATTCAGCAGGAACAGCAGACACCAACCCCCTTCCTCCCTGATAACCACTGTGGAAGGGAAATAACCTTGACCCCATAGATGAGTGACTGCATCATGCACAGTTCCTGGAAAGCCTTGGCCAAGCAACAGCAGAAAGGTAGCGTAGAAGCATTCTTGCTGTTCACTCAGAACTGCCCCCTGTGAGTTCGCCTGTTTTTTTCCAAGAAGCAGAGACAGCTCTGTGTGATGCCAGAGAATTTACCCAGACAATTCCACAAGAACAGAGACAATTGAACTAGGAATTGCATGCCCAATATTTATATTCCAGGAAGAGATGAGAAGAGAGAGACCTTAGCAGTGCTAATAATTAATAAATAAATAATAATAAATCCCTGCCTCTTCCTGTATCCTGAGCTTCCATATAGTGGTGTCTGTTTATTTGACACAATCCAGAAAATGTAAACAGTTAGTTTAAAATTAGATAGAAAACCTCTAGGGGAATTTGAAATAGAAACATCATAGTTGGCTGTACTTATGATGTATGTTCACTTAGTAAAGGAGGCACGAAGAGGAATGTGGTGGCTTGCTTATCACTCGTTAAGTGTAAGTGAACGACTTGATGAAGGGACATGAGCGTGAGGTGCCATTTGCCAGCAGTCTGAAGAGACTGCACCCTCCAGTATGCCACAAAACCAGTTATTTTCATCTAAGGGGCATGTTGCACCCTGGATCGTGTGGTCTAACAAAAGCTATACTTTTGTATTGTGGTGGCTTGGCCTCAGCTAACAGTCAAACTCCCACCCAGCTGCTTGTTCACTCCCTCCCCCAGCAGGACAAGGGGACAAATAGGAAGAAGAGGAATGAGAAGGCTCATGGGTTGAGATTACAGACAGGGAGATCGCCTACCAATTACTGTCGTGGGCAAAACAGACTTGACTTTGGGAAATTAATTTATTGCCAATTAAAATAAAAATGTAATTGCTAATTTGGGTAGTGGGAAACAAAAAAACCCAAACATTAAAACAACACCTTTCATCCCCTCTTGCCCAGGTTCAACTTCACTCCATTCCAGACTCCTCTACCCTCCCCAGGCAGCACAGAGGGGATGGGGGGCTATGGTCAGTACGTAGTGGTTTCTCTCTGCTCCTCATTTCCCTCTCGTACTTTCCCCTGCCCTGGTGTGGGTTCTCCATGGGCTGCAGATCCTGTCAGGAAAATCTGCTTCTGCGTGGCTCGTGTGCGGGCTCTCCCATGGGCTGCAGGGCAGATCTGCTCTGGTGCCATGGAGCACCTCCTCTTCATCCTCCTCCTCTGACCTTGGTGTTCCCTCTGCTGCTTCTCCCTCTTCTTGCTCCCTCCTCTCTCTCTGTGGCATTTTCTGCCCTTTCTTAAATATGTTTTCACAGAGGTGCCACCAATTTGGCCGATGGGCTCAGCTGTGTCCTGCAGTGGGTCTGTTGGGGAGCTGGCCACAACCGGCTGTGTCTGGCATGGGGCAGCCAGGTCACCCACAGGGGCCACCCCTGTAGCCTCCTCCTTTCCCACTACCAAAATCTTGCTACATACACCCAGTACATGTATGCTGGATATTTTAGATCTCCAACCACTAGAAGTACCTTGATGGCTGTACAAACCCTGGGAAAGGTGAGCTGCATTTGCCCTGGCCCTCCCCTGTTTGCTGGGGAAAAATTCCTTCCTGCCTCTAAGTCCTGTCACAAGGTAGTGCATGGGAAAGGAAGACTCTGGAGCTGAGGAGCTGGCCCTGGGACTGAGGTGAAGTCTTGGTCGCAAGGTTTTTGTGGTTTTTTTTCTCCATATATTAACATTACCAGAGCCATCCTCACTGGTTGCTAGGTGATATTTTCATTATGTGGAGTCATAATTTTGCGTGAGGAGTGGCCTGAGCAGTGAACCTTTGAGAGAAAAAGCACAGGAAACCGTGTGCAAGAGATGATGAATCCAGTGGAGTGAAGTAGGGTGGAGACAAGAGGAATATGGCAGTATCATGAAGGGAATGATGACCGGCAAACTTTTTCCAAGTTGCCTGATAGCAAATGTGGTAGGATGACCACAGGTGTTTGGATCTACTGGGAGAGAAGCCTGAAGACTTACTGGCATTTGAACCTTGGATCCCTGGTGGGTACATTTATCCTCTTTCCCTTCTTCTTCAACCCCACCTCCTTTTAGCCCGTTTTCAATCCACCCTTCCAAAGCTATCACATTCCTCCGACCACCATGATTTCCTTGTCATGCTGTATCATGCTCATCTCTTGGGTGGTGATTCAGCTGTAAGATCTTTGGGGTAAGGAGAAGTTGTTCTGACCAGCGTCATGCAGGGAAGGGGGTCGCAGTCCACAACTTAAGACTTATAGAGGATGCAACATTATAAGGAAGAGATGAATCCAAACTCCCTGTCACTCTGCATCCCCGTATCCACACACTGGGATCTACCACATTGGTCCCAAAGACCTTGTCACCTTTAACTGCAAATTCATAAGAAGAGCGACCCAAATGTAATTTCTAAACTGAATGCACATGGAAGAGCAACACTAGCAAGAGAAAGCAGCCTGCCAGGCTGTGGCTGTGCAGGTAATGAGGGAATCGAACCTGGCCCCTTTGGAAGTCCCTTATGCTCTTCTCTCAACCCAAACCCCACAAATGCAATGGCATGTTAGTGGCAAGGAAACAGTAAATCACTTTTCTGTCCGCTCTGAGCTACAAGCTGCAGCAATCAGACCCCTGGGAATTCAGACTTCTTCTCCAGCTCAGCTGGAAGGATTAATGCGGCAGACTTGAGGGGGTTCTGCTTCAAATCCCGGCTCCCTTGCCTCCCTAATTACTTCCATGTGTATTTGTGCAAGGCTGCATGTTGTCAGGGGTCTGCAGGTGGCATAGTGACCTTTGGGCTATAGGTGGGTTTTCCATGCTTCACCATATGTTACACGAATGAGCCAACCAGTGAGAGGGCAATTGTAAGCATCCACGGCCAAGCAATCCCCCTCTGTACACTGACTGATGGATTCTGTTTCTCTACCCTCAGTTCTCCCTTTATGCTTTCTCCAGCTGTGAAAGAAGAGGAATTTCTGGCCTTAGTTTATAATGTTTAATTAAAAAGAAAAACCTTCATGCAAAGATAGCTTGTTTCCACAGCTTTGATGTTGGTGCCTGTGGGAAATAGATGAGTTGGAAATGCATTCTGGGTAACAAAATGTAAATGAGCAACTTGAAGCATTCTTGTGAGCTTCCCAAATCTCAGAATCAGTAGAGCCAGATCAATATATTTTCCCAGTGAATTCTGTGGTGCTCGGTGCACTTGTACTGCTGATTGTACTGCTTTCCCCAGCTCCCTTAGAAGGCCTTTCCAGAAGTCTCCTCAGGTACGTTTTAGCTAGTTCTCAGTCAGGCAGCTGCATTGTGCAAGTGCTCTGCAGGGAGCCTTGGGTTTGCAGGGAAAAAGAAGCAGCAGTGGCTGCAAAAATTTGCCCATCAGTGTTCCTAGGGAGCACCCTGCCACTGGGGTAGAGTCTAGCTTTGCAACAACTTCTAACGGTTCTTTACTTTGAACGTAATTGGGTTTTGCCCTTTATCTTCTTGGGGGTTTTTTTCATAGGCAAAAAAAAAAGAGATCATGTCCGGTATTTTAGAGAATATGGAAAACTTGTCAAGGGCTTTTGGGGCACAGGAAGTGGCTCAAAAGAACGGCTCATCTCAGAAGTTTGGAGTGCTGGCTACTGGTTCCAGTGGGATAATTCACATCCACCACTCAGGGATATGTATGTCCTGCCTTATATTTCAGGCAGCCTGGAATAGAAAACGCGGTAACTTCTAATTTATGTTTTTCAGCAGTTTCTTCAAATATGTTCTGCTAAGATCTCTGGTCTAGTTTCACAGGATTTTTTTTTTCACAGTTTTGTTAAACTCACCTAAGACATGTGTTATACACTGAAAACAGATGTATAAAGGCTGTCTAAAGGGAATAGATTCACTGGCTTTGAATCTTCCTGGAATTAATGCTTGCCCCTGGCTATTGCCTCCTTCCTGCTGTTAGATGGCCACTGAGGGATGAGGCTGAATGAGAAGCCCCTGCCCACTGTGGCAGGAGAGACTACCTCAGTGGGCATCGCCACAGGACACTTGGCTCAAATGCCCTGCTGTCTGAATGATCATATAGAGGAAGCCTTTTGGGATGGGCTGTGCTAGGGAGGACTAATTTTGTTTATTAGTGTCTTTGCAGCCCTGACAGCTGCCCAGTTGTGTAGCCCTAGCTTGAAATTCCTGTATGTGTCACTGGTCCCTCAGTGTATCTCTGGAACATGCCCTCAGTGTACCATACAAGAGCTGTCTTCAGGCAAGGCACCATCCCTCCAGACCTTGTGGCAGCGTTCTTCAAGCCCTCTCCCACTTGCGTTGTCTACGATCCTCTTTTACCAGGCTTTCCTTGAGAACCACCAGAAAGTTTACCGAAGATGTGCTGCCTGCCTTATGCTATTCTCCATCTGTGCCCCAAAGCAAAAGGGAGCCAGGATCTCTGAGTGTTTGGCCTTTTCCACTGCTCCCCCAGCACATCTCTGCTGGTTAAGAGAAGATGGGGCACGGGAGACGTGTCTGAATAGATGTGTCATGGGTTTAACCCCAGCTGGCAACTAAGCCCCACGCAGCCGCTCGCTCACTGCCCCCCGGTGGGACCGGGGAGAGAATCGGAAGGGTAAAAGTGAGAAAACTCGTGGGTTGGGATAAAGACAGTTTAATAGGGAAAGCAAAAGCCGCGCACAAGCAAAGCCAAACAAGGAATCCGTTCACCACTTCCCATCGCAGGCAGGTGTTCAGCCATCCCCAGGACAGCAGGGCTCCATCACGCGTAACGGTGACTCGGGAAGACAAACACCATCACTCTGAACGTCCCCCCCTTCCTTCTTCTTCCCCCAGCTTTATATGCGGAGCATGACGTCATATGGTATGGAATACCCCATTGGCCAGTTGGGTCAGCTGTCCTGGCTATGCTCCCTCCCAGCTTCTTGTGCACCTGGCAGAGCATGGGAAGCTGGAAAGTCCTTGACTCAGGTAAGCACTACTTAGCAACAACTAAACCATCAGTGTGTTATCAACACTATTCTCATCCTAAATCCAAAACACAGCACTACACCAACTACTATGAAGAAAATTAACTCTGTCCCAGCCGAAACCAGGACAAGATTTCAGGAGTGTCCAGCAATTTCTGACAACCTCGACTCGCTCCTTGGTGCACGGTGTTAGAGGAGGGTTCCCAAACAAGTCTGTGCTGTCTGTGATGGCAATCATAGGTGCAGCATCTGTGGCTGTGCCGATCTGCCAGCAAGATTGCTCCCTTCGCATCGTCATAGCTGCATTCTTCCTTTGGGCAAGTCAGGTAGGGAGTCCCCCTTTGACGTGGGATTTCTTCTTGCTGGCATGCATCCTAGGACAGATGTAGCTGATCAGTGGGCCCCATAAATGGGAGCGCTGACAACTTTCCTGTATACAGGAAAAATCTTCACGTATGGAGTAGCTGAAGTGATTCAGAGCCCTCCAGGCAAGGTGCTGTGGTTTCTGCTGTGGTGGCTTACAGAAGTGCTTTAGCTAGTGTGGTTTGTCCAGACTGCATGTGATGGTACTGTGCATCGCTGGGCTTGGGAAAATGGTACGAGTCAAGGTCACACAAGCTTTCTTCCCTAGGACTCCAACCGAGGCACCCTCCCGCTTTCCCTAAGGGCTCAACAGCGGGGACAGGCAGAAAACTGGCCCAAAAAGCACTGTCGAGGCACTGTAACGGTGCGTTTGATACAGGCCCCAGTCACTGGTACTCTCTGTTCTGCAGGGCGTCAGTCTCCCCTCTCCCCTCGCAGACCAGATGGGATCCTGATGATTCCCTGATTGTATTTGTGGGTAGGCTGAATCGGAGGGAACATATGCAGAGGATAGTGTCTGAGTAGATTAGGGCCGTTTCAATCCATTTGTTTTCAAATACACCATGTTTGGTTTGGGCCATGTGGGGTTTGTTTGATAAAGGAAGAACCATACTAATTGAATTCGCTGGGTCAATGGCAGTTCACCCGGGGGGGGAGGGGGGAGGGCAAGGACTCTGCCGGAGGGATCCGCTATTAGGCAGGAAACTGCAAGAGCTTGTCTTTTCATCCTGGCAAAACTCACGGGTCCTGATCTCCCAGTGAGCCTCACGTGACAGTGGGAAGCCCACTGCCCAAGAAACTCACTGCGTCGTAAAGGCTTTTGCCTGGTGCAGGAGCATAAAACGAGCTCAGGCTGTGTCTCTGAGCTGCTAGTCCAGTTTGGTGGTGGTGAGGGAAGGACCAAAGCTAGCTGAAGAAAACTGCTGAACCATTTCAGAGCCAGTCCTTTCGCCTTGCAAACCTTATCAAAAGGAGTCTGGTGAGCAGCAGCAGCAGCTCCCCTTCCAGGCTCCCTTAGCACAAAGGCTCTGTATCCCTGCACTAGTTGTGGAGAGAGTGAGCCAATGAACGGAAAAAATCAGGCAAATAGGGAAGATAAAAAACGAATGAGTGTCTCTACCGCAGACTGAAGATAGGATCACTATGACTAGAAGAAAGAGGCGATGCAAATAATTATAAAAAAAATCGATGAGAATAGCAGCTTTCATTTATCTGCTGGAAATTGCCACAGGCTATGTTCAAAGGCAAAATCTATAGCTCTGCATGTGTGTTCTAGTGGGGAATATTCCATCTGCCCCAGTAACCCCTCTTAATAGTCCCCACTGGCTTCAGGGGAGGCTGGCAGTGTTGACTGAGCATGACTGTAGTCTGATGTGATTGCCCTACAAACGGGAGGCGAGTGGAGGAGCAACGGGGAGTCCCTAATTACTTCCCCAGAATATAAATCCATGATGGCTTTGACAGCTTCTGGAGCTGCGAGCAGTATCCCACTGCCTGGCACACCTCGTGTCAGAGAACAGCTGCAGTCCCACCCCACCAACACCACTATCAGCGCTCTGGGAGGAAAGGGAGAAGCAGGAACATGCGAACAGTGTGACACTTGATGGAGAAATTGCCTGTTAGCTACAGCAGGGCTGGCCTTACGGATCCTGAGGCTCTGACACTACCTGAATTTCAGTGAATAGCTATGCCTTTCCTCCCTGGGCTGTGATTTGTGCTCGGTACCTAATGCTCCTGTGAAAGACAACGGCCTTACCTGTGTAGAGAGGACGTCTTGTTATTGTCAAGTCACACTAGACCTTGAAGATGTTGGTCACCCATTCAGTGGGGACTCAGCCTCAGTAAAGTGATGGATTCAATTAATCTTCAGGACAAATCCTGGAAGATGGCAAGTCGTAGGTCTGTACTGCTTTTCCTCCTCTATAAGTGCCCTTTATAGTGATCCTGCTAAAGGAAGCAAGCTTTAATGAACATGCCTGATTGATGAGGAAACCCATTGTGAACAGAAAAACAACAGTTCCTCTTGCCTACTTTGGGAGCTGTTCCATCTTCCTCAGGTACACTGGCATATTCCAGTGCAAATATACAGGTAGGGATAAATTGCTTTGGTGTAGTTTTATCTTGGGTTCAAGTGATACGTTATGACAAAGCATTTTATCACCTGATGGTGTCTGCAAGGCATTGTTGAGGCAGAACTGCACTATGTGCAGCAAACATTGGTATAGATATGGCGCAGAAGCTATCATGATGAAAGATAATGGAAACTGGCTGGTACCTGCTGTTTGGAGACCACTTCAGTGCAGTCTCTAGGAGCAGCAGTTGTTTCCAGGTGATAGGATTAGTGGCTGCTGGCATCCGAGATCAGGGTGCTATAGGAAGAGGGTCTTACTGTTGTTCTGAAGAAATGATTTTAGTACTCTCTGGATACAGACAGGAATGCTCATGTCATCCATGTATTTAACCGGTTTTTCCTACAATAAAGGATTATTGCTAATTTCACTGACCAAAATTAAACTAAACCACTGAATTCATGCAGCCTCTTGAATATCTATACAAATCTCATTCTGAATCTCACAGTTTGGACGCATCTCTAATGTAGTGGAGTTACTGGAGTCTTTACTGAAATGCAGCTTCCTTTGAGTGAATCACGGTAGACTGGCAAAGCAGTGTTAAATGACACTCTGGCAGGAAGGAAAGAGGATAATATTTCACTGAAGGAAAATGGCAGGAAGTCAGTAGAATGTCTGTTATCTTAGCTGGAGCTGGCATTTGGCCTGGTTACTAAAGATAACACCTTTTTTTGCCTCCAAGACTTGTCACTAGCTGCTTTATGACCGTGTATCTTGATTTACATCTCACTCAGAACACCTCCAGCTGCAGAGCATCACCAGTGCCTGGGGGTGACTCAAGGCTTCTCAACAGCATCAACAAAGTTGAATTTTTCAGCCCCCAAGATGAGGGACGGGCGCAAGACTCCTTTTTCCACGGGCAAGAGAAGAGTAGCGGGAAGGGGTGCAACCGTAATTGCAGGCTGAAGAGGAGAGCACTGGGGGACTGGGATTGCTACAACGACTGCTGCCAGACACCTGGGACAGATCAGGTAAGTGACTGCTGCATCTTTTCCGCATAGCCCTGAGTGTCTGAGCGGCCGCAGCCACCGCTAGCCTGCCTTTCCAGAGCTCCCGCAGAGACGAAGTAGGCAGCACGCTGTCCCTGAGAACGCGGCTGTCCTAGGCAACTCCCTGCTTTGCTTATTTCTATGACTGGCATCACACTGAAGTTGTGAATTCTCATCTGGCGTAAAAGAAGAAAATCACATCTGACTCATAGCAATTGTTGAGATCTGGGTTTATTGTCCAAGGCCTAGTCAGTGCTAGAAGCTGCTTAATTTCCAGGACCTAACGTGACTGCTGCCCCGAAAAGATAAGTGCAAAATATGCACAATGACCAGTTGGATGTTTCTGATAACGTTTACTAGGAATAGGAAGTAGTTAATTTTAGAAATTGTTGACTATGGATGGAGGTGTATTTTGTGAATTGCACACTGCCTGTCGTGCTGAGCACTAAGGAAATACCGCTCTTGCTTCATAATGGTTGATGGGGTTACCAGGGAAAGTTACTTGTCAAGGGACATGCATTTACTCTACAGCTTGAAAAGTAAAAAGGTTATATCTCCAGCTGATATTCTTGTAAATCAATTTATGACTAAGTCCCTGCTGACTTTGACAGGCTGCAATGTGAGCTTACAACTTCTCTTGGTGGCTGAGGGAAGTTGCCTCATTTCTACCACAAAGATCTCCTGTGACCTTGATAGCAGCTCATCTTGGATGACTGATTACAAACAGTTTAGAACTCGATGTTTTGCTGCTTTGCTACTTTCGTTCACACTCCTCTTCTGAACTCTCTTCCTGGTTTCCTTGAACTTCTCTCTTTCTCTGTTGCCAAAACGTCATGTGTGCATCTGGGAGGCATTCCAACTTCCAGCTGCAGAAGTGGGTCACTCCTCACACACGCACATTTACAGTCTTTTGCAGATGCCCAGGCTCTACGCATAGCACTAGGAGAACCTAAGAAGTGCTGTCATAGCCTGTTGCTTTCAAAGATTCACAGTATTGCCAGCTGGCATTAACTCTTATATTTGTTCTCTCTGACGGTCTGTCTACAAAGAGAGATCTTGTAATGATCGCCCAGCTAAGGATGAATTATTAATTTGAGATGCTGAAGGAGATTTGTGTCAGAGCCCAGCTTTGGATGGGTGACTCGCATAGAGCTTAAAAGCATCTCTAGCTCATCTCCCTGCCTCATTCTGCATTCTGTGCCATTTCTCTCACTGCCTCAGGGCAGAATGTTTCAGAAAGTTGGAGTGGGAATATTTTTATTCATCCTGTTACATGAAGTTAATCTCGTGTAGCAAAGCAGCTGTGTAATGTTTTGTATTAAATCTCATGTCTTCCCTTGGGTGTGATTAAAATTCAGGTGAAGGGTTTTTTTAATTTTATTTTATTTCCCCATTCCCAATGCTCTCAAGGGGCCATTAGGCTTCATTCTTAATAGCTTGCCATCCCCTTGCCTCTGCCGGTCCTGCTGCACACACAACTGCACTTCTCTGATGGATGAAGGGTGAAGGCTCTTTAGTGACTCATGCACATGCTGCACATTAGTGAAGCCATTTCTAGCTCAGGTGAAGGGACGGCTGCTCCCTGGCACACTGAATAAAGCCTTGATTGGCAAATTCTCTATTTGCCTGATTATAGCCCTGGAACACAGCGAATCCCAGTTGGAAGGGGACCAGCTGCTCTATTAATACCCTGGGCTTCCCAAAACTATTGCTTCATTTCAGTGGCTGTTTCCAAGAAAGCCAGAGTTTCCATTCTCATCCTTTCTCACATGCTATTGCTTCTGCTTGCAACAGAGGTATTTGCCCCCATTCTGTCAGGTTAAAGAGAAAAGCCCCTTCTGTCTGTCTCTGACCCTCCTTTCCCTATTCACGCTCTGCTTTGTGTCTTTATCTGTGGAACCAAAAGGAGATCACCTGGAAGACAACATAGAGACCTGACAGTGAGTGAGTGAGGGCTTAACACAGGGATACATGGGGGAAAGTAAAGAATTGGAGTGAAGGCCCTACAGAGAACACATCAGGGCTGCAGACAGTGAGAGAAAACAAGCCTGAAGAAAAGATGAGGCGATGAAAGCAGGAGGGAGGCTGTGAGACGTATCCTGGGAAGGAGGAAGGTGGAAACGTACAGACTGGATTGCAGAGTGCCCAGAAGGAGCTAACCTGAGGGTTTGCACCACTTCTTCCCCTCTGCACCTCTTCTAGAGCAACTGAAACTGTCTTAAAAGCAGTGCTGCAGAAGTGGTTTGGGCAAACCCCTGTTCCCCTCTAAACTCCTTAGTCTTGACTCAGCTGTACTTTTCACAATTTCAGAAAAGTCCGGTTAACATTTTCTTCTTAATGTTTTTAACTTTCACAGCCACTTCTGCAATTTCTTATCACAGCCAGGATCACAAGTGCCAAAACATGGCAGGAAAGGCTGCGCAAAGGGACTGGTTACAACAGGAGGGAGGAGCAGGAAGCTTCAGAGCCTTTGCCAGGCTTTCCAGGCTTCTCGGGTTTCAAGGGTTTGCTGGATTCAACCTTCTAGTAGACTGGAAGAGTGTCTTGGGGACCTTTCAAACAGAATCTAGATTCTGGATCCTTCTTTGGGGGTAGCTCGGAAAAAAAGGAAGCAAGGAGATGCTTCTTTTCTCTTGCTTTGTAAGCTTTTGTGGTGTATGTACAACAAGTTAATCTCAGTGGGTGGCTAAGGGCTAGTTAGCTAAGAAAATGTGTCCTTCGCATTATTTCATTGAAATCAGTCTAGTGAAACCAGGGGGGAAGTTGGCTCCAACCTTTAATAATCCACAGCTTATCTCTTCCTAATAGGAAACAGCAGCTAGTAACTCACAATGTTGTTTAAAACATTCACAGCAGGAATCAGTCAGATAAGGGACTCACATAGTTCCAACCTGTGTTCCACAGTGGCCTACAAGAATCCATACTTTTAAGCTGTAAAATAACCATATTTGTACAACAGTCGTTCCGACTAATGAGTGTCCAGCCAGTGAAAGGGTTTTCATCTTCAGGTAAAGAAACATCACGTCTGAAGTGGCTGACAGAGGTGCAATCACGTGGTTTGATCACAGGTTAGGAGCCCTAAATTCTAATCCTGATGCCCACTTGAGGAAATCCCTGCATATTCCTGGCATTCCTTTGCTCTCACTTGTAAAACTGGGAGGCTGATTAATTAGTGCCCGGTGAAGGGTTCACAGGGACCATTCGTTTTATTCCTACATTTTTAAAAATAACTGATCTTAACCTAGCACCAAGTCTGCTTCAATCCCACCGCGCAGCATTCGGCAATTTCACAGCTCCTATACCCAGCATGGATGCTCTATTCACCTACAAATTCCCTTTTGCGGGTAGAAGAGCAGGGCTGCCTCATGCACATATGGACAGAAGGACTCTTGAGACTGAGGAAACTGAAGCAAAACTTCTGCGGTTTTGTTTCTGCCCCGGTTGTGTGCATGCTTGGAGGGGGGGCGAATGACAAGTAAAAAGAGGTCTGCAGAGAAGTACTATCTTTTATTAAAGAAAGTAGCATAACTGAGAAAAAACAGAGAAGCTTCTGGGAACAAAAGAAAGCTGTGTACTTTCCGACAGCTATCCCAATGAGGTTAGAGTAGCATCACCATCCAATCATTGCTTCATGGACTTGTTAGGGTATGACATCTCCATCTGTCACTGGAGATCGGTCCAGATCTTAAAAACTACACCCCACTCAGGGCACTGAACTTGATCATGAAAAATTCTGGGATCATGTGTGATGTCCAGCAACCTGTACACCACACAAACTGAGCGCCAGTCGTAATGCTCCAAGTCATTGACACCGTGGTTGCATTTTGCAGCCTTCTTGCGGTCATTTTACACAGCCATGAGCGTTTATCCCAGTGTTTAGACAGCGGAGAGTCCAAATTTCTGGATTTAATAAAATTCTATTTTATGTGATACCAGGAAAAACTTTAGGTCCTTCCATGCCAAAGGTCATAATTTCAGCTAACCTGGTAGTGCCCACGTAAACAACTTCTGCAGAATGGGGAATAGTTTTGCCGTAGGACACCATGCTACCTCCTTTCACCTCAGGGCCCAGTGGAATGACTGATCTGGAGTTCTGATGATGTGCTGTTTTGTTTTTCTCCTTAACCATGTTATATTCAGACTAGATATAAGGAAGAAATTTTTTACAATGAGGGTGGTGAGACACTGGCACAGGTTGCCCAGAGAGGTGGTGGATGCCCCATCCCTGGGAACATTCAAGGTCAGGTTGGACGGGGCTCTGAGCAACCTGATCGAGTTGAAGATGTCCCTGCTCATTGCGGGGGGGTGTTGGACTGGATGGCCTTTAAAGGTGCCTTCCAACCCAAACTGTTCTATGATTCTATGATTCTATATGTGCTTCAGAAGAATTTGCTTGTGTAGGACTTTCTCCCAGGTTCAAGGGGAGCTACCACCACTTTTCTGGCTAGGGATCTCTTTCTACATATAGACATTAGAATTCTTTGCTTCAGTTGGCTCTCTGGAGGGAGTTATTTGGAGAGAAGGGAAGCAGTGAAATAGTCTGATGAATGGCATCAACTTACATCCCCCAGGAGGATTCCATATGTTTTTAGCAGATGTTTAACAAGTTATGGCAACACAACTGGCTGTGTTGAAACAAATTGCAGGGTGACCATCTAACTGTTGTCAGAAGTGAAGTTTTCAACACTTCCATCTGCCCCCGGCAGTTACTGCTTTTCTCTGTGGATATCTGTGAACTACGTACCATATCTTTGTTAGAAAAATCATGAAGAACTCTAACTGTCCAATGAAGTGTTATTTAATTGGAACATCTCAAGGAACAATAAACCCTGAAGCTATGCTTGTTAGCTTTCTTTTTTTTAAAAGGAGAAAGGTGCTTTGTAAAATCTTACGAGAATAAAAATAGCTTCAGGATTTTAATGTCAGCTGGAGTTTTAAAAGTGCATTTGAGCCTCCTCCCTTTATAAGAGAAATGCAAATGCCAAGAAGCGTCAAAACATTTGAGGACAGATGTTTGGATGAGTATGGCACTTGTCTGGGATCCAGGATCTCCCAGCTCATGTCCTGGAGCTGCCACAGACCTCTAGTATTTCTTCAGCATTCATTCTTCGTGCCTCCATTTCCTATTTGTGAACAGGGATAACTGTTCCTCTGTATTTGTCTCTCTTGTCGTATTTAAACGTGTAGGGGAAAGGGACTGCAGGGTTTCTGGTAAAATGGGGGCCTCCATTTTGCTTGTCCTTAGTGAAAATTGCCATAAAGATTGCGGGAAACAAAGTTTGTTTCCATGTAGGGTTCAAGAAGTACAGAAAAAGCTCAGCTGCAAATTTCAGAGGAAATACGAACGTTGAGAACTTTCTCAAAGGATGTGCCGTTGGAAATCTCGGGGTTTTGGCATAAGCTCCGTTTTAGGAAACTTACGGGAAAAAAGCAAACAGTGGACAGGATATTTTCTGGGTTTTTTCAGTTAAGTAATATACAGCTTTACCTGTTGTTAGCAGTGGAGATGGCTATCATAAATATGTTCATTTTGCTTTAAAAGTATCCCTTCAATGCTGAATATTAAAATTATTACAAAGAATTCTCTTAATTGAGATTTTTCTGGGCAGAGTCCAAGGGTTCATTCAATCGTTGCTTCTGGAGTTTTGGTTTTAGGCACCACTGCCAGTTCTTTTGTGTAATCTTGCAACTTCAAAGACAAGGAAGGAGGGAGGTGGGCAGGAAAGCATTTAGGAAAATTATGTTTACCTATTTGAGTATCTCAATGGGCATGAAGTGTTGTTCATGGGTTGGATAATCTTAAGAAGAGCATGTCTTTTGCCTTAGAAGCCTGCTTCCCGTCTTGTGGTCTGTGGGTCTGAGAAACATGAGAAGGTCATATGTGAAATGATGACAAAACATGCTTCTTCACTTCAGAAAAACATATGTGTATGTTACCACGTGATCAAGTAAATATGAAAACAAAGTTGGGAAAAATAAGTCTGTAAATTAATATTCAAAACGCAGCTTAGTTCTTGATTAAAAAAAACAACTACCATGGCAAAGCTGCATGAGGGCCTGTGATATTTTTTTCTCCAAAACGTTCGTTGTTGCTTGGATGAGAATGATTGGGAAATGCTGATATTGACAAAGAAACCAGCTCATAAACAATTTAGCTTCAGTTTTCCCAGCTGAGCCTGGGAAAGCAAAACTGGGTTGAAAAATACACTGGCAAGGTTTTAATTATGATTTTAATAATGAAGCTTGAACAAACCTCTCGCTACCAGTACATCAACTGCCCCCTCACGCTGTTTTCCCAGGCCTGATGGAGGGGCCCTGGGAAAGCAGTCCGACAGCAGAGGAGAGAGCATACTGATCAGTGTAACTTCAGTCAGCACTACAAGTGCTTGACGTTTTGGAAAAACAAGATCACTTACTTTGCGTCTTTCTCTGGGAGCAGGTGATGGGGTTCAGACAGTCAGTTTGTCATCTTAAGCTCCTTGTGGCTAAGACCTTGTTTGTTTTGCACTCTCAGAAGTGCCACTCAGTCTCACGGCGGAGTTAACACTGTGTGATTTCCACTGAGCACAGACTGCTCCTGGAATGTGCCATGGTTATCTGGAAATAGGCTGGTACTGAGGTTCCAGCATGCAGGCGCCAGCGAGTTTCCGTCTGCCCACCTGCCTAGGCAATGAGCTGGGCTGTGTGTCAGTCCAGCTCTAGGAACCACAGCCAAGCTGGATCGTGGTTGGATTCCTGCTTTATCCGCCTTCACAGCAAATTGGGAAAGATGTTAGTAGAACTACTGCGAGAAAATAATAATAGGAAAAGAAAGGGAGTGGTCTGAAGGCAAAGGAAGTGGGAGGAAAGGTGGGGAGGCCAGGGAAGGAAGCAGCAGGGAAACTGTGAAGTTGAGAACTAAGATGTGAAGCACAGACAGGAAAAAGGGTTCAGAAGTAATGGGTTAGCTGCATGAAATTCCATTCTCTCAAAATCCATGCAGTTACACCGGTGAGGAACCTGCCCCGATTTGTTCATGGCTTCCCAGCATTGCAGTTCCTGCTTCTGAAAGCTCAAGCCTATCAGAAGTCCAATGGAGGGACTATTCGGATTGCGATACATATGATGTAATATTCAAGGACAGACCTTCAGACAGTGGGAGGGCTGCAGCTCTAGGCACTTCTGAAACAGGAGAAAGTGGCTTTAGCGTTTTGGGCTAAACCATGGAACTATTTCCTTGCTCTGATTTCATTTCAGTGATGTATTTATCAGAAAACAAGTAAAACGGCCCTCTCGCAAGTTTATCTATGGTAAAGTTGGTTTTATCCAAGGTTGCTATTAGGCTTTAAGCTCACAGAGGATATACTATATCCTTTACACATCACAAAGAATGTAAACCCCAGCTTTAAACGCAAAACTCAATTCAGTGCTGGCTGGGATTCACAAAGCAGGTCCTTCATGACAGTGAAAGCACTATAAACTCGGGAAGCTCATTTTCAATAGTGGCCCCTTAAATTGCACAGTTGAGCATGTGAGAGCACTATTGTGTCTATGCGAGCATGTGGAAGATTTGAAAGCTGGGGTCACATATAGTTGACTTTTGTTCATTTACAAAACAGTTTCATAGCATCAGGATGGAAAACAGAAAATACATACAAGTCTTAGGATACATTGCCCTGCACTTTCTTCCAAAATATCAGAATAATTATGTCACGGGGGGGGGGGCGGGGCAGTTGTTGGAAAAATGCCAAGAGTGTCTCTGATGAGGAAGGGATCTTCTCTATAGAATCTGGAGCTGTTTATAACTGTGGTGTTTTGGGCAGGACTAAGCCCACTCAGTTTCCTAGAAACCCTCTGCATGAGATCCGGGCATTAGGCCACAAAACAGGGGTAGGAGTCGGACAGCTAGACAGATAGACACACATTTTTATGGTTTATTCAGCAGGTACACAGCAAAATTGCCTGGCGTGGGGGGTCCTGAAATAGTCCTGTGACAGTGTAGGGGTAAATGTGTGAGATTGATATGGGGGAGTGCAGAGGGAGGACCAACGGAGCCCACTTTGACAGGTCTGCAGAGCACGAACGTAATCTCTGCCTGAAAGAACCATGATCTGCTGCTCAAGGCATATGACAAGCCAGCCTCCTGGAAAATAGCACTCTGAGTCCTTTGCAACGGAATCAAATGAGGAACAAGGCTATTACCTCGTGTCAAACTGCGTCTAATAAAGAAATGGAAATCCCCTACTCTGCCACAAAGACCAAGGAGAGGTAGGATCATGCTGTGACACAAATAAATGAATAGTGAAACAGAAATGGAAAAACATGGGCCCAAACATTACAAGAAAATATCAGAGCTTGAAATGATTGCCTGTCTTAAGCAATGGACTATAACAAAACGTACGTTACAAATACGATCTGGTTGTGTAATCTAGTTTTGCTATTATGGATTTGGGACCATAACTGTTAAATTCAATGTGTATCTCCCTATTTTTATATCACAATAGGAAAAAAAGAAAGCCAATGCCAACAAATATCTGCACCTGGGGAGCCTTGTAACTGTTCATTACCAGATATATGAGGCGTTAGCAGAGATATGTATACAGAGATGCTGGCGCATCTTTTTTCCTTTGCACTGCCCTGTTAGACGTTTTTGTTGTCTCTTGTCCTAATAAGCTCTGAGGGTCCAGATCTGCATCCCCCCATCTTGTAGACCATCATGAAATAAACAGGACTTCTTATCAGCACAAGGACCTGTTTGCACAGGACCACTTGCAGGATTGCAAATTAATTAGTGCTATCTCTGTTGTTGTATGTGAGTGCAATGTCCAATTTACTAACGCCCTTGCTCCTGAGCTATTGATTGTTACTGAGAGTAACAGCATTACTTCTGCACACTTTTTCCTCCCTCAATTTCTTTCCCTCCGATCCAGCAAGTACTTTTGTGAGCATCAGGACCAGTGAAGTGTGATTTCCTCAGGGAATAGTTGAGTAGAACCCTCCTGTGGATTCCCTGGTGACTGTTGGATGCTGTTGGACTCAGGGTACAGTCGTCCTATGTGCAAGAGGAGTAAAAGAGAGGACCTCTTCTATGCAGTTGTCTATTTTTCTGAAATTTGTAGTTGTCAAACTTAATTTAAATTGTTTAACTGGCTCAGAAGTTATTGGCACGCACACAGAGCACAACTGCACAAGGCGTATTTCGTTAGGAAACCAGGCTTAGGAGGGTTGGCTTTTCCCGTGTCACAAACATGGGCTCTTCATTTGGTTCGGCATGCATTTTTGAAAGGGTTTCCAATCCCGCAGTGTCATCATCTGACGTTTCTCTAACAGATCCCCGAATGCATTCAGGCAGCGCTCACTAAGATACCGGCCAACAAGTGACCTCCCGCCTTCCCGGTCTCTTTCTCTTCCATCCCAGGGATCACCCCCGGTGCACCAGAAGCGCATCAGGTGTCACCTCCTGGAGACGGCGGACAGGGCGGCTCTCCGGCCGTCGGTGCCTCCTGCGAGCCCGGCGGCCTCAGGACTCACCCCCCGGCGGGGGAGGGTCCCAGGCTGGCTGCCCCCGGGCCACCCTCCCCGGGCTGCCGCTCCCGCGCCCCCAAAGGGCCGAGCCGCCGCCGGGGCACGCTATGGAAGCGACGAGCTCCCAGGCTGCCTGTGGCGAGTCCGGCCGCGGGCACCCGGGAAGTTTCCCGATGCGGGGAAGAGCGGGGGGCGGCGGGGCAGGGCCGCGCCCAGGCCAGCGGGCGGGCGGGGCTGCGCCGGGCCGGGCCGGGCCGGGCCGGGCGGGGGCGGAGAAGGGGGCACGGCCGGGAGGTGGAGCCGGCTGCGCTGGCGGCTCCGGCGCTCCGCGGCTGCCGGGCACGGGGCGCGCACGGCAGTGGGAGCTCAGCGCCGCCGGGAGCCGCCCGCCCGCCCGCCCCCCGCTCGATCTGTCCCCGGGGAGCCGCCGCCGCGGGAGCCCGCTGCAGCCGCCGGCAGGTAAAGAGTCGGGCTTCGCTTCTCGGTGCGCGGCAGCCTCTCCCCGGCCAGCCCTGCCGAGGGTCCCGTCCCCCCTGCCAGGGGTGCCGGCTCCGGCTCGGCACCACGCCGCCCTCCCGCTGCCCCGGGACGCGCGGGGATGCCCTGGGGGCACCCACGGGAGGGGGCTCGCCTCCCCCCCGCCGCCGCCTTGTTTCCCCGGGGGGGTGCGGGCGCGCCGTGGCTCCCCGGGGTGCTGCTGGGCGTGCAAGTTTCTCGGGGCTGAAATGCCGGCCCGCCTGACGGTAAGGCCGGCAAGGGAGCTGGCGGGGAGGCTGCCTGGCAGCCCGAGCCGGCTGAACTCGCCCCGCTGGTAACACCTCGGGCCCCGGGGAGCCTCTCGTGGTCGGTACCCGGGGGCGTCTCGGGAGTCTCGGAGCCTGCCCTCAATATTTCTGTATTTTATTGCCCCCCGCCCCAACCCACCCCGCTCCGGGAGCCCTCTTACTGTGAAGGCAAGCGGAGGAACCGCCGGCTGTCTGGAGGCTGTGCCCGGGGCGCTCTGCCGTGCGTTTGTAGCGTTTTGGGGTGTGCCGCCCCCTCTGAAGTTTGGATGAGGAAGGTGGGAGAGTTACCCTCGTTTCTGACTTCAGTCCGGTAGGAATTTTCTCTTTCACACTTTGCTGATGGGCAAACTGCAGTCCCGCCACCCTGGGTCAGTCCCTGCTTTCTAGTAGAGATTTATAGCTGCAACAACATGTTCGTGAGGTCCCAGCCCACTGAGATGTGTGGGTTTTATAAACGGTACGGCTGTACAAGTTAAAGTTTTATCATAACTTTTGTATTTAAATGTTGGAGTGAGCAGGGAGGCAGCGTGTTCAGATGCATTGTACTTGGGTGGTTTTCTGTGAAGTCTGTTTGGTAACTGTAATTTCTTTTTTTCTCTAGCACTTCTCTCAGCAATTAGTAAGTTCAGCCTGATTACTACTTGTATTTCTATAATAAGAGAAAATTTGAACACAATTAATAGACTCTAGGCATGTATTTCACTGAATAGCTGGTGGCTACCAAAGCTACTTGGACAGAAGTGTGCTGGAGATGGCTGTGTGCCTGGCTGGGTATATGCAAATTGTGAGCACAGGCTTGCCCTGGATTTTTACTAGTGGGTAAAAAGTGCGTGGAGTTATTAAAGAGTTGTCTTAATGCAACAGGATGTATCCAAGTGTTTGATGGATTCTACCAGTAAAATGATTATTTTGGTATTTGGCGCTTTTGTACGGAGCGGCAGTTGTTCTATTTCAAAAGTATACAAACTGAGAGCAAATGAAGGGATGTCATTGGGAGAAATGGGTGCGTTCTTTGTCTTTTTCATAATTTGGGGGGAATCTTTCAAATTTGACTGTGTAGCATAATGTACAGATGCGCTTCTTTATCATCTGCTTTCACTGAAATATTTGTATAGTACGTTAAAATGATTCAAATGTTTGACCCTCCCTGGAAGGCAGTTAACATTTCTGTATTTGTTGTGGCCGAGGTACAGCTTTTGTTGGCGTAAACTAAAATACCATGCAGTACAGTTGCCATGAATTTAAGCGTAGCGGGGTGAGAAGAAGAAAGGAAGAGCTTTAACTTTTCTGAGGTATTGCCGACTGCCAGCAAAATCAAGATAAAATTTCTACTCATTGTCCCACCCTTTCTGCAAAGCAGACCTTTCCCACAAATTGCTTGGCTACTCAAGCTGCTGTGTGTTTAAACCCGTGAGAGGTGCAGGTGAACAGGTCGTTATTCCTTGGGAAAGGGACCGATGGAGGTGAACCATCAGTCTGCAGCCCAGAGGATAACGGGCGCGGTGGGAGCCGGGGTGCCCGGGGCAGGAGGGCTCGGGTGGGTGATGCTGGCAGTTTCCACGAGAGGGCTTTCTTGCTGTGCGGTGTCAGCGCGGCTGTTCTAGCAGAGCCTTTGTAGCGGCGGCCGCCCCCACGCCTGCCATGTAGGTACGAGGAGCAAAATGAACTTGGGGTGGCTCTCGCTCATACGTAAGTATTTCAGATTTCCTTTGTAAATTACGGGGAAATCCCTTTGTTCCCTCTGGGGCGTAAGGATAAGGCATCCTGCGAAGAACACTAGTCTTCCATTTCCAGGCTCGCTTAAAACTTAGAACGGATCCCAGCAACTTAATTTCCCCACGGTGGAAACTGAGAAGAGGCTGCGTGTGTTTTTCACAAAAGAGGAGTGGGTCTGAGTGTTTGCATCCTCGCCTCAGCTGATGGCAACGAATGACTCTATCCTGGCGTGATCTCATTTTTGGCTGCTTTAACATGTATTATACTTCTCAGGGTGGGGCTGGGCGAAAGGGAAACGGGAATCGTTGTGTGCATATGAAAATGCTGTGCTATCCTTAAGTCCTTTGCCAAGTTGCCTGTGTGTTGTTTAATCCAAATAATTTCATACACGCAGCACTGCAGGTCTGTTTTAAAAGGCAGAAACTGTATCTGTAACCAGCAATAACACAGCAGTTCATAAAACATGAGTAACATCTGTTACTGTGACTTCAATTTGTTTCTCTCTTCTTGGAATAACCAAGTTGACGGCTCAGACAGTTAGGTTTAATGTCCTGTGCTAAACCTTTGGTCCTGCATCCCATGGCTAATTGTGACTCACAGAATCAATAAACCCAGCTCCTGCTCCGCTGCAGCGGCTCGACGGGGGAGCAGGAAGGGTTTCAAACCACCTCACTGCGTGGAGCTAGTCCCTGACAGCAGACGACGGTGGGCAAATTTGGGTTTCTTAAAACTGGGTCTGTCGTGTGTGCTTGCGGCTTTCAGTGCAGCAGAGCTGCCCGGGATCTTGGTGTCCTCTCAGCATTAGGGCTGAGCAAGTGAGAGAGAGGGTCTGCACTGCTGTAGGGGTAGTATTTTCCCTCCTAGCACCTTTTATCTTGCCTTAATCTATCCCAGGTTGAATACTGTAGGCAGTTGAATTGGAGCCATCTCGTGCTTTGATGTGTGTTTATTGGCTCTAGCATCTCCTTCTCTTGCCTTTGTTTTTTTCTTTTTAAATTAGGTTGCTCCCTTCCCACCCCACCTCCCCAAACAAAAAGAACTAGAGCAGAGGAGGCAAAAAATGAATTAAGAGACTTCATATTTTTGTGAATGGGTTTTCTTGCTTTGCCCCTGCTTTCCTTGCTGTCTTCTGTAAGATTCCTTCATAATTAAAATATTATGACTATCCTTATGGTAGCCCTTCACTTGTGGCAAGGATCCTAATTTGACGTCAATGCAAAAATACTAGTTTCTGGCATAAGGGCAGATGACATTTCATCAACCAGTGCATGCCCATTTTTTTTTAAACCACAGTGCTAAGACCATATGGGCAGATAATGAGTTTAAGCTGATAAACAGCTTACAGATTTGCCCAAATAAAGGACTTTCTTCCTAGAAGACACATTTTCCTTTAAAATAAATAATGCTGTTCCTGTGTTTTTATTTAATTATCTCGAGTCCTGTCTGTTCTCACCAGGCTGCGGGAAAACAGACACAACTGCTCTGGGAACAGAAGCTACTGGATTTATAGGGCCATGGGTCTTAGATGAGGAAGGGCTTGAAAAGAGAAGTTCCCATGCTACAAAATTGAGGCTTAAGGTATAGAAATAAGAAGGTGGTGGTCCAAGTTGTATTCGGAGAGTTTTGTGAGGTAGGGCAGAGTTCTTGACATCTTGCAGATGAGTCATTGCACGAGGTGGTAGTAGGTCCAAGGTCTGCTTGGGCGTTATAGTTAAAACAGATGAATATCTATACTCCTTGCTCATCCCGTGAGGCTGCTGAAGCAGTCCTTGTTTGGGGGTATTATTGCAAGACAATCCCTACTTTTGCTTTTTCAAGAGTTTTTGACTAATGTTAGTATGATTGTTTGTTTGTTTGTTTAACTTAAACTGACATCAATAAAATGTGAGGGAAAGATTTTTTGATCCATTTTTCTTGTTTTTTGAGAAAAAAAATGGCATGTAGTACAGTTTGAGGGTTGGAAAGTAAGTTGCTTTGGGAAGTGGTGGTCTTTAGTTTTCACTTTAAAATAGTGACTCAAACCCAAGTAATGTATTTGCATGAGAGGGCAAAGCCTGTGTATTTCTCCCCCAAGATGCATAGGAAAGAGCTGTTTGGGATCTGAAATTGCTCATTCCCTTTTAAGCTATTTCTTAGGAGTTCTCTTTATTTATTTTTTTCTTGGAAATGATTGCTAATCTTAATTGAAAGTAGCAAATGAAGGAAGAAAAAGATTGTATAGGAAAAAACAGTCCAGACAACTCCATTCTTTCTCATGATGCTTATTCCTTCTAAAACTTCCTTAAATATTTTGTGTTGTCCATTCCCTCCCTTCCCATCACTTCTCAGCACTGGGAAGACTGCTGGACTTTAATGGTATTTCGTATGAGGATACGTTCCAGATGTCCAGACCTTTGCTTTCTGATGGTCGCTGCTGTTTCATTGGTAATTGATATGACAGCCGAGTTGCATTTGGTCCTGCCATTGCTTGTGACTGCACAGTTCAGCATTTCTCTTGTGTCCGTTCCTTCCCCTACACCAACATTTCTTACCTTCTTTTCACTGCTCTTGCAGTCTTGAGTTTCCAAAATGGTGAATGAATTATCCTATCCCTTAGTTCCAGAGGATTAGGGTGAATTCAGTGCCCACCAAATAGTTGATGGGACTTTTTTTTTCCTTTTTTTTTTCCCCTCTCCAGCCTCTCGCCTTGGAGCATTTAGCAACTGCTTTGCTGTTTATCACTTCTGCATTGGTAAAGATCTGTCATGGGCTAACTTAGTATAAATTGTCTGAGACTGAAAGAAGTGGCTATAGGAAGGCGGTGCACTGATCTTTTTTTGTTAACCACGCCAGCTGCTAAACTAGTTTGTCAGCATGTTTTTATTTGTTTTTGTACAGATAAGATTTAAAGAAACAAATGATAAAGATGTTTTACTCTTATAAATTGACCCCAAGCGGGATTTGCTTCTACACCTCTGCCACCTTCTGTTCTCTAGCAATGGGCTTGAAGGATTTCCATTTTCCCAAAGTTTGTGAGAAGCAGTGTGTACTCTTCCAGGGCAGTGGAGCCGTGCTGGAGGTCCTTGGTGTGCCTCAGAGCTAGAGGCAGAGAGGCTCACTATCCTGGTGAGTTGTATATGTGTGATTTTTTTTTTGGATCCAAATTGCTTCTGCCGGTGTCTTTGATACAGGAAGCTTTGGATGACCACATGCCTAATGTGAATGCTTCATGTTTGGTGGATATTACAGGACAATTGAGAGTATTCCTGTGGTGCCAATTTACCCGCACCAAATTCAGTTAAAAGAAAACCAAACCCAGTATCTTGTCATTGTCCTTAGAGGTGACGGAAGTGGGTTTTTTGACTATCACAGGTTTTTAGTACGGGTCTTGTTTCTGCACAGGGTCCCTCCTGTCTGTGTAGTCTCTCCAACAAGGATTCCAATGTTTGGTAAGTGTCTGGGGGTTCTTGTCCTTTGGGGCTTTTTTTGGCCATCAGGATGTTACCTTTGCTATATATTTACTAAATAGGCCTGGTCTAAAATGGAAATTTCCAGCTACTTGAGAAATAAATTGAAAGGTCACTGTGTAGAACAGTCAGTTCTTAAACCCAAATGAAGTTCAGGTTTTTTAGACCAGTGTATCACTTCAGGAAGAAACAGAGGATGCTTTTGGTGAAATAAACTGCTGAAACTGAATCTCGTCCATCTGCTTGATATTACTTGCTTCTGTGATTATTAAAGGGGCTGCATGATTTTGTGCATTAGGGCTTTGGTCCGAGTTTGCTCAGCTGTTGATTGACTGGTTAGTTCATCTCTATTCTCGCCCTTCTGTCTCGCTCATCTAGTGGTGCATAGCCATGCAGGGACTTCCCTGGAGCGTCCGTGTGGTGCCTAGTGTGATCTGAGTCTGGCCTAGTTAGTCTTCTGGAAGCAGTAGGACCAGTATCCTCTTCAGTCCTGATGTCTGTGATGTTAGTGTCAGGACAAAATCTTACGGTGGTGGTCGATCCTGGGGAAGTGGAGCTGAACCAAGCTGCTAATGTGAAAAGTCATGTAGTACAGCAGGGATAATAATAGCTCTTTTATCCTTTCAGACTTCTCACTTGAGTCATAAACAGCTTTAAATACATTTTATGCCATCCCAGATGTCTGGAAAGCCAGGAAGACAGATGAGCGGAACGGGGTATGGGACCATATGGTGACTTGTTGACTGTGGGTCAGTGGCACAGCCTGGCCGGAGCTCAGGAGCTTAGAAGCCCTGGCTGCAGCTCGGGGGGTATATATGGTGCGTGATTGCAGTGCTGACTGTTTCTGCAGCTCTGTGCCTCTCATAAGGCTCAGCACTGAAATTGTAATGCTAGCAGCTTTTTTTCATGGCCCAATGCCCAGTTTGAAGAAGGGTGATTTTGGTCATGTTGCTAGACATACGTATTTATGGCCCTGTTTCATCTGTTGAATTTAATCTGTTGGGGTATTTTTAACGTTATTATGGAAACAGTTACTATATTTACTCCTTATGAAAAGCTCAGTGTATGACAGTCTATGAGGAGGGAGTTTGAGAGTAATAAAGATTGCACTAAATGATGGTGTCTACACTTCTTCAGGAGAACTGGTCTAAATGAACTGACTGGCAGTTTGCCTGTTCTTGAGACATGGACCTCACAGGGCACTGAACTGGAACACGCTATGCTGGGAAAGCAACGACAGGGTTTGTTCTTGGCTCACTTGATGGCACAGCTCACTTTCTTGGGGAGCGGAGAGAACCAAATCTTCTTGAACAGAGAGAGCTTCTGCCTATACTGGGCTGGTTTCTGAGACCGGCTGAGAACCTGTTTCTCATGGAAGTCTCTGGGACCTGTGTATACCTTTCCTATGAACTTCTCAAAACCTGCTGCCAGGGTAAATGAGATAGCGGTATGGACATTCAGTGGATTTTGGAATGGAAGTCACTGTTGTCAATGTACTTATTTCTGTAACCATTTGAAAACAGCGTGCTTTTTGATGTCAGTCTTGGCTGATAATAATTGGTGGGACTTAATAATGATGATAATGTGGTGGATCCACAAAGGACATGTGTGAGGAATAACTGAGAATAAAGGATCGAATGTCTCAAAATGTTCTTAAGAGGGGTGGACTTTGGATCTGATGTATTTTTGAATTGCTGACTACCCTTTGTTCCTCTTAATGTCAGAGGGGATTCTCAGAGCTGCTTAGAATGAGGTGCTTATTTTGTGTTGATCAGCAAAGCTTTTGCTTCCGATGGGAATACGGCTGAAGCACAGACGTGTAACAGGGATCTTCCAGAGTTGCACCAAGCGGTTTTTCAGAATAAGATACAGGAAAAGCTGAGAGCTAGTTCTGGAAATGCTCAAGGCACAAGGCTGGAAGCACCGATAGATCTCTTTGACCTACGTTTTGCTTTGGCAGCCTGAGAATTGACAATGTAATACCTTGCTGATGTGATGAATGACTGGTTTCGCAGTCTGAAAAAAGACCTTCCAAACTGATAAGGATTTCAGCGTACAGTGACGCTTTGCCAAATAAAAACTGATTCCCTTTTAAATGTGAAGGGAAACATCAGTCAGGAACAACAGTCTGATGAGATTAAGAAAGAATAGGGCTTCCCAGAGGCTGGCTGGATTACGAGTGGTTTTTTGTTTTGTTTTGTCCCCCCCCTCCTCCCCCTGCCCCAGCTGAAAGGAGCAGGAGGTTTCATGCTTTGCATTTTGTGTGTTCATATTTTGATACTGCAGTGGGAAGGGCTTGGCAGGAGAAGAATCAGTTTAGTTTAAAAACATTAATTTTCTTTGTTAATGCCGCTGCAGATAGTTCCAAGTTTCAGTTTGTAGTGGATTTCTTGTAGTATTTCTGTAACGTGATGCACTTTGGGAACAGCTTTGAAGCTCTGCACTAGCCTTGGGGAGCAGAGGGCGTTGGGAGGGGGGTTGGACTCTCCCTCTGTCATGGTTTAACCCCAGCTGGCAACTCACACAACTCAACAGCCCACAGCTCACTCCCCCTGCAATGGGACGGGGGAGAGAATGGGAAGGGTAAAAGTGAGAAAACTCGTGGGTTGGGATAAAGACAGTTTAATAGGGAAAGCAAAAGCCGCGCACACAAGCAAAGCCAACCAAGGAATTAATTCACTCCTTCCCATCACAGGCAGGTGTTCAGCCATCCCCAGGACAGCAGGGCTCCATCACGCGTAACGGTGACTTGGACAGACAAACGCCATCACTCCGAACGTCCCCCCTTCCTCCTTCTTCCCCCAGCTCTATATGCTGTGCATGACGTCATATGGTATGGAATATCCCTTGGGTCAGTTGGGGTCAGCTGTCCCAGCTGTGTCCCCTCCCAACTCCCTGTGCCCCCCCAGCCTGCTCGCTGGTGGGGTGGGGTGAGGAGCAGAAAAAGCCTTGACTGTGTGTAAGCCCTGCTCAGCAGGAACGAAACATCCCTGGGTTATCAAGCTGGTTTCAGCACAAATCCAAAACATCGCCCCGTACGAGCTACTGTGAAGAAAATGAACTCTATCCCAGCCCAAACCAGCACTCACTGATGTTACTGCTCACAACGGAGAGGTGCAGATGCCAGCATCGCTAACGTCAGCCTGCTTAGAGCCTCTCTGGCTCTGGGCAAGTTGCGTTGCTTTTCTGAGCATCTGTTTCGCCAGCTGTGAAAATGAGGACGGTACCCCCAGCATGTGGGTGTGATGAACATTCTCGTTAGCTAATCTCGGTAAAGTGCACTGCAACTGTGAAGCGTCGTGGGTTGTTGTTTGAAAGCGTGAAGGTTTAAAATGGTGTAAGCCACAAGCTTGCATCTTTGTTAGGGAAGAGAAGTAGTAACTGGGGTCCTTCTGGGGCAACAGGGGCAAAGGGTTTGTGGGAAAGAAGAGGAATTTGCCTACGATTGCGGAACCTGAGTGAGAAGTATGCCTCGTTCTAACCTTTTACAGAAGGCCTAAATGGATTTACTTGGAGTCTGTCCAGGGCTGGATTTTGCCCTCATACCACAGGGTGATGCCGTTGCATTTCCTTTTGTTGTTTTTCCAGTTCCCCCCTCCACACACTTGCTTTTTATGATCAAAGCTCCGTTCTTTAAAGATATGCCAATGCCTTGTAATAATGCTCAGAAGATCCCCTATGGGGAACAGTTCTGATCAGACACTGAGGAATTCTTTAATTCTCTTCATACTTCTTACTATTAGGAACATCTTGTTGATAAAAGGTGTGGCTTTTTCCCCCTGCTGCTACACCTCTTCTTCGGCTCCCCTCCTCCCAGACGCTATGCTTGTTCTGTGTGCTCTCCCGTTGGCTTGTCTTATGTCAACTCGGTTCCTTCCCTCCTGCATTCAGTTCACTCTTTTATCTTCTACAGCACTCAATGAATGCTTAAAAATAATAAATATTAATAATAGGGCTCTTTGAACCATCAGGTTCTTTGCTGCTTAAACTCACCTTTTCCTGCTGCTTATCCCCTATTAAAAGTTGCTATAATCTGCAGATTGTAGCTGTAATAACTTCTGCGGCAGTGGCTGGGTTTGTGACAAGCGTAGGATTATAGCTCCAGGTGGGGAAGTGGCAGCAGGAGCAGAGATCCTCAAAGGCACAAAGATGTTTCAATTGAAATATTCTTAGCAATAAAGAAAGAGAAGCCAAAAAATTTAGTGTGGAAATAGAGCTATTTATCTAAATAGCCCTTCTTACGCAGGTTTCCGTGGAGTGTCAGTGACCTATATAGGATAATCCTGTACTGCACATAAAATCCCGTGTTTAGAAGCGGAAAGGCATTCTTTCTGGAGAACATAGTTTCAGAAGGCTGTACTTTTGGAGATGCTTTCAAGCCAGTTCATAGGAGGTGTCTTAAATCAGCAAGACAAACTGTGAGATACATTTGTGATATTACTGTATGTTTTCTTTTAATTCCCGTTGCAGACAGGTTAACCTCTCCTTAGAGCCACAGAAGAAAAAGACGCTGTCTGCCCCAGCGCGTAAAGTTGTCAACATAATGTACAGGCCAGGCTCTAAAACTTTTACCACACGCGTACGTACAGGCACACGCTCTTTTGGACATCAGCAACATTTTTACTGTCTCGGATCACAAAAGGAACGAATAAAGTAAACAGGAATGGGCTGTGTGAGGTTCTCCCACCGCACCTCCTCTCCTCTGTGTAACAGCACAAGCAGCTGGTTTAGGAGAAGAAGAGAGGATCCTGAGGTGTCAGGGCAAACTTCAGGAAACCTTATTTGTTTCTTCTGCACAATGTCGGCTTGGCTCCGCTTAGGGGAGGCGAGCTGTTCCTAGGCAGGACCTCTGCTGGGTGGGTTGCTTCCAGGCTTATGTCTTCAGCAGAAACCACACTAGTTACCGCTTGAGGCTAGGACTGGCTGGGAGTTTTTCAAGGAAACAATTGGCCTGCAGAAAATGCTGATTTATTGAAACCAGTACTGCTTTGTGGGAAAGGGTTGGTCTCCACTCAGTTCTCCTTGGTTGAATTTCTTGCATTTGGCATAGATCTTCTTAGTCAAAACAGAGATGCTGGTTAGGAGCCAAGTGGTTTGGGTTTTTCACCTATGCTGTCACAAATCCAAAACAGGGTCCTGAAAGCAGGTTTCTTACATGCCAGAAATGCATGTCCTAACCGCAGGACTGCATGCACATGGGTTTTTGCATGAAGGATTCCAAGGTGGGTTCCAAACCTTCATCCCTATATGAAATGAAAAATATTTTAAGTCTCAAAAAATGTGGTGGGATGAGAAACTAAGTTCCCATCCAGGTGTCCTTGTGTCTCCCTCAGTGGCCTTGCTGTCTTTCCTCGCTGGTTCTGCAGGTTTGCGTCTCCCCTGGACGTGCTCTTCAAGGAGTGGAGCAAAGAATCTCTGGAGACCTTGGCAAAATAATCAGCGTGTCAGTCACAGGAGGAGAGCGACTGACCCTGAAGCGCTGCTGGTGTATTTTGGCAGGGTCAAGGCTATACAAGGCTGTATGGCTCCTAACCCCCTGCTTTCTCTGAGGAATATTATTAGAAAAGCACCTTAAGCAGCCAAGGAAAATATAGCTGAACACTGCTGGTATGTTTGTGCCTGGGCCATTATTGTCGGGCAGGGTAGGAAAAATAATGCTTAGGGCAAGAGGAGCTTCTTGGAACAGGATGAAACGCTCTCCTGCTGGTTTGATTGCGGTGAGCTCAGCAAAGGCAGGGGTAACACATGGTTTCAGTAACAGGCCTCTCTCTCCCAGTTTCTTCTCTCCTCCCGTTTTATGGAGAGGAGAGGAAAGTGGTCCTCTCTTCATCCTCTCTTAATTCTCCTTGGAGAGTGAGGAGATGCAAGAAGAAAGCCAGGAGGGGATCTCAGACGAGCTGGGTGTGCGCTTAGCGAGGGCATTTGTTCTCTGTGGTTGGTCTCTGCACCACCAGCCACCCTGGCTCTGGTTATTCCGGGCAGCTCAGCACCCGCCTGCTGACGCGCGGTGTGCTGCCGAGGGGAGCCTTCAGGGGCTTCCTTCTTTAAAAGGTGGGATTGCGAAATTGGGGTGCGCACTCCAGTTCTGATCGTATGAGAATGCCACTCTGCCTTTACTTCGTGTTTTGTTCCCCCTGCTTTTAAAAGAGGAGGGAAAAAAGGCTGGGGGTTGAAGCTTCATCATTGCATAGGCAAAGACAAAACACTCCTCTTAAAGGCAAAACATTCCGGGCCCTTGCTGTGTATTTGAGGTTTAAATAACGGGAGTTGCCTGTTTCCAAGAAGCCAAGTGCATCCTCAGATGGTCGCTGCTAACCTGTTTTAAGAAGACTTTTGTTCACGTTGTGGTAGATGAGGAGTCTGAGCTTGCCTTTTTGGTTTCACCCCTCCTCCTCCTTCAAGTTAAAGGAGGAGGCATAGGGTGTGTTTACAGCACACAGAAGCACGGGGCAGCAGAAGGCCTGAGCTCGGGGAAAGCAGAACCAGGATCTCCATACAGCTCTGTTGGGTGCAGCACAGAGGAATCCACCACACACCGTCAGCTCTGGAAATCGTATAACGCCAAAGTACTCCTGGATGGGAGAAGGGCTCCCATGCGTCTGCCCCCCAGGCAGAGGTGCAGACCCCAGATACGGAGTGTTTGAAAGGACAAACAAAAACACCCTAAGCCTTGCTTTTATGCTGTTTTGGTGATAAAAAGGCAATACTTATTTTCAAATATTAGATGACAATAATCTCTTAATATGTTTTCACAAAAAAATTGATCTAAGAAAAAATATTTCTCTTAAATTAATCGAGTCTGAGTCTTCTACCTTTGAGTGAAATATCAGCGGCTTTCTGCCCCTTGCTGCTTCTGGTTACAGTCGTTAAAGGAACCTCTAAAGGAGAGGCTGATTGCTAAGGTTCCTTAGACTCCCAGGAGGATGAAGGTAAGCTGCTGGTTTTCTTCAGAGGCTTAGACTGTGCTGTTAATGATAGCTGGCATTTGGGAATTCTATATGAGACCTTTTTAAGGACTAGACTGTTTGTCCACAAAAGTCAGTTTGCGTCTTCTAATCAGTGAATGACCAGACTTCTCTGCATCCATTTCATGTCCATATTCTGCACATTTGTTAAGCATATTTAAATTATTGAGAAAAGAAAGCTATTGATCTAAGACTTAACTCTTTTCTTCTGAGTCAGGGATGGAGAACTGAAAAAAATCAGGTTAGTGTGAAAATACTTTCAGTAAGTTGAGAACTTAGATGTATGGTTGAGCTGCGCTGCAAATTCGTCCTGTTGAAATAAGGACAGGCACTAGGATGGGGTTGTGGAGGGTTTGCCAGAACCCAGATCAGAGCCGGCAAATCAGCTGTTCCCTGAGATTGACTTGCAAAATCCTTTCTGTGGCTGGAGCTGTATTCCTGTGGGCTTCAGTGTTGCAGTCTAGGTCACTTAAAGCTGAAGGAGCCCAAAAGAAGCCATGTAGTGGATCTATTTCCCTTAGCATCCTACAAGATTACATCCGTAGACTGTCCTTTAACATGAAGCTGCAATCTTCGGCTGTAATCTTTGATTCCTCATGAAGTGCAAAGGTATGGAGCGGGACCAAACATTGATTTTTAAATGGAATATGATTATGCCATCCAGATGGACCTGGACAAGCTCGAGGAGTGGGCCCGTGTCAACCTCATGAGGTTCAACCAGGCCACGTGCAAGGTCCTGCACCTGGGTCAGGGCAACCCCCGGTATCAATGCAGGCGGGGGGATGAAGGGATGGAGAGCAGCCCTGCCGAGAAGGACTTGGGGGCACTGGCGGATGAAAAGCTGGTCATGAGCCGGCAATGTGCGCTCGCAGCCCAGAAGGCCAACCGCATCCCGGGCTGCATCGCCAGCAGCGTGGCCGGCAGGGCGAGGGAGGGGATTCTGCCCCTCTGCTCTGCTCTGGTGAGACCCCCCCTGCAGTGCTGTGTCCAGCTCGGGGGTCCTTAGCACAGGACAGACATGGACCTGTTGGAGCGGGTCCAGAGGAGGCCACAAAAATGATCAGGGGATGGAACAACTCTGCTGTGAGGAAAGGCTGAAAGAGTTGGAGTTGTTCAGCCTGGAGAAGAGAAGGCTCCGGGGAGACCTTATTGCAGCCTTTCAGTACTTAAAGGGGGCTTATAAGAAAGACAGGGACAGACTTTAGCAGGGCCTGTTGCAACAGGACGCAGGGGGAATGGTTTTAAGCTAAAAGAGGGGAGATTTAGACTAGCTATAAGGAAGAAATTTTTTACAATGGGGGTGGTGAAACGCTGGCACAGGTTGCCCAGAGAGGTGGTGGATGCCCCATCCCTGGGAACATTCCAGGTCAGGTTGGACGGGGCTCTGAGCAACCTGATCGAGTTGAAGATGTCCCTGCCCACGGCAGGGGGGTTGGACTGGATGGCCTTTAAAGGTCCCTTCCAGCCCAAACTGTTCTATGATTCTATGAAATGTAAGAGCACCTGAGTTTATCTTGCAGCTTTGTAGGTAACTCTGCATGGACAAGATTTGTCACGTCCTTCCCCTTTCCTGTTCTACTGTCCCTGAGCTTTTTTTCCTTGTGATGGATTTTGCCTAGTAAGGCAAGGGTTTGTCCAGATACGCTATGGTTTAGCAAGGAGGTGGTGAAACAGATGCAGTTGTTGAAACTGGTAAGGTAATTTTCTCACCCTTCCAATAACTGTAAATGCATTCGAAAGAGGATTCGCATTGCTAGTAGCATGTGTTATTGTGTGGGTACTCCTAGACATAAATCAGAGATTGACTGGTGGATAATGTAACCGTGCGGCGTGCCTGAGTGAACAGATTGGGCGGACATCGGAACGATCCATGTGCTAGCCCACCAGAATGGGTCTGTTGCTCAGAATTTTTCTGGCAGGTGTAGCCTCTCGATTTTGGGTCACAGTGATTATCTGCCACTTGTTTATTGAGTTGCTGTGTGGTCCACGTTATCTGAACATCTCACGGTTGCAAATGGATTGTATCTTTGTAGCACCTTTTTGAGGCAGAGTCCTGTTTACCAATTCCCATTTTACGGATGTAAGTGAAATCTAAATGACTTGCCGAGGGTGTCACGGGAAACTTGTAACAGACTAGAAAATAATAAATCTTGCTTTTAAGGAAGAGCCAGAGTCACTCCTTACTCCTTTATAGCACCTATCCAAATTTTGCTCCTAGAAAAGATGTCTTGGATTTAAAAAACGGGGAGGGAATATTTCCTGTATTATAGGAAGATTTTTCCCAGCTAAATCAGTGGCTTGCTTTGCTGTTGTCTTGGAGCCAAATGTCCCAAATAGCTCAGCGATATGTTGTTAAGGCCTTCTCTTCTTTTGACTGTGTTAATTGTGCATTTACTAAATTTGGATAGAGAACCTTTCTCTCTGTAAATGAAGCTCTGTTTGTTGGTTGGGTTTTTTTTGGGGGGGCAGTGAATAAGGGTTGGTTGGTTGTTTCTCATAGAGAAACAAAGACCTTCTGAAGTTTTGGAAGGACTGGTGGGGGGGAGCGAGTTCTTACCTCACCAAAATAGTCAATATTTCGTGGTTTGGGGTATGCATTAGAGCGTGGGAGACTACAGGTCATGGCCCTGGGATCTGAACCTCCTTTTTCCGTATCGTCCCGCAGTGCACTCGCTGCTACTCTTGCTTTCTTTTGAATGCCAGCTTTTGACCTGTTAAACTTTTAGAAGTGTGCGCAGGTTTATAACAGGCATTTTCCTTTGAACAGACTGGTTTTTTTCAGACTGTTTACCCCCAAACAAATGTTTGCGGAGGGGATCTAATCAGGTCTAATAGTCCTTAACAAGTTAGCAGCTCCTGGAGTCCTACCATTTAGTGGAGTCTGAGGAGTGGTGTGGTCCTGAAGCATTTGCCTGTTTTCACTGCAGCAATCCTAATCAAAGCCGCGGAGCGAGATGGCTGCGTCCTCCGCCCTGAGGCACTCCTTGGCTTCCTTGAGAAAGCGATTTGCTTTGGAGTTGTTCAAAAGGCACATGCTGGGGGGGGGAACCAAACCCATACCCAACCACCCCAAAAACAACTTCCCAGGCACAGGTGTGGAGCTGCTGAGTATTAATGCCAGTTGTGCAGTTCAAAATCACAACTTTGTTCTTGAGATTGTAATAGTGTTTAAAAAATTCAGCCTTGATCTTGATGAGAGCTCAAGTCCCTGAGCTTGTGTTGAATCAGGGTCAGGGTTTTGAATTTGTTCGTTCTTCAGAGATGCTGAGTACCTTCCCTGGCAGCTGAAATTAGTGGGGGCTGTGTGTGCTCAGCGTTTTGGAAGGAAAACAGCGTGTGCGTGTGTTGTGAGCTGCGACGTACAGAAGCCAGGATCTCTAGGGGGGCTGCAGGATCTAAGATGATGCCCCTATAGTTGTTTCTTAATTAAACCCCAGACACTTTACATGGCTTCTCTTGAACTTCAGGACTCTGCTTTTCGTGAGCATATTTGAGACTTCTAGCCTGGCAACTCCTTGGAGCTTTCTATTAAGGTATTAAGGGGAGGAAAACCAGTTGGTTGCCTTAAGCTGAGGAGGAAATGCTAGACTTGAAGGATTATCTCAGTGCAATGAATTTTAAAGACTTTTTGCTATGCATGTGTGGAAAGCTATCAAAATGCTAATGGTTCTGCTGTCTTTTTTAACCCTTTCAACGTATGGAGCTGTTGAGGAGGCAAGAACTATGTTGTTCAACTGCAAAAGGACAGAAGTTAAGTTTTAAGTAGCTTTTCGTCTGTTAGCCACAATTTCTCCCAGTGATAAGGAAGAATGGTGCACCCATCATTTGGACAGACGACTCTTGTATGCTCAGTTGAGCCAATCTGCAGGTGTGGTGTAGGTCAGGTACTCCCTGCAACCAACATCCTACAGGAGAGGCTAGCACAGGGCTGAGGAGCTCCCCCTCTCCCCAGAAAAATGAAGTCGGAACCAGGTTGCTGTGGCTGGGTGACTCCTGCAGCCCCTTCTGGGGGTGACGGAGGGAGCAGGCTTGGTGCTTCCCCACCCGGTTTTTTGGGACGCGCACCCTGCCCGCAGTGGCTGCCTCTGTTGTGGCGAGAGGTCTGCCGGGGGGTTCTGCCACGCCACAACTCATCTGGTCAGGTAGGTACCTGAGGGGCCCTGGGACCGGGTGGCTCACCCTACCTGCAGCAGGTCGAAGACAAGTCTGGTAGTGCAGGCACGTCCTTCCTTTGCTTACTCTAGTTTTTCACCAAGTTTTTCTCTGATTCTCCTGGCTATCTTGCCTCACCATCCTAACCAGGGGAAGACGTGGGCTCTGGGTGGACACGCAGATCAGTGCTGCGTAGCTTTGCGGCAGGGCAGCTGTGACCTGGGCAGCAAGGCTTGTCTCAGATGCTGGGCAGATCCTGGCTTTGCAGGAGCTCTGTGCTGCTGTGGCTACCCTGCTGTTGCTGCCCAAGTCTGCGCAGGAGGCAAGCAGGCATCTTCCTTTGGAGATACTAGCTGCATCTGTGAGGAACTTCTGGTCCGTTTATTTAGGGGTTTGGCTGAGGTTTTTGACATGTTAGGAGTATCCCCTGCAACTCCCCAGAGATTCTGTTAATGTATCCGCTTTGGAGCCAGGTAAATACTTGGATAACTGGTGATATAAATAACTGAAATTGTGAGTGTTATTAAACCCATGAGACTCAGTCATTCCTTTAGCTGTGTCTGAAATATCTTAGAGCAATGGGTCTGTCTGTGCTTATCTTTTTAATCAGGACTAGCCAGGCCATTCCAGCTCCCAGGAGAGCCCGAATCACTGAGCTGCAGGGTTATCTTTGCCACTAAGGTTGCGGCTTTCAGGTTTCAAGGAACTTCCAATGTTTTGCTTTGTTTTTAATTTTTTTTTAAGGCATATTTACTGTTAAATTAGCTGCCAGCTGATGTCATATTGTTAAAGCATCAGTGTTTTCCATTTTGCAGCTGAAGATGTGGTTGCCAACATGTACCACCTGGGGACAGGAGCAAGGGCAGGCAGCATAAAAAGGATTGCTGCAGGGATCTCTCTGGGATTGGTACCAGGAGGACATCAGTGAAGCAAGTTAAAAGGACGGGATAGCAGTGAGAGATTGTGGAATAGGCTTTTCCTTTCTCATTCAGCATGAGTGTGATGAGGTATTGCTTTGCTCGGGGCATCCTAAGTGAGATTGGCCTGGACACTGGGGAAATCAGCTTTAGGGAAAACTGTTTTGACTTGGATTGTTCTAAACGATATGAAGATACAGCTGGTGCATAGTGCACTAAGCATTGGGGTCCTTACGACATCTAGTATGTGTGTTGACCGTGATTTCCTGTGTGGCTTTTAGCAAATTTATTATTTTGAGACAGTGTGTATGTATTTACATATTTGGGAGAAGTAATAGATACTCTCTGCCCCACCTTTGCATTTTTCCCGGTACGGACAGTTACAGTCGGCTTGTCAATCTCATGTATACTTAAGGGCTGTTTTCAGTGGACTCTTCGCTCTCGGATTCTTACATTCCTCAATGGGTGGCTTTAGGTATTGCAAACAATAAGAAATTATTCCCCCTGAAATGTTTGTGATCACTGGAAAAAAATCTCGTTACCTTTTTCTAAGTTAGTTACTTGTTTTCTTGCACAAAGTATATTTTGCTTAATCATGAAAACTTAAGATTTTGCCTGCATAAATGGATGGCTCTTATTGTGTCTGTAGTTTTTTGCAGGCAAAAATCTTAAACTGTGCAACTGCTTTGCAGTTTCCGTTTGTTTTTTTTATGTGTGTAAAGAGAAGGGAGCCTGAGCTGCATCCTTCCACCACAACCCCTTCTTCCATGCTAGAAGATGAAGGTATTGGCAGTGGGGAAAGTAGGATTTACAGAGGAATGTATGTACATGACATGTCAGCCTCACTTCTGTGATTAAGTATGCAGTTAATCTCTGCAGATTAAATGCTAAACACAAATGCAAAACAAAATCCTCTACTATTTCTGAAGAAACATGCCATTTAGAGTTGGGCTTTTGGATAGGCCTGTGGAGCAGGTTGCTGGGCTGGCCAAAGGGGTAGTGGGATATGCAGGCGTGGTCTGTGAAGGGTGTTTAGTGGAAGGGGATGGGTCACCCTCTTCGACAGAAAGCAATGGAGGTGTTTGTTTTATTTACCTCGGGAGAGTAATTCTTGTGCAGAACAGAATAAGAATCTCTGGCTTCTTCCTTTTATTTTTTTTAATTGCCTGCATAATTTAAAAGCCCCAATTCTCCTTTCTGTTGACTGAATTTGGAAAGAAGGGGTGCTGAAATGCTGGTTGTCAGAAACCACAGCCTAAAACTTGCAAGGTGCCATCCCAAAGCTGTTGGCCTCGTTTGCACGTGCTAGCCTATGTTTCTGAGGTGAGAAGGGTCGTAAGAGATCTAGCCCATGACAGTACAGAGGGGAAGTTCCCCGTTTGCTCAGACTGGACATATCTGTGCTCTCCTATCAGAGAAGTAGAGGCTTGGCATACTGGAGTTGTTATGCTCTGAGAGATTTCAGTCTTCATTGTAGTAGTAATTATTTCCACCAAGAAGCTTCGTACTTCCAGATTCCCAAGACTGAAGACACCTTGCCCCAGGATATGCACCAGCATGATGGGTAGGAAACCTTCTGGGAAAGGGAGAGTGCTTGGTTCAAATATTGGCTTGAAGTTAGGCAAAAAGGGTATATGAACCAGTCTGCAGTATTCCAGAAGCCAGGCGCTCAGTCAGATTACCAGCTGTTGGATGCGGTGTGGTCCAGGTGTGTGGTCTTAGCCCATGGCAAATGAAAGGTAATACAATTTAGCTGAACTCTATCATTGCTAAATTAAATTACCTCACATCAGCTGCAGGGGATGAGCATGCACATGGAGAGCTACCACAGCTCAGCTGATGTACAGCCTCCCGTTACTCCAGTGTACCATAACTTTACTGGGCCTCCACTTGTGTGTCCTGGTGACCAAGCAATAGGTCATAGCCAGTTGCAAGGAGAAGGAAGATCTACTTGTGCCTCCAGTTAGAGAATATTGTCCTTAAATCTCATAATAGTTTTAGTTTGGGGAGTTCAGGCTGCTGAATTTGGGGCTGATGGAAATAGAGGTTTTCAGCAATTATTGCACCTACTTGAAAAAAAAAAGAAAGTTTGCCTTTTCCAGCAGATGTTGACTCCCTTGCCAATAGGGAGGTCCTCTTGCCTGTAACAGGCACTGGTGCCAAACACGTTTTTGTTCTCTTGGGAATCTGTTTCCTGAAAGGTTCCTTTCATCTACAGTGAATTCTTGTGCTTTAAACACAGGAAACATTACTGGGGTTTTTCCAAATATCTGTGAGAACTTTTTTTTTAACTGAATTAAAATTGTGCCATTTGATAGTAGAGCAAGCAGCAGTCTGTCCTCATCTTCGGTTCCTTTGTCTCTAGGATCAGTACCTTGCCTAGGAATGCCGGGAGGTACTGAATGACCTGTTCTTGCCCGTGGACAATTCAGCAAGCCGTGGCAGCCTGGAGCCATGCCTGGTTTAGCTGCCATAATGGGGTTTGAAAGGGAATTGGTGTAAAATGATGTTGGAAAGGACATAGGATGGCACTTCGGCTCCCCTGCATTTGCAGTAGGAAGAGCTAGCTGTTAACGAAAGCTTTTGTAACGAGCCTGTGTCAGCGCAACTTGAGGAGACCAAGAATTGCAGGAGGTGCCTTTGCTGTGGTGGGCAGCGGGAAGGCCTCGCCTTGGTGGGCCATGCTGGCTTCAGAACCGTTAGGAGGAGAGGAGAATGAGGGCTTGTTCAGAGGAAAGGTTGAATCTTTTGCCCCCAAAACCTTATCTTGGCAGAGTGAACGTGGCCATGATGATGGGCAGTGCTTTCTGCAGTCCCAGTGGTTATCATCCGAGTGGTTTGGTTACTGGTGATGTGAGACTGGCAGCACCACTGCAGCATTATGGGGCCAGGGTCACAGATGCTTCCAAATCCTTGTGATTTGGCTATGCATCCTCTTTTCTTCTAAGCTAGGGCTGAAACCTCCTGTTATTGGCTGCTAAAAGCTTTTAGGCTGGAAATTATCCCATTCCCATCATCTCCCAGCAATCATTCCAGCTTGGCCCACTCTTTTCTCCAGCTCCAGTCTTTCTCCTTTACTGGGATTTTCTGGAAACCAAGGTCAGAATGTATTTCTTAAACATACATGAGGTTTAGCATCTGTTTTTTGTGACACAGATCATTGCACGTGGCAGAATGCATGTGCAAGTTCACGGACAGCCAGCTTTCACTGCACAATGAAGATGTGGTTAAATGGGAATTAGGATTAATACTGGATTTAAGGTTCTCGTAGCTGGGCGTTAACAACCTAATCTCCTCAAAGGCTGCAGGCAGGCTGGCAGCATTCAGCTCAAGGCCACTGTTGTTTGCAAAACCTGAAAGAAATTGAATTTTGATAGTAAAAGAGCTTTAATCAGAGCCTTTCAAGATAGTATATGCTCTTCCCATCCCTATCTCAAATGCAGCCTTTTAATTTCTTTAATGTGTGACAGTCACCTAGGCTTCTAGGTCTGATGGGTTTTTGACAGTAATATTTTTCATTTCCTTCTGTAAGAGCTTAGGGATTCTGATTTTAGAAATGTATAAATTGCATTCTGAAAGTTGATATACCAAAGTCTCTGTGTAGGCAGAGTGAGGTAGGGCAGCAAGCACTCCCCAGTTTGAAGCGTTCAGAGTGCTAAATGTCCTTCGGGTAAGGAGGTTCAAGAGGCTGCAGAAGCGTGGAGCTCCTCGGTGTGACGTAGTCAGTTCAGTCCAGCCTGGTTCCATTGTTGCTGTGGTAGAGATGACCGGTGAGGAATGCGTTGGTGAGTCTGTGCAGGTCATAACGTGAATCACTGCATTTGGCATTAGGCCCGTGTTGGAAGACAACATGTTTTGAGATGAATTGTTCTTGCTTCTCCTGTTTACTGTGGCTGCAATGCAATTTTCTGTGTACCTCGTCTCTACTGAAAGTCAGATGTTTAGTTATCTAACTAACTTGTATCTTCAATTAAATCTTGATTAAGGTAGAGTTTATGCATTCTCAAACAGTACAGAGGTGTAAAGTTTACCTGTGTATCTACTTTTGATTCCTTGCTTCCAGCCTTCTCTTGGATAGCAGTTTTGATTGGTTCTGCCCAAATGTTGGGAGCGGTCCTTTGCAAAACGCTTTCTGTCTGCATCACTGCTAGCGGTAGCCTGGCAAAGGGACGGGCTTACTTTGTCTGCTTTTCCTTTGTTTTAAATCAACAGCCCATCCCGTGACGGGTCTCCTTTGCAGAGGGTATCAAAGGTCTCCATCGTATGATGATATATGCCACTGTCAGTCAAAGTCTCCATCTGAGCCACTGAGGCTGGAAGGAGCAGGGACGGATCGACTAGGTTTGGGTGGAAAGCTTGTCCTGATGCTGCCGATACAATTCAATATCCCTGTTGCCAAAAAGAAAATGACTTATCTGCAGAGGTGATGATGAAGTGCCTTTATCCAGACCTGAATTCGCTCTATCGGTTTGTTTTTTCTTAAGCCTACTTATTCAGCCCTCGCCTTGATGGATTTCTTTTGATTGTTTTTCTGCTGCTTTTGTGTTGGTCCTCTTTGCTGAGGTTGCCTTTCCTCTCACTGTTGTCTTGTGCTGAACCTGTTATCAAATAATCCTATTAATCCTCTTAGATAATCTTTAAAACACTTACCATCAAGCGGGACATTTTTTCTGAGGTATGAATTTTCCTTGCATACCTTAAGTCACCTGGCTCTCAGCATGTGAAATGGAGAAACGCACTGACGTTTTGCCTTTCCAAGGCCCACATGATGACTTGATTCAAGATTTGAAAGACAGTGGCTCTAATTTATTATTGCAAATGTCTCTGCCCCCATTGTTCTCAGAGAATAAGGGAGCGTCAGAAACATAGGTCAATTGGAATTCAGATCTCTGCAGGGGCTCACAAGTCCCTTAAAGCACAAGTTTGTGGAAGGCAGGTTAATGGGAAAGTTTCTGGTTTAGTTTGTGTTCTGTTTTTAAAAGCCATAAGCCAGCCAAATCTTTGGTCTTTCAGCTCCATTTCTTCTTCACTTCCACAGAGGTTAATGGCAAGGAAAATGGATAGAGAGGGAACCCAGACAGGTCCAGCACCCAGCAGCAAAGGTTAGTAGAGATGCCCATGAACTGTACCAGCACGAGAAGGTTTGTTTCGGTTAGTGAAAAGCATCCAACTTTCACTGACTCTAAGAGACCTTAGCCCTCTGCAGGAGCCAAGCAGCTTGGTTTAAGGCATGCAACAATTCATGGAAATGCCTTGTGAGCATCTTAAAACTGTTGCAACCAGTATTACGACTGGTTGGAGGGTTTGGTCTGTGGCTTTTGTGGTGGGAGGTGGCAAAGACTGCTTAGAACACCACTGTGTAATGAGACAGTGCCACGCTGGGTTAGGCCTGGGGGGGTGAAGCTCAGTGATTTCTAAGCCTGTAAAAATCCAGGAGAGCCTGCATTAATGCTATTGCTCACTGTTCTAGCCTCCAGCAAACAGACAGGGAGCTATTAAACCCCTCTGAACAGAATTAGGGGTGAGGGGGAATATCTGTGTAACTTCAGCTTGCATCGATTGTACAAATAACTTTGAGAAGAACAAGCACAGTGATAGTGTTTAAAAAAAAAGAAACAACCACCAAACAAAACAAAAAAACAAACCAACAGCAACAGCAACAAAACCCTCTCGCACATCAGCAGGATGTGTCTACCCCAAACGTGAGACTTCAGGAGGACTCGGGTTCTCGTGCTGGCTGGTTTGAACTGTGCAACTATGAAGAGGGAAGAAGTGGCGTGCTGAGCCAGGCAGTAGGCGGTTAGGTGCCTCCTGCCGCTTGGGTTAAGCACTCCTTGAAGCCAAGGAATTTTTGGTGGCTAGTTTGGCCAAAGCCTTGGTATTACAAAAAAGAAATTGTGCTGCCTTTCTTTTGTGATAGCTGGTAGAGGTGTATGGGTGTGAGTAAACTGCTATCTTGCTGATAGTACCTTAGAGAGCCCAGAGTGATGGAAAATGTGTCTTATGAATGCTCAGTGGCAATTTCTTATTCTTTCCTCGACGGAGTCAGCTCTGTGCTCAGCAGTGAGACTGAAAGGGCTGAGAGAGGCCCTTCACCAGCACTTGAAGCTGTACCTCAAAGCTAACTCTGCCCAGAGCAGCTCCAACTGGTGATGCTGTGCTTTTCAAAGCTTTTATAGTCTTGCCTGTGGAAGCCCAACCAGTGTCACCACAGCTAGTACAGCTCCACCAACGCTTTTTCGTTCAAGATTTTCCAACTGCGGCCAGGAATGCACAGCCCCTGTGCTCTGCTGTGCCCTGGCCAGCTCCGTGTTTTGATGCAGATGAATGTGATGGGATGATCTGTAAACATTGCTGTGCGTTCTGATGGTGAACGTACGCAAGCTGCTTGCACAGTGTTACTCGTTTACCCCCCTCCCATGCCCCCTGCAAGCTCAGCTGCTGCTTTATCACTCCTGCTAAGCGGGTGTGTGATCTGAGGCAGAGCCATCAGCCAGAGCTGAAGGCAGGCAGGAGTCCCGCGTGCATCGTTTGGGGGCAGCTTGGTTTCTCTTCTGATAAGCCTGTGCCTCTTGCGGCAGTACGCCGCACGCTCCTTTTGAGCCGTAATCATAATCCTCTTTGCAGCCAGCGCGGCTGCCCCCGCAGGAAGCATTAGCAGTATCACGAAGTGCGGAGACTTCATTGTTTTCCCCTAATCTGCAAAGGGAGCTGAGACAAGACAGAGGAAACTTTAACCTTTTCTGTGCCTCAGTGGTAAATAATTAGTCTTTTACTGAGTGGGAGAACGGGGAAAGCCTCTTAGTTAAGATAAAGTAAGTGCAAGGCTCACAGGCTTATCTTGCTCTGTGGAATTCAGGAAAGGACGTGTTCTTGAATTCGCCTGTCTGGCATGCCCCGTTTTTGTGTTTGGGAGAAATGAGTCTGTTAGAGCTGCCCTAAGAGATTGCTGGGTGTAAGGCACCTCTTGCCAGGAAATGCGGTAGCTGTGCTTTTGTTTAAGGACCTTGAACAAAAGGCTCTGGATGCTTAATAATGTGCATATTTGGGGGGGGGGGGTGGGATATGGAGAAGGTTAATAGGGCAGACTGACAGAGGAGGAGCTGAGCTTGGGAGAGGAGGAAAGGAACGCCGAGGGTATGGCAGCAGACAGAGGGAAGTAAAACAGGAAAAGCAGCCCCTCTTTGCAGTGTTAAAGTTAACTTAGTCACCACTGACAATTTTGGGGTAAGTGCAAGCTGTGTCTGCTGAAATAACGGTGTTTCCAACCCCAGCAGTGTGAGAGGCCACAGCACGACTCCAAGGGCTCTTGGGGAGCACGTCTGCATGTCGTTCAAGTGCTGACCAGACCCCAACCCATTACAAGGGAGGACTTGCTGCGGGAGTGCTTGTGGGTGGGAATTCACTTTGGGTCAATGCTTTATGTTCGCAAAACTTCTCTTTGCAAGCTGCCTGCCATAAAATCTGCCTTCTCACGCTGGGTTCTGCCGCTGTGCTGTGCTTTCCCTGGGCAGGCCTGGGACTGAGGCAGGGGGGCTGCCCCGGCCTGGCACGGCAGGACAAATCCAGCACGGTGCATGGTCAGCTTGCACGTGTGCCGCGTCTGTGGAAGTCCTTTAATCCAAAACATGACAAGAGCAAAGGAACAAAACAAAAGCCTCTCAAAAATAGCATGAGATAAGGATCTGGAGAATTTGCTTTTTATTTCTCTCGAGTCCCTGGAGACTTCTTCTTTTAAGGGAAGAAATGTAGCTTTCAAAGTTGAGCCTTTTTTTTTTTTCCCCTCCCCTTTTTCTCCAGACTTCAAAGGCAGTCAGCCGAGAGCTTCTTAGGAACGTTAGTTACAGCTGTTCAGAGTAAACGTGGATTGCAGGGAAGGCACTTTTTCCTCTTCCAAAGTGTCTGAAATTTGTACACAAATTTTCTTGACTGCCGTAAACACGACACAACCTCAGTGGGGACGGATGGCGCGCGGTAGCGAAGGGTGGAAAGCCGGCAAGTGGGAGTCGTTTTCTGCAGAGGGATTTAGTTGAAACACAAGTTCTATTTTCCTGGTGCCTTAATAGAAAACATTTTAATGTCTGTGCCTTTAAATAAAATTGATTCAGAAATTGAAACTGCACAAATGGACTGAAATGTGAACTCCTGATGCCCGCCTGCTCCTCCTCAAGCTCTCAGCTTGTGCTAGCTTTGCACCTGCTGACACTAGTCTTCTCTGTTTGTTAATAGCTTGTCCTTTTGCCTTCAGTCTTAATCTACACATATCAAACAGCGAAACCAAACAGTTTTGCTTTCTGACTCTGCTGCTTAACTGCTGTTCCTTCACCGACTGATTCAAAGCCTATTGCAGCGGAGGGACGTTGGATCGGCACTTGACGTGCCACAGAAAAATGGCACTGCGAGCTTGGGGGATACAGCAGGTGGGATCAGAATTGGATCCTGCCAGTTTAACGCTGCTCTGCCGATGATGGCTGGGAATTTATTGCTGATTTTGATGAAAGCTGATGTGTGGCATTGCTGGGAGCGTTTGGAAATCCTCTCCACAGTTGGACTTACGGACACGATCAGGTTCTCAGACGGCCTTGTGCATAACTGCCTCTTCACATCTCAAAAGTGTAACTGAACTGCAAATGGTTTTCACACCAATTATTTCCCTCTTGCTTTTGAATAGAACTGGGAGGGGGGTTGTTTATCCCATTTCCCTGGTGCAGCTGAAACTCAGAGCAGCAAGCTTGTGCTGAAGCTGTTGTCTCCTCTGCACGTTTCTTACAAGGAGGCCAAGGAGTGAGAGATTTGTGATTCAGTGTGTGGCTTTGTCACATGCGTACCCAGGCTGAAGATGACAGAAATCTTGGTGCTGTCTCACTTTGGGTTGGGTAAGAACGTTTCATTTGTTGCTTTTGTGAGTTTTTCTTCTAAACTGGGCTTCTGTAAAGAAGAGGAGCAATATTTAAGCTTCTGAGTAAATAAGCAGAGAACCCTGGCTTCATCTTGACTAATCTATTTAACCTTCATCAGCCCAAATATTTACTCTAGGCATTGAATATCCAGGCAGTGTAATTCTGATGCTAAAATTCGTGCACTGAGAATGCTGTAGATTGACTAATCCTGCAGAATTCCAGAAATCGCTGTCTGTATAAATAAACTTCCTATACGATGGATTATAACTAAATAAATGCTGTGAATTCAGATCAGCAAAGCAGAAGTATAGCAGTTGTTCCTCCTTACTTATGTATTTTTATAAGGATATTCATCTTAGTCTAAATAGATGTGTAAAGAAAACTGCAAATACTGAAGCACGATGCTGTCATACTGCAGGAAGAAAGTTTACCTCTCTGCCTTTTTGCTTGCAACTTTTCTGTTATCAGTTTTCAAATTGCCATCAGCTTGATTCACCCAGGCTGTTGACATTGTTATTCTTTTTGGACGTGGCGTTTCTGGTGAATCTGTGTTTTGTAGGACTTTGTTCCCTTCCTGCAACTGGGCAATGTAAAGGGTTCATGAACTGCTGTGTTGGAGATAAAAAATTTGTAGCTCGGTTGCTGAAGACCCCCCTGCCCCTCGACACGCGCACACGTTTCCCCCGCTGCAGAGCGGAGCCTACAGCATCCGGATTTACCAGCAGCCAAGTTGGCACCTCAAGAAGTCTGATCTGTCGTGTCCATTGCAAGGAATACTTATAAGCCCCCAGTGTAAACCTGTTGGTATAGGTATGGTGTAGGCAACCTCCTGAGCAGTTTGGCTTCTGTCCTATTACTATATTAATTATCGTGTCTTTGTGAGATTTAAGTGCTGACTTCTCTGGGATCCTTATCTCAGAGAAGTTCTCTTAATATTCCTTGATGTTGCCCTATCTGTTACTGGAGATTGTTCCAGAGATGTGACAGCTGTAAAGACCCAGCGGAGAGGGATTAGTTTGGCTATCGTAAAGGGAATAACAAAAAGAACGGGATCGAGTTAGAAAAACAAAATCAAAACTGTTTGAGGAGGACTTCCCAACAGCATTGTTCATTAGGTTCATGGAATGCTCATGTGTGCTCTGCCATCGGAGAATTTTGAGAGACGGCAAAAATGGAATAGTAGGAAGGACGGCGGGATGGAGCTGTTCCCTGTCGGCAGGGAAGGGTCCCAGCCAATCTTACTCGCTGCTTTTTGCTCGTAAGAGTCTGTGTAACAGTAGAAAACTAGAAGGACGAAATTGCCCAGCTGCTGTGTTGCCTGGAGGACGTCTAGCCCGGAACCTGTGCTGTTCATGGCCACTCGGTCCGAACAGATAATTCTCGCTGCTTGAAAGGGACCAGTAGGAGAGGAATTGCACCTCGCTTTACTTGCCAACATGCTCCGTAGGGAAATTCCTTCTCTGTCCTATTCTGTATTAGTCAGTCCTTTTAACGCTATATCTGAGGAAGAATCACTGCAGCTAGGCAGCTAATCTCATTTCTGTCCTCAGATAAGATTGTTATCAGAGTAATTGTCTGTTTGCTCCCCCTCCTGAGTCTAATCAGAGTGGATTGTGCCAGTACCTCCTGGGGCAGAGGAACTCGGATGTTGATTGCCCTCAAAAGAAAGAAAATCCTCAGTGTATGTTTAACGTAAACTTCAGTTTTATTAGATGTTCACAGAAAAATCGGCTGGAAATAACGTGCTCAGACGTGTCCTGTGCATTTCACAGTAATATATTTGTTCTGGTTTAAAATCTAAGCTCAGGCAGGCAAGTTCATGTAGTGCGTGCTGCGGTGAGGCTTTCAAAAGATAGTGCTGTGCACCAGTGGAACTGGTACTTTCCCAAACCCTGGGATAGAGCAAGTTCATGTCCGCAGAGAATGTGTGCTCTTAGATGTTGGTGTTCCACCCAGCGAATAATTCTGAACAATTAGTGCTTTTTCCCTTATTTCAAAGCAAATTACAGGGGTGGGTGGATTTTTCTGATGGGTATGAAGGAGGCTCAAAGATATTAATTTTTCATATATCCTTCAAGTTGGGACTAGAGCTTGTCTCTTGATGTATTTACCCGAGGAAGTATACTGTTTGGTCTCTTTTTAGTGGTGAGCAAACCATAGGTAACCCAGCACTCCACGCTGTGTGCTCCCCTGTTACCTGGATGAGAAAGCTGAGAGACAGAGGTACCACGGGCTGCCGTGGGAGGTGCCAAAGCAAAGTTGCGTAGATAAGGAGGTCTGTGCCACAGCCGGTATCGCTAGTGGCTGCTCCCGATTCCCGGTCTGGGTTACCAGCTCCCAGCTCCAACCGCCAGCCCAGTATGAAAATGTCGTGGTTTAACCCCAGCCAGCGAATAAACCCCACGCAGCCGCTCGCTCACCTCCCCCCCCCTCCCCCGGTGGGATGGAGGAGAGAATCGGGAGGACACAAGTAGGAAAGCTCCCCGGTTGAGATAAAAACAGTTTAATAATTGAAATAAAACGAAGTAGAACAGTAAGAATAACACTGAGAACAACAACAACAGAATACACAAAGCAGGCGATGCACAACGCAACTGCTCGCCGAGGGCGTGTGGGCGAGCCCCCCCCCACACCTGGTTTTTATACTGAGCATGATGTCGCATGGTATAGAATACCCCTTTGGCCAGCTGGGTCCACCACCCCGGCTGTGCTCCCCCCTCCCGGTGCAAGCACCACCTAGCAACAGCCAAAGCATCAAGGGGCCATCAACGCTCCTCTCACACCAAGCCCAAAAGACAGCACCCCCCAAGCCACTGGGAGGAGAGTTAACTCTGTCCCAGCCGGAACCAGGGCAGAAAAGCAAGACGTGATCCTGCCCTTAGCGGTGCTGCTGCTGTGGAGATGTTGCCTGGCTCGGTCAGACCTGTATCCCTGGATAGCTTAATGAAGCTCTATAGCTTTCAAGTGGGATACCTAAAGCAAGCTTAAAGGGCCAGGGCATACCACTGAAGAGAGTGCTCATAGCTGCTGAACTTGCATGCCTTGTATGCGAGAACCGCTGAGGCTGTCTGATTCAATCAGGCTTGGAAGGTGTTGAATGAAGCAGGTTCTGTCAGGCGCACGTAAAAGTCATCTTGGGGACCTTGAAATTGGTATGGCCACAGCTGCTTCTAGCCTTGTGTGCCCTTGGGGTGCTTAGTGTGGATATTCTCTAAAACTTTTATTGCACGGTTTGCTGCTTCCTGCTCCATTAGACTTCAAATCACTAATTGCAGTGGTAGCTTCGTGGCTGTAGTGTCCCTTTTTAGAAGGAACCATAAGCACTTTACATTTGCTGGGTGACTTAGCTGATGTTGCTCTCCTCTTTACAAGGAGGGAAACAGAACTGCAGAAAGAGGGGAAGAGAAAGATAAAGAGGTATCAAAGCTATTTTTACCCTTGACTGTACTGCACTGAAGAGATGCCAGAGACAGTCTTTAGAAAAGTGCTTCTGGAACTGGAAGTAATATAACTGCATCAGTGCAGCTAGTAAAAAGAGCCTTAAATAGGTAGGATGCAGTGTCCACAGTGCTGCTGGAACATGAGCTTGCATCTCCACGCAGCACTACGATATCACCTTACTCAGACCTGGCCGTGGAGTGTTTAATTTGGCCCTGCTGCACGTGCCACAGATGCGAGTATCCAGCAGTGGAGCTGGTGGTCCTGAAGGCCCCTTTGTACAGTTTGTGGCCTCATGCACAGGAATTTATTTTGGTTTTAACCCCTTCTCCATTGTGTGTGTGGCTTCATATGGCTTTTGTTGTGGTTATGTTTTGTTTTTTCTCTTGAAGTGCATTTTTGGCAGCCTTTGGTCCTTTAATGGACTCCCGTGCTATCAGGCACCACAGCTATACATACATTAAATATGCCTTGTTATCTGGATTACAGTATGGTGTTCACTTTCCTTATGAGCAATTCATATTCCAGAATCTTGTCTCCAGCTATTCTTTTTCTGTAATGGCACTGAGGACAGTGTTGTAATTTACTTTGCTGCTTCTGCTGGCGTAGCACTTTGGAGCCATCCCTGACGGGTACGCCCCTCCCCACGTTGCGGTGTTGACCGTGAGGTTGTACCTTAAGGAGCTGTTGGCTGATTTCTGAAGACAGTGCTTTTGGAGGCTGGGAGCAGATTTTTCTGGAGGGGCTAATGAGCTGTGATCTCTGCCTGCTCCCCTTCCCCAGCGTTAGCCCCATGCAGTGCCTGCAGCACACGGTACAACCACGTGTTTGTTCCCTCACCTCATTCACCTTCTGGCTGCTGTTTAATGCTGCCCTCCCGTCTGTCACCCACGGGGCTGCTTATTCGGTGCGTAATAACTATTTTGAAGCCGTAACTTAAATATCCGTCTAGTAGTCCCTTCATGTTGTACCTTGGGCTGACCCACCAGTTTGCAGAGTGGCAAGTCACAGTTACTCCTTAGCAAAATTACCAGGTAGGTCTTCGAATCCTTAAAGGTAGCTGTGCTGGGCTAATCTGAGCGTTCCCTGGTGAGGGGGGTCTACCTTGAAATGGAAGTACGCCATTAAAGCAAACACTAGCGAAGTAAGTGTAGCATGAACGTATCTCACGTTACTGTTACTGCTTCTGCCAGCTACCATAAAAAGCTCTTCTAGACTCTATTAGCAAGTGAACAGAAGGGATGTCACAGAGCTGTCAGCCTGGTCTCGCCACGCTCAGGAGTACGCGACGTGACCGCGGCGCTCCTGTGTCAGAGTTGATCTAAGGACAGGTCTCTCCCTTGCCGCCTCCGACTGCAGTGCCTTCTTTCGGCAGCACTTAGAGATGTTGGGATAATTGAGTATTCTCTATAAAGTAGTTCTATTCAGCCAGAGCAATGGCCACGCATAGTGCGAACAGAGGTAACCAGTCTTGCTAAATAACAGTTTTAAGAGAGACTATATAGAGAGGTTTATAGTTGAGGCCAACGACCAATCCATGTGGAAAGCATGGTGTCAAATAGCAGAAAATAAAAGAATAAGAAGAAATATTTTACTTGTAACATCTTAGGCATGTTGCAAGGAGATTTGCCTCATTTTTATGGGTCTTCAATTATCTATGACAGCCATCTTTATTTGGTTGGATTAATCCACAGAGGTTCTGTCCAAACTATGGACAAACTTAACATATATACACCATTTCAGCTAAGACGCTCCAGCTTGGAACTTGGTAGAAGAAATCCAACTAATTTCAGTGAGAGCTGAGCAAGGCATTAGCCTGCTTTTGAAAGAAAACTTGAACAGGAGTGATTTTGTGTAGATGGGCACTTGAGTCCTGCACTTCTATCACAGAAGTTGCCTCTTACCTGTAAGGCATAAAAGTCAGGAGAAAGGAAAGAATTTTTTACCTAACTGCAAGGAGGCATCCACAACACATGGGAAAGCACAGGGAACAGAAAACTGTTCAGGTGACCTGGGGAGTCAGGATCTCTTTGGAGCGAAGCCAAACGTGATCAGTGTGAACTTTCTGGTGACAACATGTCATGGCCTTTCTAGGGCAGAGGGCTTGTTTCTAGCCTTGCTTTCTACAAAACACATCATATTGTGTATATTTAAGGCTGGCTTGAGCCTTTGGATGTTTCTCAGATGACAGATCCCAAAGAACCCTCCTTTCTTCTGTTGAATACTAGGAGGGGGCCCAGTTTCTCTTGTTTTTCCAGATTTATTTTTCTTCCATTGCTTCCAGTGGTTCAGGTCCGTCAGTAGCATCATGCTGGTAGTGAATCACAGCAATGGCAGTATTTTAAGCACCATAGTTCACAGCTTGTTCATAGTGAAAGTCCTGTCCACTTGCAGTCTGTTCCAAGAGGCTTGTGGTAGAGAAAGTCTAGACAGAGCCCTGTACTCCTACCTATCTCCTTTTGCAAGTGGGCGCATGACGGCTACCATTACAGTTAGTACCGGGGTCTCCATGGGTTAAAACGCAAATCTAAATGTCTCAAGTTAAGCTCTGGGCTGGGACAGTCCTCACAGATGGTCCCAAATTGCTGAACGTGCTCTCACGTCGCTAGGGGTGTCACAGGAGATAGGGAGTAGCCCTGTGTTGCTTCTGCTGTAGCTATGTCCCTTCCAGGAGACAGTAGTGCCAGATAAATGTGGCTGTGGCTCCCAAAAGCATTCAGCCTTGCCTCGGACACAGCTTCTAGGAGAATTCTTCGGCAGGGGGAAGGAAGGGAGAAGATCGATCATCTCCTAGCCCTGTGAATGAGACACGTTGGACTAGAAGTGCCCTGAGAACCTTTCAGTGAGGACCCTGGTCAGTAGATCATTCCTCCAGTTCTGTTGTGGTCTGTCGTCAGCGCTGGCTGCCTTTGAGATTTGTACCTGAACAAGGACTTTGGTCGCCCCCCTCAACAATAAAAATTGAAAGCTAGTTTCCTGATGGCTTTTTGCTTCATCTTTGCTGCTGCTTCCCGTCATTAACAGCAGTAAAGTGGCATGGGGTGAAAATCGGCTCTAATTTGGGAGCTTGATTGCCTGTGTAATAAGCTTCTCTGTTATTCTTTGGCAGGAGCAACAGCTAATATAAATTTTTTGCTGTCACTTCTGCATGGGCCATGTACTAGCGTCGAAGTTAATCCCTCAAAATTATGTTCCATTATAAATCTCTCTTCACAGATGAAGTGGGTGCAATTAGGCAGAGAGGTCCAGAACCGTTACAAAAAGCCCAAACCTCTGAAGGACAAAAGCAGTCTGCCTGTGCATCACAAAGTGGTGTAGCATCTTGCCAGCCAGCTCCAGGAAACAGAAGCTCCTTGGCCGCAGTGTTCTCAGGGCGTGTTTGGCAGGGACAATATGTTCCAAGTTGACCAAGTTGAAGTTCCACCTTTTTGTAAGTAAAAGGTGTAGGATCTTAGGAGTAATTTGAAGCTATTTGTGTCAGTTCTCCTTCATTTCTTCTCTTCCAAGTACACACAGAATATTTAATGTTGTTATTCCTGCCTGAGCCCTGGGAAATCAGAAAAGATCATCAAGACGCTGGTAATAGGCTGACAAAATCCCCAGCATATTTAATTAGAGATTATTCTTTTGATGTTTGGGTTGATTTTGATGCTTGTTTTTTTATCAGGTTACTCTTGGGTAACCTTCTGTATGCTGAACAACTTCCCTGCTTTCATGAATGTCAAAGACCCTCAAGGTTTAAATGTATTAGTGTGGTTAAATTACTTTCATTTTTTAAGTTTCTTATCAAATTCTTTTTGGCTAGGGAAAATGGAAATACTGTTTCTGCTGTAACATACTGACTATTCTGGGCAGGGCTGTACAATGACTGACTTTCTACACCCAATTTAGTAACCCAGCTTAAAACTGGTGCGTGCTGAAAGTTCATTCTTGCCCCTTTCTAGAAGGGGATGATAGCAAGTGACTTAGTTCCTGGGGGTTGGGGTTTTTTCTTTTTTGTTTTTTTTGTGGTTGTTTTTTTTTTTTCTTTTCTGGAATAAACCTTAAAGTGAAACTAAAGTGCATTTCTATTCTTATGGAACAGAAGCTCTCTTTTCATCCCTGCCTTTTTCTTTGGGATGCTGAGCAAATGCTATCAAGTCTACATTGAGAATGGCACAGGCTATGCAAAGAAGTGAAAGTTTGTTCCAACCCAATGAACAGCAGGGAGATTGTCCTATTAAAAGTCCCATTAAAGATGTGATACGTGTGGCTGCATGTACTGAGTTTTATCTACCTGTTTCTGAGCTTTAGAGACATTGGAAATCCATTCTAAAGACATCATTCAACTAAACTTTACTCAGGTCAGACTTTTTTTGATCGAAGACGGTGATAAGATTTTGCTTTACTTTCTGTTCACTGTCTGCAAACATTCTGAAAGCTTGTACTTTCAGAAATATTTAGTATTGAGTCTTTCAGTTTGGATTTGATAGAATTCATTTAAGAAAATCTGCAAAAATTTCACATTAAATGTCTCTCTGCTTACATGGCAGTCAAACATGAGTTACAAGGACAGGGATGGGGTGAACATGAGAAGCTACATCCATTTTTTATCATAAAAAGCTCAACATAGCAATATGGTTTGCCGTAGAAGGCCGCTTTATTTTGTTCAGAGCTGGCCTGTTGAGCAAAGGGGGAAAATAGATCTATGAACGAGAGCTGCCTGCCCAGGAAGTACTGCTGTCCTACACATCAATCACTTCTTGCCTTGTTAAAGTCAACTGCCCTAAAGGTAAACGGCTACCTGGCGTGCTATCGGCTCTATTCTGTCCTCTTCCACGACAAGAGGGGGTGTGTGTTCTCCTGGAACTTGTATAACCTTCAGTGGGCTTGGGTCTCCTTCAGGCTGCTGTGTTCTTTGAACTGCGCCAGCAATCATCACTTATTGCTGGTAGACCCGATGCAGCCGATCCTTCTTGAGAATTCAGTGGCTGCTGACTCCAAAGGACCCTCCTAGACTCCTCTTGCAATGTTTTGCCAACTACGGGGGAAGCTTACAGCACTTGATTGTAGGCTGCATGTGGTGTTCTTCTCCAGTTTTCCTATGTGTTTTCTCAGTGTATTCTCCAAGCATGCTGAAATGTCTAAGGAAGGGGTCAAAGTGCTTTATATCTTAGAGTAAAACAGGGCTGAGGTCACCACCTCAATTGTCAATAATGAGTTATTGCATCATTTGTCAGCTACATGTGAGAAAAGTGTAGGGAAACAAACTGAGGTTTTTGTAGATGATAGAATCTCCAACCGTGGCACTGAACCACGGAGTAAAACACAGACTAACAATGCACTGACGTCAGGCTATCTTAATGTGACCGAGAGAGCTTTTGTCTGTGAATACAAAAATTGGAATAAATCACCCACTGGGTTTTAACAACCATGGTAGTTTTGGCCTGGTTTCTGAACTCGCAGATAGACAAAGAATGCAACACAGCATCTCATTTTCAAATGTGTGATCAACCAGCAACAGGGTCCCACATGTGCTGGAGTCTACTGAGATGTAAGTCTTGACAAGCTCCAGAACAGTGAATTACAGTTGATAGCTGATGCTGAAATATGGGCCACGTTAACCACAGGAATGGTTTCCTCCTCCTGCTGTACCAGAACAACTGCTGCTTGGGGTGGCAGAGAGGATTCGGCTGCATTGCACACCAGACGGCTTGAGCGGTGAAGAGCTATCATACACAGAATCCGTGGCCTCTTGTGAGGGATGTGACTGTGAAGTAGCTGACTTCTGAAAACAAGCTTTCTGCAGATACTTTTCCCACCCAGCAACAAAGGTCTTGTTTGGAAATGCTTTTTGGCTGCAGTCCTCGTGACTCCCCTGGGAAATGCACTGTGCATTTGACTTGCACTCACCACAGGAAAAAGCGAAAGTAACACAGCTGTAGTGATTTACTACAAAGTTTTGAGGCTAATTGCCTCATATGTTTAATTAATAACTGACACATTCTGTCCCTCAAAGAGCTTGGAGAACTTCCATCTGGACCCCTAGTGATTACAGCCTGGAAGCCTTCCCTGTAATTAAGGAGCAGGCTATAGGAGGCCTGTTCCTATTATGGGCAATTATTGTGCTTGCTACTTTTTCCCTCCTTTCTTACGAAAGAACCGAGAAAACAGGGCTCAGAGACTCATCTGACATAAAACCCTGACTAAAGAGGTGCTTTGTGCTATGCCTTGGTAGAATGATGGGGTTATGTTTTGGTGCCAGCCCTCTTTCGTTCAGCAGCCTGTCGGGAGGCAGGTTCTCCAGACAGCAAAATGTGTCTTACACCAGACTGAAGTATTTGTGGGTCAATATTAATTGCCAATGCAAGAGGCAGCTTTTTGCGAAGAACTGGGCAACTGAATGTTCCTGCTGTTGCTTCTCCCTCCCCTCCCAACTCCAGACTTTCACTAGGGCTGACAGCTGCTCATCTGTGAAGACTCTGGCTGGCTCAGGAGCCCTCAGAGCAGAGGATGCTGTGTCTTTAAGCCTTCCATACAGTGCTGAAATGTTATGACAGAGCATCTCACAGGGGGATGTGGTTTCCATGGCAACCCCACACTGTAAGATAAGCAAACTGGATTTTTTCTTTTTTTTTTTCTGAGAGGTTCAAGAGCAAGGAAGGAATGAGGCGATCTGTCAGCGGGCGAGACTTGAAAAGAGGAAACCATGTCCATTAATCCTGCAGCCCTGGCTGCTTTGTGTTTTAATTAGCGAATGTTATTATGGCAGAGAGCACGGGCGCCTCACCCTGTTGTGGGTTTTTGAGGGCTTTTTTGTTTGTTTCTCTTTTTATATCTCCAATTAAAAAAAAAAAAAAGGAGGGGGGAGGAGAAGCTTTACTAGGGCATTAAATGAAGGTCTGAAATAAACAGCCTCAGGATTTCTGTTCCAGAGCTTGTATCCCAAACCAGGGATGGGAAGTGTAGCTTGCCTGGTGGGAATGAATCTGCCATTCTCAAACTGAGAATTTATTTTTTCTGTCTTGCCACTGATGTTTAGCAAAAATGGAAATCCCCTATACCCTTGCATCCTCCATATGTACCCATGGCAATGTGAAGTAAAGCAGGGGAGTTGTGCCTTGCTTTTGTCCTCCCCGGCCTGCCCAGAGGAATGACATGTTACAGAGCTATACTGCCTTCCCCTGCCATTGTTCTGGGGGAGTTGATGCCTTTGGGATCAGTAGTTACCCTTTGTGAGAAAGCCTCCGCTACCCAATGCCACCACTTGTGAGAATGCAGGATGCTGTGCTTGCTGAGGGTCAACAGCGTAACGACGAGGAGGGGGGATGCTTCAGCCTGTAGCGAGAAGGGAGGCTCCCGCCCGAGCTGGGATGGCATCTTAGCAATCAGTGAATCTCTTGGTAGCAGCTAGTGCACCAGCTGGGTAGGGAACTGCGCTGGTCTTGCAAATGTGCTGTGTGTAGGAGTTTATTATGGAAAATATTTTGACAACCTTTATTATTTTCAAACACTTCTATGTGTCACCAGAAAATTAGAGTTAAGTAAATGTTATCCTAACAGCAGTCTTGTCTGCATAGTTTCCATGTCCATCCTTTATGGAGTGCTGCTTGCTCCTTTGCAGGGAATTAAAGCCCACTGTAAATCTTCACGTGGAATGAAAAGAAAATTATTCTAATCCTTTGAGAAAGGAATATACCAAAGGCATTCTTTGCTACTTTCCTATATGCAGCAGTGTCTCAGCTTATTTTTCAGGGGCTGGTGCTTACAAGGAATTCTCGTAAATGTAGTTCCTCTTACTTTGCTGCCAATGTCTTCTTCAATGCCCTTCCACCATGATTTGTCTCTTTTGGTGGTGTGTTGTTTTTTTTTCTTTTCCCCAATTAGGGTGCAAAGTTGAAATACAATAGTGGGGGTGCGCTCCTCTGCTAGTTTGAATTTTTTCCACAGTGCATGGGATGGAGAACAAACTTTCCGTTCCTGTACTAGGTATGAGGTTTTTTTAAGGGGGAAGGGAGATACCTGTGTCCATTTCATCCTCTAGCCTCTAACCCCTCAAATACTACATTTGTTCGGTCCTACCTCTTTGTTTGCTCATGCCCTGCTCTACCATTAGGTTTTCTGGGGATTTCACAATTCATGAGCCCAGCAGATAGCATGGAGTTGCTATTCTTTATCAGGTACATAGAAAGGTTTGGGGATTTCCTTTTCCCTGCAGTTTTTGCCCCTTTTCTTCTCTCCTGTTTCTTTCCTCTTCTGCCCAGGACAAAGCAGGTGCCAGTATTTTGCATAAGCCAGGAGATAAGTTTCATAGGTAAATACTGATGTTCTGTGACGAGCATTTTTAATCATCACTCGAGTATCTTACAATTGAAGAGCATCGGTAGAAAGGTTTGAAAGTCAGCAGCATCAGCTGGAGCAAGGCAGTGCTTGTGCTAATACACCTTATGGTCAAGAAGTTTGGGGCTTGCGCTCTCTCTGTAGAAGTTGTGCTTTACTACATGCCTTTACTACAGTGATTCTGGTATTCTGGAAAAAATCCGACCAACCAAGGAGTAAATGATGGAAGACACGGCTGGTAACATGTGTTCCTGCGTGTGGGAGCTCTTCCATCAGTTTGGACAGCCTCCATCTTTTTCCACCCTCCTTTGCCCACCCTGGTTTTCAGTTTAGCCACGCAACACTCGGTGGGGTTTGCAAGCCTGTTCGCAGCAGGGCAGGGACTTTATCCCCAGATGGGAAGAAGCAGCCCAGAGAGGTGACTTACCCAAATAACTCGGGAAATCTGTGGTAAAGCAGGGCTTAAAACAGGCTGTCTCACGGGATCCGCTCTTTCCCGCAAACCACTGGACTCTTCCTCTGCACTAACATAAACATCGTGTACTAATGCAGATCAGTGAGAATTAATATTGCAGGAAAGGGAAACCCTCTGGTATTGAGGTATTGCATGGTACTGCAAATTGACTCCTGCAGAGCTGAGATCCGTTTCTCTTTGAGATTGCTGTAGTTAGAATTTCTTTCAAATGAGCCCAAGCTCTTGGAGAAGAGTTCAGCAAACCAAGTTGCAGATTGAAGAGGGCCAAACAGCCTCAGAACCGCTCTTCTGGTTTTGAGTACTTCCTCCTGAAAATCGTTTTCTCCTGTGGGTGCAATCCATGTAGCAGGAATAGCTGTTAGCGAAGTCTGAAGTCAGGGGCCAAACAAATGTTATACCTTTGTGCGAATTCAGGGCTAGGGCAAAGTGGTATTTAGCCCCTTGTTGAGTAAGCCATCAAATGCTGTAATTGGTAATAAGAAGGGTTAGAGGCAGCTTAATTTCTCTGGAGACTGTTCTCTTTATTCCTTCTTCTGGCTGTATGGACGAATTCAACACTTCGGTGGATTGATTTAACATACTGCGTTAAGCTGCCTTCCTGCCCAAAGATGATTTTTGCCTGTATTAGTAAAGAAACGGCTTTTAACAGCTTAGATCAGTTGTACTTGACCGCCAGCCGGTGCTGGCTGGAAGTGGCAGGCAGGGTTTGTGATCCTGGTGGCTGGGACAGAGCAGGTCAGCACAGCTTTGGCCGCCCCTCGCCCCCCGAGCAGGACCCGCTGCTGCCTGCCTCTGCCCTAGCAGGAGAGCCCTCCGCACATCTGCTTCCCCGCCCGGATTTCTCACTGCACGCCATTCTGGGGTCTTCCTAATTTGCTTCGGACTGAGTGTCGTTAAACCCTCGCACATCGCTTGGGTTTGCTGTCCCTCGAGGCACTGCCAGCTCTGAATCCTTGCCAAGCAAAATGAGCCCACCTGCTTCTTGGCTCTGAGCATCTCGTCACCCAAGCCCAGCAGAGCTTTGTTTAAAGAACAGAAATGATTGTTCTGATTCCCAGCAAGTGCAAGCGGTGTTCGTGTCACAGGGTAAATTAGGGAATGAAGAAGAGCCCAGGAGTGGCTGCATGCCTCATTTGGCCTGGTTTTCATAGGAGGGAATGTTTAATCTTTCAGTGAGCAGGCAGACTCTCCGGTGTCTGCCCTGGCCTTTTTGGTTAAAGTCGGTGCCCCTGAGCTTCGGGTGGAAAGGGGCACCTGGAGAGTATGAGGCTCTGCTCCAGTCATGATTTCCAGAGGGCCAGTGCTCCACAGCTAAAGCAAGATGTTTTGACCAGTTACTTGCTGACTCATCACTTCACATGGTTTCTTTCCCACACCATTTTTAAGTCTCACCCCTCTTCCTGGAGATAACAGATTACTTGTGCATCTGAGTAGTTTATTCTCAGATAATTCTTTTAGCCATTGCTGTTTCACACTTACTTCTTTTCCAGGTCTATCAGTTGTGTCGTCACCTACGCGGAAGGTGAATTTCTGACCATGAAGCCATTGAAATACAAAAACTTCTAAATCAACGAATGTCACCCATCCAAAATTCTCCTTCCCTCACCTGCTTGCCAGCCAACCTTCCTTAAACAAACCCTTTAAGAAAAAAATACAGGTCATTAGGTTTTTAAGCTCTCCTTCCCTTGTGTTGGTGGTCCTGAATGGAGTCTGTGTATCCACACACGCTAAGGAGCGCAGTGCTTACTTGGGGTCTATCACAGCCGATTTGGAGGAATTTTGCTTGCTACTACAGTTGCCTGCTAGCTTAGCCTGGAATTCATTTACATGTACAAACACAGAGCTGTGCTGCTACTAATAAAGAGCTGCCTCTGAGAGGCTCGTTAGCAGGGCTGGGGCAGGCACTACCCTGGTTATACAGCGACCGAGCATGTGGAGCTTGGTTGCACCCTGCAGAGTCCAGCACGAGTGGAAATGCACGGGTTTCTGGGCAGCCAGATGCTTCTGAGAGCTCCAGCTCTCTCTCTGTAGCATCTAGACTTGCCCTGGCTCGTAAAAGCATTGCAAGGAGAAAATACACATAAGACACCATGATCCTGTAGTTGTAAGGGAGCGCACAATCTTGAAGCAAAATTCTCTTTCATTTCTCTTTATATTTAATTTGCTGGTTCAGCACAGGCCATGCTTGTGCATCCTGTTTACATTCAGCTCTGTTTTAGACATCCAGCATCATTCAAGAACACTGTAACTCTGAACGCTTGCAATAAAAAAATATTTTCATACTCTTTTCTACAAAATAAACCTTGGGTGTGGAGTTTGCCAATTTGCAGTAACTTCAAGGCTTTTTCTAGTGTACAGAATTTTTTGAAAAAGGAAAAATGGCTGGGAGCTGTATTTATGTTCTACAGGTCCTAATAATAAAATAGCATTAATTTCTTTTAATCCTCTCCAAGCAATTTCCCTGAAAACTTCCCTGTCCAAAATAGTTTGTTAAATCACGTGTGAATGTATGTATGCCCTTTAACAAATATTTTGGTGCTATGACAAGCCAGGACCACAAATTAAATTAGATGAAGAAAACTAGGTTGATATGCTTCATGACATAGTTGAAAGATGCTTTGGAAAAAACAGAAAGAGGAGCCAGTATTCCTTCTGGATAAGGCCTCAGTATGAAAACACGAACAGCAAATGAGTTTATTATTGAAGCCACGTACATCAAAGCCAAGTTGACTGAGAAACTCTCTGGCCTAACGTACAGTTGTTGTCTTTGCTGTTATTAAATGTCATGCGGTGGTGTGCAGCTAAGAGATGGCGATATTTTTCCCATCTAGAGTTTTATAAATCTGATGAAAATGGTCTTGGCTTCACAAACCCCTTGATCTTTGTGTCAAGCCTGTAAGCCACAGACCTCGGGCTGGCCTGTGTCTGGTGTGACTTTCACCCTTATGGGGTGCCGGTGCAGAGCCCCAGAAAGTGGGGAGGCACCAGCATGAGTAGAAAATGACCTCGGGGTCTTTGGCTTGTGGATTAGAGAAAAAGGAATGGAGCATTTCTCTAAGACAAATATTTTCTTTTGACGATTCCCGTTGATGTTATTTGTAGGGGGAAAAGGCTTTCTTCTGAAAGAGCACAGACCAAGTGTATGTCTCCATGGTCTTCTAACTCGCATAAGACCATGAAAGTCTTTGAGGAAAGCTAGTTTTCTGAAATAGGAAAAAAAAATAGTTTTGGGAACTGATCTGGATTTCTCTGCTGCTAAGACCTGGCTAGAGCCCAAACAAAGTTTTTAAATTTAGAAAAATTCAGAGACCTTTTCCCAAGATGTGTTCAACTGGAGTTTCTGTTTCTTTGAGAGGCGCGGTGAGGAAGGGAGCCTGCCCAGTTCCGTGCACATTCATTGATTACAACTCTGTAGTGCTCAGCTCTTCTCAGATCTCTAAAATCATTGTAAGTAATTGGGTTAAAGTCAACATTTATCATACTTAGTTAGCCTAGATCTAATCGTTCTTTCCAGAATTGTTTGCTGAATTGCTTGGCATGTCTAACCTTATCGGCCCCGTTAACTCCTTATCCCTATTTGACAAATCTAATCTCTATTTTTCTTTCTGCAAGGAGAGAGACAGGCGTCCTTAGAGGCTTCTGTTCCTTGCTGTGCAGCTAGCCAACGGGCGTCCAGAAACTTTCAGAAAGATGCTTGCAGCTGCTAGAAAAGATTTGAAAGGATTTCAGGTTTAATGGGCATGGGAAGAAGGTTTTCTTGTCAGGATGGTTTGCTCATTTACTCAGTTTTATCTGTTGCAAGTACTTGAATTTTGCTGTTTTAAAAATAGAATTAGAAAGTCTGCTGAAGTTAACAGATGTCAGCAGTCACAGATTGCTACAACAAGTCTAGGGCAAAGGGTATATATGGTGTTTTGAGCCTTTCGCAACCCATGCCGTGGCGTCTTGCTTGAGACACTTTCCTCTAAGCTTATAAAATCACTCTTGGCTCAAGCTATTTTCTGAGAGTATGACTGAACCACTTTACAGGAAAACACTTACAGTGTGGTGCCCGAGTTGCACCCTGGGGACCTGATTTTTCCCTCCCTCATAAACCAGAAGTGACACCACCAAAGCAAATGGAGTCACAGGGTTGTGAAACTGAAGTCAGCAAGGAGAAAACCCAGCCCGTATTCTGTATCATGTGCTCATTTAAGGCTATCTTTGCTATGAGAAGTTTTCACGAAAAGGAGGGCGGGGGGGGAGAAAGTCTGTCTGGTCTTGCGTATCCCTTCTTTTGGGGATTTCGGGGAGTTTGCAGGCACACGCTGAAGGGTTAATGTCTGCCACAACTGGGAGAAGTTGGATTCTCCCCCTCAGCTGTGTGTCCGCATGCATAATTTTGCATTATTCCTGTTCTGATGCGTACTGCTGTCATTTGCCACCCTGACTTCCAGTGTGCTCGGCACAGCTCGGTGGGTTGGAGGATTTTTTGTTACCCTCGGATGGAAGGGAGGCTCATCCTGCGCGCACAGGCGGTGCAGGGACCTTCAGAGGGTATATTCCCCTGCGCCGGGCACGATGGTCAATAAGCGATTAACCTGCTACGCTGGCAGCGCACGCTTTTTGTGTGCTTCAGCCTGTTCAGAAAGGCAAGGGCTTGTTTATTTATTTATTTGATTTTCAAAAGGGATGTTTGCTGGGATGTGAACATTTCCCCCGAGATCCCTTGTTCACAATGGGACCCTGCGCCAGAGCTGGGGCTGGCGGCCCCGGGGGGGCCCGGTCGGCGGCGCTCGGCCCTTCCCTCCCGCCGCCTCCAGCTCTCTGTGCAGTATTTGGCGGTCCAGTGACTGCGTGTGTACGCGGTCCGGAACGCAAACGTAAACCTTAAATCACAATTTGAATGTAAATGTCACATTTCAGACCTTGTCTGTAAGGCCTCCGGGCCCTAAACTGAGCTCCGCGCGGGGCTGATGACTGCGCTGGTGCCGGCTGCGCGCTGCAGCCGGGCGCAGGCAGGGCCAGGGGCGTTCGCTCTGCGCAGGTAGGCACGGGCGGAGGCCCAAAAGCCTCTTCTTTCGCTGCCTCGAGGAGGGCAGGAATAGGAATCCAGAGCGTACCTGCCCGGCTAGCGCCCGGCTCCTCTTTGGAAGCTGACCGTCCCTGGGGAGCGTGCCAGGGCTGGGCTATGTCTTCTTCTACCTTTTTAAATTGGCAAGTCCTGCTGGCTGGAGGCCGCGCTGGCAGGCGCGTGGATATGGCTGCCCTCTACAGTCAGCTGCCCAGAGGCTCTGAAGGGCAGCCTCCTCTTCCAGAAGGTGCTGATGGGGCTAGCAGCCACGCTCCCCAGCCCCCCCGAGGTGCCTGACCGCACCCACGGTGCTTGCGCTTGGGGGGGAGGCAGCGGCTCCGCTCGGTTCAGCTGAAGGCAGCTGGGGTGAAGTGGCGTGAAACTACAGCAGGGGTCAGGCGCTCTTTCAAACACACCAGCAGTGTATGGGATGAAAGGGATGAGAGGAAAGGAGGAACTGTGCATTGAGTAAATCCAGTGTTTTGCAGGAGAGTCAAAACTCCGGACTTTCCAATGGACTTCATTCAGACCTGTGTCTCTCCCTTTTCTTTGGTCTGGGCTCTCCTTCATAAGAGGTATCCGAACAAAGACCAAACAGTGATAGAAATCTCCTTGCATTGCAGGATGCTTGCTTTTTAGTTGCCCTGCTATCCCTTTCTGCTCTCTTCTCAATGAAATAAAGGCATTAGATGTCGTGCCTTTAGAAACGGAGGAATTAAAATAAGCAGTGTTTGCAGTCATGTTGATTTAGCATACTTGTTAGTTATACCTGAATGATCCCCAGAGGATGGAAAAAAGAGCTGGAGAACAAGACTTTGTGTTTGGGGCAACAGGAGGTTGTTTGAATTCTTCCAGCACCAATATTGATGGATGTTTGTGCCTGGGCATCCAAAAGTTACATGCACAAAGGGCAGATCTGACTGTTAGACCCCGGGAGGCTTTGGTGGAAACTGTAGCAACGTAGTAGCTGCTGTGGCTGCATATACGGGTGGATGTCTGCTTCCTCCAGCTCCCTGCAGTGGGAATTGAGGCAGGTTTCCTTCCAGTAATGCTTACAGAACTTCCCTGGGGGTAGATTCCACCCCCGCTTTCATTCTGGTGTGCAGTGGGAGTGGCACATGATTACAGATCTAACAGCTTGGAAAAAAACCCAGGTCCATTCGTTCCTATCCACGGTATCAGACGAAGGCTTTAGCTCATCCTGATCTATGGCTAAGAAGCGTGAAGTTTGCTTCTGCAGGATGGCTTGGCCCTAGCGTGGCCAACAAAGTGGAGCAAGTCGCTGCAATTGCTAGCTAGGCCATCCAGGACTGATCCAGCAGGTGGGTGTCAGTCGGATGCGAGGCTGCTATATCGCATGGCACGGCTGGGCACGTGAAAGTCTCTACTCTGTCCATGTCAGTGCACAGTTTCTTTCCGTTTACCTGATCCTATCCTAGAAAATTAAGATACGCTTGCAATTAGAACCCCCAAATTTGGAGCGCTTGGTGGCAGCCCTGTAGGAGGGTTCCTGTCTCTACTTTTGGGGCAATCTCCTTAAAACCAGCACTTCCTTACCAAGGGAGAATCAGAATGTTTCAAGCTCTCCTGGTTCCTCGTAAGCTGTGCTCTGTTACCTCCAAATATTCTTTGAACACTATCTTCTTCGAAGCTGCTTTTCAAGTAGAGTGATTTGAAAACCAGGAGCGATTACGATGGAATGGTTTTTTTTCCTCTCTCATTTTGGTTGAGAAAGTTTGAATTCAAAATGTTTTGACTGGCTTTGTTTTCATAAAAGAGTCACCAAATATAGATGTGTTCTCTTTGGTGTAAGAAAGGTAAAAGGGATGCGGTGCTTTGACAGTGATCCATCTGCTGATTGCTGCGTGTTCCAAGTGTCGGGATGAGATCGGTGGCCTTAGAATATAAACCCGCCGAGGCAGGAAGGGTGCCTGCCTGTGCTTTTTTTACAGTGCAAAGTGCGTGTATGGTCAGTGCTGAGCCAGTGCTGAATAACGATGAGTGGGTACAGTTAGTGTCTGAGCCGGGGGCAGCCAGGCCTTGCCAGCCACCTGGGGTTAGGAGCACTCGTGATTATGCAGTTTGAGCCAGCGACCCACGTTTTGCCTAAATGCCTCAGTCTTTTCTTCCCAATTATTTTGAGGTCTAGGGAGATACACTCTTTTCTGTGGAATTTCTATGAAGTGGGTATTTTTAAATCTAAAACCTGTAAGATTTGAGCTTTAATGTTGTTGTTGGGATTTTTTTTTGTTTGGTTTGTTTTGTTTTTTTTTTTTTTTTTTTAATCTGAGAAGAGCTTTTGGCTAGAAAATAGCAGTTAGGCTTGTGTTTGGGAAAAAAATAATTAGCACTAAAACAAACAAATAACCTTTCCTTCTCCTTCCAGCTTGCTTTGTTTTGAAGAGGATGAAGTGTGACAGGATTTTGACTCTGTTCAACATCTGAAAATCAGAAAAGGGAAGGGTTCTTGCAAAGCCTTGTTCCCTACCTAAGTACGCCTGGATTTTTCCCAGCCCATCTGAGTCCTGCTTTTGTGCCTGTGTCAGACAACAGTGCTTGTCTGGTCCATCGCAGGGATGGCAGTGAATTTGCAACCTGTCACCTAAGGAGGTGACCAGGGTAAGGAAGTTGTGATTCCACCTCTCAGCTAGATCTCATTTTAGACTTCCTTGAAAGGTATCTGCAGCAGCCCAGGACCTGACTGGAGTGGGTGGAGGAAAAGGATTAGGGGTTCTGCCTGATCCAGCTCAAAACTCATGACAGCACCCAACAGAAGTGATTCCCTGTCTGCTTTTGCAGTCTATTCCCTACTCAAAGCAAGATTTGTCCTTGGCAACTGCTATCAAGTAGAGAGCTGGACCTTTATATCCAGAGACTATAGCACCGAACAGCTCTGTGTTTCATGGGTATTGGAAGTTTTGTTTATTATCAGCTGTGTTTCATTTTGGAAAAACGATCGAATCCCTGAAATATAAGGCTCCTGTTTCCTTTGGGGAGGAGAGATTTGTAACTGTACATGTGGTGGCAGGTGGTTTCTGGCAGTATGTTTTCCTTTCACATGTTTATGATTTTGACCAGGTTCATAGGTGCTATTTGTAAAATCCTCTTCTCATTAGCTAAAGCACTTCAGAATTTCAGGACCTGCTGCCTTTTTCTGTTTTCCCATATTTCTTTTCCTCCCCAGCCACCTCCTGTTGTCTCTGCTCCATGCTGAATGAGCCCGGTTGCTCTTGCCTGCACCTGGTTGTGGCACATGTCATCAGCACAAAAGCCTCTGTACAGAACAGCCCTGAGGAGAACAAGCTGTACCGAAGAGGCGATGGGGATGTTTTGCTGGGCACCCGACCTGGGTCGCTTAGCCGTGCCTGTGGGGCGGTTTCTACTCCCTGTCTTGCTGATACCCCAGCCGGCAGCTAAACACCACACAGCTGCTCGCTCACTTCCCCCCCCCAGCCCTCCGTGGGATAGGGGAGAGAATCGGGGGGGGGGGAAATCGTGGATTGAGAAAAAGGCAGTTCAATAGAACAGAAAAGGAAGGGAAAATAATAATAATAATAGAATATACAAAATAAGTGATGCAGAATGCAATTGCTCACCACCCACTGACCAATGCCCAGCCAGTCCCCGACCAGTGGTCACCGCCCCCTGGCCAACTTGCCCCAGTTTATATACTGAGCATGACGTCATATGGTATGGAATACCCCATTGGCCAATTGGGTCAGCTGTCCTGGCTGTGCTCCCTCCCAGCTTCTTGTGCACCTGGCAGAGCATGGGAAGCTGGAAAGTCCTTGAATAGCATAAACACTGCTCAGCAACAACTAAAACATCAGTGTGTTACCAACACTATTCTCATCCTAAATGCAAAACACAGCACTGTAGCAGCTACTAGGAAGAAAATTAACTCAATCCCAGCGAAACCAGGACAATACCTAAAGAGAATTTTTGCTGCTTTGGTTCACGGGGGAGGCTGCTGCTCTGAGGGTTTCCAGACTTGGGCAGAACAGGCTGTGCTTGCAGATCTGTTGGGTGCTGTTTTCAGGAAGGAAACACAGGAGAGAGAAAACACCGGCCTTTTGTTAAGAATACAAAGTCACATTTAGAGCTTGCTCTTCTGTCTTGACGATTTTATGAGTTTAGAGGAGTTTGGGTGCCTATTGAAGTTTGAAAATACAGTATTTTGTTCTAAAGGCGATGTGGATATAATGCAGTACTTCGAAATAAACTTTTGAGAGCTGAATTTCTTAAGGGAAATGAATTATTCTCTCTTGCTTGTTATTGTTTCTGCTGGACTAGGAAGACAAATTAAAGTAAGACTAGACCACTAGAGTTGCAGTGTGAGGAAATGAGAAGACCCTCTTTGATCCCAAACGCTCAATCAAGAAGCATTTGCCAGCCATGCTGAATGGGATTTATTTGTCAAGTCCTAGATTCCAGGCAGGGCCTGGAACCAAACAGAAGGAGGAGGTACCATACTATAAACTTGGATTCAACATATTCACTGTTAATCTTCTTTTACCTACATAATATGAAGGTTATTAACCTGACCTACTGGGGAGTTGTGTCACGTGGAGGGGATTATTACATTTTGAAAATAATTTGTGCCGGTGACTGTAACATAGTAAATGGTGCCTCTTTAGATCTTCTGTAAGTGGTAAAGAAGCATTGATCACCTGGTGTGATGGGAGCTGGGGAGCTTGTTTTTGATGTTTTATTACCAAGTCAGAAATGAGAGCTCAGAGTTGTTAATGAAAGGAGCACATGCTTTTATTATTATTCTTCATTTTTCTGTCTTAAAGAGACCAAGAGGGAGTTGGTGCAGAGGGGTGAGAAATAAATCATTAGCATCTTCACATTTGCACTGCAGATTAATCTGGGGAAATGAGGCTGGTAGTTTTTAAGCCTCTTGCATATTTGCCAGGTGAACTTTATAACTTGATCCCTGCTTTTACTTTTTTCTAACCAAAAAGCTTTCCACTTACGGATTTAAAAGGTCACAAGGTTAAGCAGAAATCAGAAGCTGATTTATTGTGCAAGTACCCTTAGCAGGCATTTTGGCCAATGCTGTATTAAAGTTATTTTAAAGTTACTCTATTTTTTTCCTTCCACTGAGCCTCTGAAGAGATGTGATTTTTTTTTTTTCTTTTTTTTTTAACATGCCCGCTCCACTTGCCTCATGCTCACTTTGCAGAATCTCACAAGGTTCTCAGTGCAAGAATGATTTTCTGATTGCTTCCAAGTAAATGTCTGGGCTGGGGGTTAGGGGTGGCAATTCCGGTGTTATTTTATGCTGATCTCAACATTCACATTTTGTTTCTCCTGCTGGTCAGTACATAACAGGGAAACCTGAGGGTTGTCAGGAGGCGAAGCGTGGATCTGTGCTGTGCGAGGGAAAGGAAGCGATGGCTGTTGCAGAACAACAGTGAGGGCTCTGGCTGAGGGAGCTGTGTTAGGTATTTAGAAATGCATCTTTAGTGGAGACACAAAACAGAGATCTTGACTGCTTATGAACGCTAGAGATCCCCTAACACGTGTTGCAACAGCAAGCGCCTCAGCCAGAGTATCTGAGGTAATTAGTCAGTCTGCCTGCATTCCTCCTGCAGCCTCAATTAATTATGAGGCTCTCTTTAACTTCTGGTCAAAATCGTTCCGTAGTGGTGTTACAGGATGTTAACCAGCTGCCACCTACCGCCTCCGTCGATACTGTACAAATACCGTACGAAAGGTCCCTCGCTCGTGGGCGCGAGCTCTGCTCCTGCTGCTCTCTTCCTCCCTGAGCACGGGGCCTGGGGAAGGGATGGCGCGACCCTGCCCGCGCTGCAGGCGCTGCAGCAGGCAGTGCCCTGGCGAGCTTGGGGGGAGCTCTGCTCTCAGTGCTTCGTCCTCTGCGATGAAACACGAACGCGGGCCGGCAGAGACATACCAGCAGGTTCAGGGGGAAGAGCTGTACTGAAACACATCGAGCGGTGGCCGTTTCTTGCGCAAGGTTGACAGGGAAAGTAGGTTGTATCTTTTATTAGGCCTGTTGATACTGTTGGGGGAGGTAACCCTCTAAACATGCAAGTGTGGTTTCTCATGTCTGAAATAGAAGCATCAGCCTTCAAAACTAAATAAATACATGTTGAGAACACTTTCCCTGAGTTTAGCAAAGTTATGTTAATCACTTAGACCATCTGTTGGAGAAAATGTAGTTGTGAAACTGGGATAGGTTGGGGGTATGGTAGTGAGGGAAGAGGTAAGAAAGTTGTTTGTCTCTTTAGGACAGAGTCAAGAGAGCATTGTAAAACTCTTGAGTTTTAATTGCTTGTTTTTCCTGGTGATGTTACAGTTCCTTTTTAAAAGTAAGTAAGATTTTGTTTTAATTTTTTTTTTAAAGATACATGTGCCGTGTTGGCTCGGTATCCTCATGACAGCAAAGTTTCTCAGTGTATCAGGAGGATGAGGCTGGGAGCTTCCTCGCCTGCCCCCCTGCCTGAGCTGGGAGAGATCCGAGGTGTCCCGGGCGAAAACCCTGCCCGGCCTCCGCAGCTGGGGGACGCGAGACGGTTGCGCTGCAGCTTTATCCTGAGGGGAGGCAGGGCAAGAAATAGGAAGAAAAGAGTTAAAGTCAGTCACCCCGAGAAGTGTGGCTGGTTCCGAATGGCCAGCTGGCTGACCTTTTCAGCCTGACAGCATCTCTCCTCCTTAAACACATCGTGAAATGTTGAAAAATGGTTTGGATGTAATTATGACACCGGCATTTCTTCAGGAGGAGCCGTCTGTTTGTTTAAATAAAGCCCCAGGGGAGGTGCTTGTTGTCCTAGGATAGCCTTTGACTGGTGACCCAAACAGGAGAAGAGGGTGTCCAGGGAAGGGGCATCACAGAAGCGTGGCTGAGTGCTGGCAGAAACGTGATTAATCGTGACTAGACAACCGTGCTAGAGCCACTTCCAAATTGTTGGACTCCACGCTTAACGCGTAGTATATTTGTGACCGCTCTCCTGTACTTTTCAGTTACCTTCTCTCTCTCAATTCCAAGGACATTAGTCTTGTTTGAATGCTTCATTGTACCACACTGATGCGCTAGTGCAAGTTGTACTCTACCCTTGTTACAGCATTTACTACCAGTGAATCTCATGCGGACCAGGAGAGGTACACTTACAGGGAAAAGCAGTATTTAACAGAAAATAACCATCTGGGGTTGCCCTGCTGCTTTTCTGGAGATACCAAGTTAAACCTGAGAGCAAGTTTTTCATCTGGTCTCGTACCTGATCTGAAGGAAACAGTACGAGTGTTTGAGACCGCTTGTAAAATACACAGGAAGTATATCAAGTCTCATGGCTGTTAACATTTCCCCAAATGTGTAATTTGTGGAAGGCTGTGGAGATGAGATGTTGCACTGCTGAGGTGCAACAACCTTTTAGGAGAGGCAGGTGGTAGAACCCCAAATGAATGAAGATACGTGACCCAATGAAGAGTAACAAAACCCTCAAATTGTTTGGCAGGGACGTTGTTCCCCTCTTCTGCTGCTCTGGTTTCTGTGATTTAGCAAACTTGGTTGTTTAATCAATGTGATTAGTGCCTCCCGGACCATCTACTGCAGTTCTCTAATTTCAGGTCAAGAGGAAGGGAATAAAGGCTTCTGTGTGAAACAAAGGATGCCACTTACCGTTCTCCATTGTTATGCCAACAGAAGAACTGATAGAACAAGTGAAACTCAAAAATGATGAGAGAAATAGAACTATGAAATTGTTCTTAAATGTTGCAAAATCTCTGCAGCAACATTGGCTCCTGCCATTTTATTACTGAGGTCGAGGAAACCTAATGCTTTTACAAGATCTGTGGCTCTGGGAATTCTCTCATTCAGAATAAGACCCTTCTAAAAATGTGCTTCCTGTTGCTCCTGGAGTAGATCTCATCACAGCTGAACAGGGCCAGCTTTCCCTGTGTCCCATAACCTGCTGTTTTCATCATGAACTGGAAGGATCGTGAAGTTTCCATCAGGAACTGCTGCTGTGAACCTGGGGAACTGAGGCTTCTTGGCGGCTGCTTGCTGCCTCTCCGTGCAGTACTGTGGTAAATCCAACAAATAATTGACTTAACTTACCGGTGTAGAAAGGTCACCAATCTTCTTTTTCCGACTGTCATGTCCAGCTTGGGATCCCTGTCCTGCAGCTCTTGGAGAGCTCTTTGAAGAATCCAGCTCTAGGAAGGTTTGTATTTTTTTTTTCAATTGGACAACAGTAGCAAATCAGGTGCTTTAAATTTTTAAAGGATTAAAGAGGGGCGTGCTGCTTTGAATCAAAGGTGTCATTGCTCTTCTGTAAATCAAGAGAATGAAATTATTATCTGGTATGACCACCTGCAAGAATGAGATTAAATAATGACATCAGTACATTCAAGTACAGATTCATTGACGTCAGATTTTGCTCAAACTTGGTGAGAGCGAATCAGACTACTTAGCCATCAAGTTTCATCATCTTGCCTCCATCACTCACTAATGGCTTATGCCTTGGGGATCAGCAGAATTATAACTAAAAATGTTATTCTAATACACTTGATCAGTTACAGAATATAATACAAGAAAGAAAATGCCTTTTCAACCCCTGGTATAATTACTTACGTCTCTTCATGATGAATCATAAATGTCTTGTGATAGCTACATTAATAATTTGTAGCAATTTTAAAATACATTTTTTTATGTAAGTTCTTCTGTTGACAAATTTTCTACAAATAGCTTGTTGACTTCTCAATTGCATGAGTTATTTGAAATTATTCATAGATTGTTTCTTGGTTTGCTGGTTGTTTACAAGCAATTCCTGTTTAGTATTCAGTGGCTGGTATTCAACTGTTCAGCTTCCAGCTGCACAATTCAGTTTGTATGTTGACATATAGGTCACACAATAATATTTCTGCTCCTTGACTAAATGCATATAATTCATAGGATCTAGCTTCTTGCACGAATATTTGCATTGAATTACAAAATTCTTATTCTGCAGCCATTCTTTAACATTTGTTTAAAAAGAATTGTTTCAGTTTCTGCTGGTAATCTTATTTACAAGCTATTTATGGAAATATTAATACACAGTAGACATTACCATAAATGAACAAATTTGCCGTAAAGCTTCAGCTATGCACTCAGCTGCATTTTTGTTACTTTAACTGTGTTTGCCCATCTTCTTTCTATGATACTAAAATATTAATCTTTATAATACTTATTTTTTCCCCGATGTGAAACTAAGCAGTTATATGAAAAAGATCCACATATGTATTGTTAACAGTTATAAGCATTTCCTGTGGAAACTGCATATAGTGACCTCTATCCCCAGTGCTGGCTGCCCCCTGCCTTATGTGTGTTCTTCCATCTGATTTTAAGAGATTTTTCTTGTTCTGTTTAAAACCGCCGTACCGTGACTATAAAGTCAATGGATCAATGAAATCCAATGCTCTAACTGGACAAGCCAAAGCCATTAAATGAGCAATAGCCGCCCACTCTCCCAAGTCCCAGTTTCTGGTCTGTGGTCTCACAGATCCCTTTCCCCCTTCCCCTCCCCAACTGCCCCCCCTGCTTCGGCGAGAGAAGATAAAAAGATGGCAAGTGTGGAGACATTTGAGTCCAAGGGTTGCATTGCAAAGCAATGCAGAGAGCGTGTTTGAAATTCTTTTATACATTTCTAAAATAATAGTGAGAAGCATGCTCTCTTGCTGTGCAGAGATAAGGGAAAACTGCCCTTGAAGAACTGAAGTGTCCAAACCATAAAATTTCATTTCTGTTTCTTAGCACGTGGACCATTTTGAAAAGACTTCTATTTTTTTTTTTTTCTTCGCATATTCAGATAACCACAGTGCAAGGCATTGTGAGCCTGGCCTCTCTGGGTTCTGTTTGCTGTGTTTCCCTACACCTCTCGCTGGTCCCTGGGGCTCGGGAGGGTGTTTATTACAAATGAATGTTTAATGTCTGCCTTGAAGAGCTACTTGTCTGGCTCGGATTTTCCGGCTGCAGTGCTCTGGAAACAGCCGCGCACGGAGAAGGGCCCTGTTGAGCATTATCTGGGCAGAGAGAGACGCTCTTGCATCTTGGGCTGTTTTTAGTGATGCCTTTCTTGTCTTACTGGTTGGCAGTTCGTTTGGCAGAGGAAAGCTTGGTGATTATTTTGTTTGACCTTCGTCTTTGCCAGTTGACTCCTGGTCCAGGAGTCTGCTGGCTGAGTGTGAGCTGTGGGTTGAGGTGGTTGAAGGAGACCCCTGACTCACCTGGCCCTGGGTAAGAGCAGGACAGTATGGCAGCCGTTCGAAGGAGGTGCTGAGCAAGAAAAGCTCATGGCGAGCCAAATGCTTCCTCCACCTGTCTCGCTCCTGAGGCTAGGTCCAAGGGGGAAGGAGGCCTCTGGCTCTAGACACTTGTGCTGTGACGTTGCTCTGAGCGCTTTCATCTGGGATGGCAGCTGGTGCCTGAACTTTAGTTGTCCTTCTCACCTGCTTTTCATTTAAATGCAGCTGGTTTATGCTGTAGCTAGAGATAGGGCGGGCTGAATGCTTTAGCAACATGTATTTTTCAAGCTCTGGCAAACTCACTCGGAGGTGTACTGAGGTGAGGGATATGCACGCTACATCTCTCTTTCATTGCTGTCTTGAGACTGACTTGCTTGCGCCTCAGAAGAGGTGTCCGATGCTTTGCCTGGATGGACTGGAGCTGTTAAGCCTTGAGAAACCTCTCAAAGGCTGAAACCAATTAGTACCGCTTGATTGCACCATCAGTGCAGAAGAGCAAGGTTTCACAGCCTCCTAAGGCTTCCTCCTTTCTCCCAGTTGCTGGGCTCACTTCCCATGTGCCAGCAAACATTTCTCAGCTGGTGGAAATTATTTATTCATGATCCTAGCTTGAGCTGTCTGCAGACTGCTGTGTCGTGCCAACTGGTAGCCAGACATTAGAGCCGACTTAAGTAATCATGGATTATAAGCAGCAACTTCCACCAGGTGAGTCAAAGGGAACAAAGCGTTCCCCTTGGAGGAGCTCTCTTCAGCTTATTGCAGCTAGGAGCTGCTTCCTGAGGGCCTTTAAACACCTAACTCCATCCAAAATGAAATACAGCTGTCCAGAGCGGGTAGCGCTCTGTTAGCGGCTATGCCGTAACTGTGCTGGGAGCCTGCTTGTGTGCCCAAGAGTTCCAAAACAAATAATGCAGCAGCGAGTTTTTGTGCAGTTGATAGCTTCCTTGTCACGGTTTCCTGATTGCAATCCCTGCCTAATTAGCTGGGATGCTGCCTCCTCTGGACTCTTGTGGAATGGTGCAGTCAAAAGCTAAGTGCTAGTAAAAGCTCCTGTGGTTGATTGCAAGGCTGATTTTAGTTCACACCCTGTCTTAGTCAAACTCGTTTACAGATAGCGTTGGTCTTTTTCCCTGTCTCTCAATCTCACTGTTTCTAGTCTGGTGCAAAATGCTGAAGTGCAGATGTGCCATTTACTGAAATGCTGAAAAAAATTGAAGCTGAAATTAAAAAAAAGCATGGGGGAAGGTCAGGCAAAAGGTAGAGCCATGTTCATTTTCAAGACATTCCTTTGCAGGCAGCTCTGTAATAGAAAAGCAGAATGCATGGTCTTGGTTGGAAGGAGTAGCCCCTGCAATGGCAAAGAGTATTTGCGGTCCCATTGTCAGGAGGAAACCTGAGAGTCAGAAGCCCTCTCTATTGCTCAAGCTGATGAAAAGTTGCATTTTGGCTTCCACAGCCTATTACATGACCAGGTTCCAAAAGCAACACAGACAGTAACATCAGCATGTGGTGTTTCATGTGTTTTGGAAACACTTTTAAAATTGTGGGGAAATGAGCAAAGCAGAGTCCCACCATTTATTTCAATGACGTCTAAAAGTTTTGGGAATGGGTCAGATTATTTTTGCTCCATTTGAAACACTTTTGAAGGGCCAGGCTTTCAGAAATGGCTAAGCATTTCTTGTCTGAGGAGTCTTGGATACCCAGCTTGAGACATTTGTATAGATGCATCCCCAAATCACTGACCACTTCTGAAAACTTTGTCCTTCACAATGAAGCTTTTCCCCATCCATCCGTTCGGGATCTGGTTGTGCTCCTGTTGCAGACGCCGAGTTTTGCTCTCAGTTTCAATGGAATTTTCGTTTCCCTTGGCTGCCCCTCCTCCCGTTGTGTTCAGCCGGCTCAGAAGTGCTCCTTCACTAACTGCTTAACGGAGTCCTCCAAAAGGGTGTTCTCTGACCATATAGTGTTTCTACCACAGAAAACATTGTCTCACGTTTTAATACCCCTCTGGACGAGGGGATCGAGTGCTCCCTCAGTCAGTTTGCAGAGGACACCAAGCTGGGCGGGAGTGTTGATCTGCTGGAGGGCAGGAAGGCTCTGCAGAGGGACCTGGACAGGCTGGATCGATGGGCCGAGGCCAACGTATGAGGTTCAACAAGGCCAAGTGCCGGGTCCTGCACTTGGGCCACAACAACCCCAGGCAACGCTACAGGCTTGGGGAAGAGTGGCTGGAAAGTGCCCGGAGGAAAAGGACCTGGGGGTGCTGGTCGACAGCCGGCTGAACATGAGCCGGCAGTGTGCCCAGGTGGCCAAGAAGGCCAACGGCATCCTGGCCTGTATCAGAAACAGTGTGGCCAGCAGGAGCAGGGAGGTGATCCTGCCCCTGTACTCGGCACTGGTGAGGCCGCACCTCGAATCCTGTGTTCAGTTTTGGGCCCCTCACGACAAGAAGGACATGGAGGTGCTGGAGCGTGTCCAGAGGAGGGCAACGAAGCTGGTGAAGGGCCTGGAGCACAAGTCTGATGGGGAGCGGCTGAGGGAACTGGGGGTGTTCAGCCTGGAGAAGAGGAGGCTGAGGGGAGACCTCATCGCGCTCTACAACTACCTGAAGGGAGGTTGTAGCGAGGTGGGGGTTGGTCTCTTCTCCCAAGTAACAGCGATAGGACAAGAGGAAATGGCCTCAAGTTGCGCCAAGGGAGGTTTAGATTGGAAATCTAATTGGAATTAGGAGAAATTTCTTTACTGAAGAAGTGGTCAGGCCTTGGAACAGGCTGCCCAGGGAAGTGGTGGAGTCCCCATCCCTGGAGGTATTTAAAAGACGTGTAGATGAGGCGCTTAGGGACATGGTGTAGTGGGCGTGGTGGGGTTGGGTTGATGGTTGGACTCAATGGTCTTAGAGGTCTTTTCCAACCTTAACGATTCTCTGATTCTATGATAATAATTTTATGGGAAAGCAAGGAAGTGATGTTCCTTTGCTGACACACCGTGACAATGAGCCAAAGAGCTTGCTTTCTGTGGCTTTCAGAGCGGTGGCGTCCCGTTTCTCCAGTTCTGGGAGATCCTTTGGGAACTGGGTTCACTTGGCATTGTTGCAGAACCTGCAGAGCATTTTGTTCTGTGTGTGCCCTGTAATAACACCAATAGTCCTTGAGCTGAACTGCCTGACCAGCTCCATGCTTGCAACTTCCGTTATGCCACCCTGCTTTCGATTACTAGTTGTTTAAAGCTGTTGAATGAGAGGGCAGAGGAGAAAACCAGTGGGGTGGATTGGGGGGAAAGAAGCTGATGAAAAACATTTGCAAATAGGGGATGTGCCCTGGTAATGAAAGCTGGTATGAGTCCCCAAAAGCACCATCATGAGAAAATACCAGCAAGAAATAAATAGCTGCCTTCTCCCTAATCGGTCCATTCTGATGTACCATAATTTTGCTGAATACCATGCAGAACAAAATGGCTTGAAGGTGCTTGTACAACTGAGCCTTGGCTAAGGGAAAAATTACCTCATCTCTATATTTCCACCACGTGCTGGAATTGCTAATGCATTTACTGGTAGTCATGTTTCTTTCGGACCATTGAAAAGTTTCAGCCATTCAAGTGTGTTAGATTTGCTCTTTCCTGAAGGATTGGTGATCAGAAGTTTTGTTTTTTTTTTTTTAACATATAGGGAGTTGAAGGTAAAAAGAAAAACATAGCTCTTAAAATATCACAATTTCCTATTTTTATTTTCTGGGAGAAGAAGAAAAGGAGGGATGTATCCCTTTGCCTGGTGCTGACTTGGAGTTCTTCCTTATCTTCTGTTGCTGTTTGTTTGGCTGTCTCTGTATGTTCTTCGTCCCTTCCGGTTACTGGCTTTCTGCGATGAATAGGTGCTTTTCTGTTGTGCAGAGTAAACACTTTTGAGGTCTTTAGGATTTATGTTGCTAACAGTATTTACATTCTGGCATCTGATTCTTGGTACTTGAAAATCTAGTAGCTATTTTTGTAGGGCTCAGCTCTTCGTTTACTACAGTTTCTTCCTATGAACAGCCCTACTGCATAATGACAATAGAATTTCCAACCAAGTCAGTTAAACTGTACTTCCATGTGTGGTACGTGTCTTTGCTGGCTTGCATGTTCTTCATATAATAAAGTGTTCTCACTGATACCTTTAGAGCTGCTCTAATTTGACTGACTTAGGCAGGAGTTGTACCCTTCTATCGTAGCCTTTATTCAGAGGTTAAGTTCAGTTATTTGCAAAAATCAAATCTTTATTGTGGTTTATTTGCACCTACGCACAGCTGCAGACACCTCAAATGCTATGAAGGAGGCAGTTAAGAACAGCAGAAGGTTGGACACTGAGTGACAGAGGTTAGGTGATGCAGCATGTGGGCAAGGACACCTGACCTGATCGGTGGGGAAAATAAAGAAGGATATGAGGGTAGAGAGTGGTTTCCTCCGTGTCTTGGAAAATCATCTTCCTTTTCTCTTTGCACTTAGCAATCTGATTTCATGTGCTGATCACAAGATTCGTTAGTCTGAAGGGCCAAAACCTTTGAGCCATGCGCTAGATGTTTGGAACATGATGAAAATGCCAAGACGCGTGGTATGTAATAGCTTTGTTACTGTGGTCAGGAGGATTTAGGCGGAGTTGCAGGCACTGGAATGGAATTTCGCAAGCTTTTACTCTTCAAGAGGATATGGAACAGCATTGGATATCCTTCTCCGTAACTGGCTGTGGCTTTCTCCTTGGCCTTTACCACTTGATTATTGGTTTTTGTATGCTTTTTCCTCTTGAAATACTACTGCTAAGTCCTTTAAAATTATTGTGTCTTTCAAGAAAAACAACCAGGTCTTAAGAGGCATTTTTTGGGGGCTGGGGGGAATATGGAGTTTGTTTAAAGAAAGGGGATCTGAAGAAGATAAAGCAGAGATATCAGCTATGCAGAACTAATGATGCATTCCAAAAGAGAATTGAAGAGCTATACAACTCCATGAAATGCTCCACTCTATATTAGCTTTTTCACTGAGAAATCTTTTGAAGGACCAGGATCACCCACATGTGTTATACATAAAACTCTGTAATGCATAAGAGTGTATTTGGATCTAACACTGCATGAGGAAGCCCGTGGCCCTCTCACGCAGCAAGCAAATGGCACTAAATTCCCTAGGTGGGAATCAAAACCTTTCCAAACTAACCTCACTACCGGCAGACGTTTGAATTGCTGGTAATAGACATAACCCTTGCTGCACGTACAGTGCGTGCTGCCTTGAATGTCTGTATTCTTTCCACCCTTGGATGCTCCTGTAGTTCTGGGAACATCCTGCCCAAAGGTGTCGGTGTGTCTGCTCAGGTGAATCTGAGGAAAGAGATACAAGAGGTAGATGAGAGCCTTAGGAAAGCATGATACAAACCCGCCAGGTTGTCAGAGCTAATGGAGTGACAGCTTGAGTGTGAAAACCCAAGGGCTGTGCCACAGCATCCCCGGGATCAGCCAGCCCTTTATTCAAGGAAAGGGGAGAGGGCAGCAATAGCAAACCTAAATTAACAGTTCAAGCTGACAGAAAACATTATTTCCGAGTCAAACAAGAAAAAATAACTTGAAAAACAGTTAGACTAACCATTGTTTATGCACTACAGATACTTCAAACCCAAGAGAAACTAAGGAAGTAGTGGTGCTTGTTAAAAGACAATGCAAAATGATTGGAAATTGCTATTAATAATGCAAATACTTCTGTTAGGCAACCTGCTTCCTTGGAGTAGGTAATTTAATCATATTGCTCAGGAAGTGCTATTGGTTTCTTTTTCCAATAGGTTTAGGGCACGGAGGACATTTCGATTAATGAGAGGCAGAGATGGTGGGAAAATACTCCATTATCCTTAGCCTTTGGTAAGCCTGGGTAATTAGTGAAACCTTTGCAAGAAGTACCTTTTATTTCACTGTAATTGCAAAATAATTGTCTCATCTGGTAGGGATATCATCTGTGTTGGTTGATAGCACACAGGTAATATATGAAACATCTGCTTCAGAAGTACACGCGCTAGTGTGGTTCCGAGTTGGTCAGCTGAAGGCCCCGTGATTAGGTTTATTAAAAACCTATACGAAACAGCACGTACCAGCATTTGCTGTTCATTTAAAGAGGGGAAATTGGCCTCTTTGGGGCAGTTTTTTGGGTGCCGGCTGAGAATTCCTTGTGCCCATTTACTTCAGAATCCCTAAGGCTCCTCCCCTGGAAAATGAGAAGCACATCAGTAGGCTGTGGACTTTGCTTTTAAGGGTGAACTTTCCAAGCTGTAAAACAATTTGCAGAGCAAGACAGGAGAAGGAGGAAGGAAGAAGCAGTGATCTCCATGCTGAAGGAATAGGCTTGAGACTGAAGATGTTCCCTTCCCAGTTCTGTCGCTGGCTTCCTGTCCGACCCCTGCCTGTGCACCGAGACGTGTGCTGGCTGTTCACACTCCCCCCAAGGTGTTGATAAATCTCTCTCTGTCTCTCTCACACACACATATATCGAAACACAGGTTTCGGAGGTGTGTCAGATCAACCTGGGGCATTGGATGTTGTGACCTACGGTCTCCCTGGGCATAATCTCTGTGGGAAAAAGTTCTTCTGCTAGATAGGAATGTGCCTTTTGTTTTCAGGCATCGTGGTGATACTGTTTTCAGTAGGGCAAACTGTGGTTTGCCCAGGGTCTGGTCTGTAACTGGAGCTGCATCTGCTGCTCCTGGGAATGCCAAGCTTTGCATCTGATCTGGAATGCCAATGAGCCCACATAAAGCTGTTAATGTCTGCGTGAGGTTTTTCAGTCCTCATTACCAACCTGATAGAAAGATAATTCCTCAGCTGCTGTTCCAACCTGTGGGATTTTACCCACTTAATTAATCTTCTTTCTTGTTAAAGATCTCTTTTTATGCACAAGAAGCTATGCTTGACTTGCTTTTGAGGGACTCTTCACATGTCTCTATCAAAGGCACAGAGGCCCCAGAGGTTGGAGAGTGAGCCCTAGGGGCAGCGTGCTTGTGGAGGCTGAACTTGGAAGCTCTGCCTTCTCTTCTGAGGGCAAGCTCCTGGAGGGGAGCCAAGCCCACGCAGCGAAGAGGACGCTGCCTCCCTTCCCTGCTCCCCCCTCTTGCCACCGCTCGGCAATAAAATGGAAGCTTGTGACATGACCAAAGGATAACACGCGGCGTGCTGAATGGCTGCTGAGAGTTAAAAATGCCAGCCTGCACCACCCTCCCCAACCTTTCAGTGTGTCAGCGAGCTGTCTATGTAAATAAATACACATATCAAACAATAAGCAGATGCCTTTTTAACATGCACTGTTTCAGGCTGAGATATTCCTTTCTGGTGCATCTGTCAAGCTAATGCCAACTCCACAACTCCTTTTCAGTTGTATTTAATGCACAAAGATTTCTGTTGTGGTAAGTGTAGAATATAATGAGGCTTGTTTTACATCTGTTTTGGTGGTACTTGTGATATATAAAACATTAAATGGAAACGCTTTGTGTTTCTCCCGATCTCTGTGTCAGTATACAGTGCAAACTATTGTTCCTTATGCTTGATTAAGTGGTTTTATACAAGCATGTGTATAGTTGTAGACGTATACAAAGATGGAAAAAAGAAAAGCCGTTTGCAAAATATACCACCGTCGGGGCCCCAAAGCAAACAAACATTGAAGTGGGGCGGAAGCTGTGATGAGGGTTGGATTTAAAATAAGAATTAAAAAAAAGCACTTAATTCCAGCAGAGTCTGTTGTACCCCTTACATCAAACCAAACTCGGGAGCCAGGGAGTCTAAAGCCCCAAGGGTGTACCTTAGTGCAGTGTTGTGGAAGGGACACCCGAGGGCTGCTAGGCTGGGTCAGATCTTGTCTAACCCAGGGTCTTGTCTCCGATAGCAGTGATTAGGGAGAATGTAAGACCAGGGCAACTAACCAGAAGAAATTCCACGTTAAGCTTTTGTTTATTTTTGTTTTCATATTAAAAATGTATTAAGCCCAGATGACCCAAAGTCTACTGGCTCTGCTCCTCTTTGAAAATTCACCTACAGGGCTAAGGGAGAGTTGGATCCCTTGGTGTTGCTGTCCCTCTCTGTCCCTCTGCATCAACCACGGAGAAGGTCCCTGGTTTTTATTGTCCTTATTCAGGTTTTGCTGCCTTTGCTCCAGTCAGATACAAAGGAATCACATTAACTATAATAAAAAAATCAGACTGTTTATGCAGGCCACAAGTCTTGAAGACAGCTCTCTGTCAGGCTTTTCTGAGGTCTGCCAAGAGAAAGGAGAATATTCCCGCTGCTTGAGACACTCTCAATTGGATTAGATGTAAACAAAGTGGCGGGAGGAGGGGAGAGGCATGATCCTCCACTGGAGAGGAGGATTTAGATGACCTGAGATATCTTCTGTTTCTTAATGTTCCTTGAATAGAGATGATTGAAATCTCTCATCTGAGCAAGTACACACGGAAGACAAAATACAGTATTAGTGACCCTAAATACATTACAGCGCTCTGCTTCTGATCACAGCGGTACATCAGCTGGAATAGTAATAGGGAATGAATGGGTTTTGCCTACATGGACAGCACTGTTCTTCCATGAGGGAAAGGGAAAATTGGTACTAAAAATGCCATTGGATCAAATTTTTGATGATTCTCAGTACTCTCAGCCTGTGACACTTTCCATCTTGTGGTTTCAGAGCACTTTACAAACCTGAATAAGTTAATCTTTTTTTTCCTCCCTGTCTCCAAAAGCTGGGAGTTACTATCCAATACTGCATGTCTGAAAGGACTAGGACCGCGTTCAATAAGGTGGGTTTCTGTTAGGCAACAGACCCTTTGTCCTGTGCAGAAGTATATGGACAGCTGCATTTTCTACGTGCAAGCGCTTGCACCTCTCAAATACCTGCCCTTCCCCTTCAGAGAAACCAGGATGTGGTCGGTGTATGTGTATTTGAAATGCCAGGTTGTGCAGAGCAGGGAAGAGGCTTGTAAACAAACACCCACAGGAGGATGAAGCTCAGCTGAAAGCCTGCGAGTCCGTTAGAGACACGGGCAAGGAGAACGTCTGCCCGAGTACCTGTTTGGTGGGCCCTTCTGCTCACTGGACCGCGCCGCTCCTGCAGTGCACCTCAGGTGAATGACCAGGGTGCAGAGCGCTCCTCGGCAGGGTGCCTCAGGCTGGACGCAGCGGGCAGCGCTCCTCTGTCCCGCTGAGCCCTCTCCCTCGTCCCGGGGAAGTGTGAGTAGCCATTCTGCGGGGGGGAGCAGGGGGCTGCTGACAGAGGGCTGATACCCGTGCGCCTGGTGGGAATTTCCTTTCGTGTGGCCTGGTGTGACATTAGCACTTCCCAGCCGGCTTCTTAGTGGCATTGTAATCTGCTGGCTTGACAAGTAAAGGCTAGCTCAGCTCAGTCTGGCTGTCTTCTCCAGAGAGCGTGACAGAGAAGGGGAGCTTGAGATGTCCAGCTGCAGCCCTGTCTCAGCGCCTTCCAGGGCTGCTGGGTGGAGTTGCTGTGAGAGGACCTTCTCCCCCAGCTTTTCGTCTTGACCCTGGAGGAGTTACTAAGCGCTGTGAAGCAGGGGGGCACTGATGCTCGCTGATGCTGCATGCGGACGGTTGGCATTGGCTTTGGGGTGCTGGAGGGGCTGGGCAGGGCGGGGGGTTTTGGTTTCAAAAGAGAGCAAAGCAGCAAGGTAGACCAGGGAGGAGAGAAGTAACGCTGTGAAATGGATTTGTGTGGCGCCAGCTTCATATCTGAATTGGAGCTGTCAGGGAGAATGAGATCCAGACTCAGTGCTGTTCTCCAGAGAGAAGCTGTTACGGAGCGATAGCTCTGCTAAGTGCTGGCTCCACCTCTGCGCCCCGGGTCTGGCAAGGAGAAAACCGACAAGATCTGGCGTGATCCCTCGTCCTTTCCCACCGGCCTTCCCTGCCTTTCTCCAGGCTCTGATTTACCTTCTTTCGCTTGCTTATTGCTTTCACCACCTGAGCATCTCCCACTGAACCCTTCTCCTCCTGGCTCTGTTGGTGTCTTCGTCCCACCCTTACCTGCCTCTTGGCTCCATCACCTTCCCCTCTTTTTCATCCTCTATCTTTTCTGGCTCCCTCCGTTCAGCACACAGCTGTACTCCAGCGTCTGTCCAGTAAGTGAACACGCCTGTGCGCATTTGTTGCATGCAATACAGGAAGGGGGGGGGTGTATGCGTGCGTGTCTTAAACATTTAACTATCTTTGTTTTTTCACACGCTACTCCATGCTCTGTTCTGGGACTTGCCTTCGGGGGACTCACAGCATCTCTTCCTGGCGTTCCTGTCCTCTCCCTTTTCCCTGGTGACGCTCCCCTGCTGCAGGCGGGGAAGATGCAGAGCAACGCTCTTGCTCCTCTCTTACTCTTCTGGCCACGGTCCTGTTCCTCCTCCTGCCTTCTGGTCAAAACACTTTTCTGGCCAGTCTAAATGGACTGGAAAGTCAGGAGGAAGATTTTGCCTTCAGTCCAGGCCTTGCCAAGGTCTTCAGGGTCCCTGCCCGATGCTTCCCCTCACCTCCTTCAGGTGTGCAAGAAAGCTGATCTTTACCTAAGAGGGAGGAAGTGAGTGAAGCAAGGCCACGTCTTCCCCTCGGGCCCGGTATGGAGGTGAGTGCCTTACCTATTTGTCACTGCTGTCTCTGACAGGTTGACCAGCCTGGAGCTCGGTGCTAGGGACCTGCAAGGAGGAGCCGGACTGATGCGTGTTTAGCACGAGCTGACGTCTTGGGGAGGACAAGTACTTCTCTGCAGGCCTGTCGCCTCCGAGCAGCACGCAGGTAGGCAGGCAGCGCTCCCTGGGCTCAGGTCGGCTGCTGCCGGGCTCTGGCCTTGCTGCAGTGGGCTGAGCAGGGATTTTTTCCATTCCTTTGGCTCAGGAGGGGCTTTGTCACCTCTGCCTGCCCTATCTGTAGGGGCGGAATCTTACGTTGTATTTACAGCACGGGGAATGTTTTTCAGCAAAAATGTGCTTTCAGAGGATCAAGATTGCTCATATTGTTGAGATAAATACAAGCTAAAAGTATGGGAGGAGTATGCTGAAAAAAGAAAAATGTTACAGATGAGGTACTAATAAAACAATACTTAGTTGTTGTAAAATAATTTTATGTTGAAAATTACCTTCTTTTAAACGGAAAGCTTTTTAAGAAAAGGAATAAAGAAGTGTAGTTGGGGGGAACGGGTTAAGTAAGAAATTAATTAAATCATTTCGTTTTCAACTGGGCAAGATGTTTCAGGTCACCTGAAAGTGAAAAAAACAAACAGAAAAGCCCCGCAGTTCTAATTGCAATGACTCATGGAAACCAGATCTAGAAAAGACGAGGCCCTTTAGTCCAAACCCTTAATCCCCTACTAGTATGTAACATCGTTCCCAGCAGCGTCTACCAGTCCTGTTTTAAATGATGGGATTTTCCCTTGTCCCCTTGGGATACTATCGCACAGTCTAATAGAATTAATCTGCTTACTTCTCTTTCAACCCCTGACCACTGCAGATGCAATTAGTAGTAGGCGATGGGAGGATTCTGTTTCTTATGCTCTATTATGAAGGCTTAGGGCAGTATTGTGTTAAACCAAACATCAGTGGCAAGCGGGTATGCGTGAGTGTGGCTTATCTGCCAGTCCTCATTACAGCCCCGTAAACGTCTCTGAGCTGCAGAGTTCTCAGACTCGCAGGAGCTTTTCTATAATAGTAATTCAGGATCTGATAAGGCACAGACTAATGTATTTGAATGCCTGTGAGAAAGATGGTATGATTGGAAACTCAAGTGAAATGCAAAGTCGTATGCTGCTCATGCTAGAGACTCGCGGAGGCAATTTACTGCTTTGTTTCTGGAGCATTCGCTGGCCTCATTTTTGACTTCTCTATCAGACAGTTTGGTAGGAACTATATGAAATAGCTTTTTGCTGTGTGTGGTGCTGCTGGAGGTACCACTGCACCTTTCCATCTGTGAATTTCAGGCCTGTCTTAGATGAATATTGTGGGATTCTGCTGACGTTTACTGAAAGGCTCCAGTCAAATAACCAGATGAATATAAAGTCAAATAACTTGGAGCTGGAAAATCAAAGCTGGTCTTATTTAGACTGTCTCCACTCAACGCAAAGCAGAGCTTCTTTCTGTGACATTTCACCTCTTTTGCTCCTTAAATTTGGTAAAGTTTTAGTAGTGGGAACTGTTACCCAGTGGATGGAGTTTCGACCTGTTTACACCCGGAAACTACAGCAACAGCTGATCTGTACAAACTCTTTGTGTGAACACTCGAATTCATCCACTTCCAAAGTGAATTAAAAACCACATCCTAATACAGAAAGCGACTGCAATATAATTGCTATTGGATGTTTGAATGAGGCTGCAAGTTGAAGCGGGGCCAGGGGTCCTGGAAAACTGTGCACGTGCCAGCCTTCCACATGGGCCACGTCCAGTGCACTAAAGGAGAAGGTTACAGTCCTGGTCCTCCTCCCTCCCAATAAATACCTGTCTGTAATGTGCCATAGGTTTTCTGGAGTATTTCCTCAAATAGAAAGCCTAAATATAAACTTAGCCGCTGGTCCAGTGTTTCATTATCAAGATAAGTTAATTAAGCCTATAAAATTTGACTAGATTGCCTGTGTTTATCAGATCAGAATTTCTTAAACACTGAAGATAGAGTTGCAAAGCTTTGATGTGTTCAATGAGTCCAGTGCTAATTTGCCCATTGTTTTTAATCGGTTGAAATTCTTTTCCAGCTTGGTGCTTGGCTGCTTCATGTGATTTTGTAGCATACTTTAAAGGATGGGGAGGTGGTGACTGAAGGTGTAATGACCCGTAGCGCTTTAGATCATCTGCAGCTTATGTTCCTTGTCCCTGCTTTGCCAGTCAAGCTTTTTTTCCAGTGAAAGTGTCAGTAAACCAAAGCAGAAAGGTACCATTTCTCCTCTACTCGTTCCTTTTTCTTTTCCCTGAAAGTTTATCTTGCTGCTTGCTTTTTAATAGCACTGCATTAGCTGGGGGGGGCTGTGAAGTAAAAGGCATGCTTTAAATACAGATGCTGGTGATAGTCCTTTCAAAAGCTGCATTTCTCAAGCTGGGAGCTATTGACCCCTTTCAGTGCAGCCACAAAGAAATCCAAGATGAAATGGAGGGTGAGGGCCAGCAGGGAATATATATATATATAATTTTTTTCCCCCAAGTCGTCTTCTTACTCCACCGCCTGCCAGGCTGGCTATTGTTTGAGACTCCGCATGGGATACCAGTTGCCATATAAGGAAAATGGCATCATGCTACATTCTTTCTAAAAATTGATTTTTTACAGTTGCCTTTTTTTTTCCCCTTGCTGAAAGTTGTTCTGCTTTTGTGGAAGATCTGGGCAAAAGGAAAACGGTAGGCTACAGTATGCGTGCGTACAGTCTTGGTCTGTGCAAAAGGTTTCGCTGTGGCTCTTTTATCACGGTTTAGGTGATTAGGCAAGGCAGCAAGAGCAAATGAGGTTCAGCTACTATGACAGGAGCAGAAGATGTTGCTGTGCATTTTCCTGCATCCTGAGCTCAGTAATAATCCTCCTCGCCTTTTGATTTTTCTTGCTTGAGGATGCTCAGGCAGTGGGACAGAGGCGTGGAGTGTCCCCTCTGTGTCCCTCTTCATTCACAACCTACCAGTTATTCAGTGTATATTTTCAGTCCTGATGCAAGCACTCCTGGACTCTTAGAAAGGGATCCTGCCTTTTGCTGCCAGGGTGTTCCCTACCGATTGTCCCTGTTTCGGTGCTTGAAATTTTAAGGGGTGAAAATCCACCAGAACTTTATGATTTGTCATCGAGAACTGGCACAAAACCAGTGCTACTGAACTGGGCCTTCCGTCCCTCCCCCTGAAAACGTGGTTTATGAAATGGCGCTCATCCTCATTGCCCTGTTAGATGAGGACGTGGGGCTGCAGAGACCTGAACCTCCTGCTCCCAGCTTGTGCTTTGTTCATTCCTGCTGATGTGCTGAGTGAGCGGCGTGCACCGGTTTGGGCCACCGGCTTCCTCTGCTCAATGACCAAGTCCACTGCTGGGGACGACCGAAGCCCAATTACCCCCAAAGGCAGCTGAAACATCTGAGCCCTGAGGAAGCGAGGCCGCATGCAGCGATATTTTAGAGTCCGAGGTGCTTCTGCAGGCAGCAGGGGTGGGTCAGAACACGTGCCAGCTCAGGAAAAGGACCGAAAACACCCCTGAGGTTTGGATTTTGTTTCCTGGTGCAACCGTCACTTGTTGACGACCAGAAACTGCCCGCTTTTCGGAAATAAGGCTGAACTCCAAACAAATCCACTTAGCGACTTGTGCAAAGGAACAGCTGGAGCAACATGAGCTGAATCCCCTGACTCCAGAAAGGAGAGGCAGAGTCTAGAGTGGGAAAAGCATAGGTCTGGGAGCTGGGAACAGAGCCAGCTCTGGGAGCGGGGTGAGCGCGTGCTTGTGCGTGCTTGTGCGCGTGGGCACACAGTTGGGCACTGTTCTTGTGTCAGTAATTGGGACAGTGTCTGTAGCGGTGCTCCCTGCGGTTGCCATCACTTCGGACTCCCTGTTGAGTCTCTCTAAAAATCTGTTCAGCGACTGATAATGTTGCAGACTTCTTAAAAATAAAAGCAGACAAAAAATCACTCCCTCTTAGAAATAGCAGCAACAAATTTTGGGGTTCATTTACCACGATCATTTCATAATACTCAATCTGTGTTATGCTGAGGTGTGATTACAGAAGTGGAAAAAAGGAAAATACTTTCTATAAACACTTTTTTTGCAGAAAATTAATTGTTTGATATTATTATTATTACTATCTGTATATGCATTGGCCATGTACACTTTTTTCTTTTTAAAATGTTGAACAATTGGACAACTTTTAAAGAAATTGCAATTCTGTGAAAATGGAGTAAGGACTTTTTAAAGGTTCAGTGTTTTTCATAAAAGCCTTGAAGTGGAAGCCAAATGGACCAAAGGAAGCAGGTATCATATTGAGAAAGTTCTAATTTTCTTTAATTTTTCTTCAGACTGTGAGTTAAATTGTTTGGAGAAGCTGTGCTACTCTCATATCTCTGCAAAATGAGTCTCCAGGAGAATCTTCCCGTATGATAAATTGTGCTTATACTAGAGTTACAATTGTGGAAGCCTCCTGGGCTTTACTAAGATGCTTGCATTTGCACCAGTATGGCAGGGGAATGTCCTCACATAGCTTTTTCTTCACAAAAGATAATTTGGTGCCTCCCAAATGCTGCCCACTGTGGTATCGAGAGGAGATATCTCTCTCAGCGAGTGATGTGGAACGATGCAATGCCCCATGTGCTCAGGTCTCAAATTACCAATGAAGCGGCTAACGACTTCTGACATGTACACGCCTGTCGTTGGACGTCTGAGTTAACATTGTGCAGATAAATGGGGCGCTCCTCACCCGGCAGCTATTGTTTCAAGCTCTCTGCAAACTCCCAGGCCTCGTGTTTTGGTTACAGTCTGCTCGCATTTATAACTGTCCCAATAACTGTCATGCCAATGATGATATGTTTGCTGTATGCACATTTATAAGTGAAAGATGAGCGTAGAGGGTGAGCATCAGGTCAGCGACGCATCCGAAGGGCAGGCGGAGCGCCCGTTGCCAGCACCCTTTCAGTCTTGCTCCGAGCAGCGGCCAGCAGCCACCTGCGGGCTCTGGAGCTGAGGAGCCCCGCTCGGGGTCTGGGCTGGGGTAGCAGGAGCTTTCAGCTCTTGGTTTCTACTGCTGAAGGTGCTGTAAGCCAGTTCATCAGGCTGTAAGTGGCTGCTGACAGCGCGGGGGGGGTGCTGCTTTTGTCCCTTACGGGCTTAGAGGTGACACAAACGTCGCTGCAGCGGACTCTGCTCAAGGTGGCCTGACCTCCTGAGGCATATTGCGCCGGAGACTTGGAGTCGGTGCTTCCGACGCTAACCGTGGCGCACGTGGGCGCTGGTTTTGACTGGGCGTGTTCTCCTTTGGAGCGGGGAGCTGCGTGACATGTAAGTGATAATGAAGGAGGAGAAGATAAATTGTCATTAGAAATCTCTCTCAGTTCCTATCACTTAGTTCTAGCGCTACAGAAAAGCTTTTTCTTTTGCCCGACTATATCACGGGTAAAGTGCTTTGTCAAGGGAAAATGGGGTTTACCCAATGTGACAGGGCAGGAAAGCAAAGCTGCCTTTCATCGCCGGGCTGAGTCCTGCGGTGGGGCGGCTGAGATGGTGTCACTCAGAACAGCAGTGAAGGCTTTGCATTGCTTATTTTGAGACCTACAGGAGTACATTTGCTTTTGATTTGTGAATTTTGAAAAATACCGAGTGAAGCTGGGGACTTAGTTTAAGAGCTGCCAGAATTATTCTCTCGCTGTAGAGATTTCTCAGGAAGCAGATATCTAAGAGGGGTATATGTGTGTGTATTTGAAGCTTTTTTCTTGGGCTTACGAGTAAGAGCTGGGATCAGTGAAAGGTGATAACTACTAAAATCAGGAATAATGATAGTATTACCCTATAAGTAGTGAAGTGGGTTTGGGGAGTTTTGCATTCAGTTACTAGCTCTGCGCCTAGCCTGCGTTCTGACAGTGGGAAGTAGCTCGATTCCTGCCTGCCTTTCTTCCCCAGCTGTATAAGGATGGGAATACAGCCGGTAAGTTTTCTCTGGTAGAAAAAGGTGATAGAAGTATTTGTTTTGTGCAGAAACTGGCTTCGTGAAACTTTGCATTCCTTTTCAGAGAAACCTGAAGATGAAGAAGTTTTCATTCTGGAGGGTTTATCTTCTTTTTTTTTTTTCCTGTTGCTCTTCCTTTCTGTGACAAAGCCGGGATAGGGAAGAAAAAAGGAAAGAGATAATCCAGAAATTCCCTCTCCTCACATGAAAAACTGTCTATCAAAAAATGTCTATACATCTTACATAAAAAAAGGAATTGAAAACCAGTTGATTTTTAAACTTGCGGAATATGAAAAAGGTTATTACTACTCTTGAATGCCCTGACCTCTTTTAAAGCTGAGGTTTCTTGCTTGCATTGCTGTGTCTATATTTAGTGCAAAATCTTGAGAGCTCTTTTGTGAGAGGAGCCTACACGCAGGTCAGCTGCTGGCCAGGCTTGTGCACAGTAAAGATAATGATAATCTAATGGCTGATTTGTCCTTTGTAAAATGACTCATTCTTCGGTTAGCTTCTAATGGATGTGAGCTGCATCCTTGGCAGACGTTACATTTGTTGACAGTACTGACAGATAAGAAACTAGGAACCGAACAACCTTGGAAATGCTTGTGCTGGACGTTCAGCGCTGTTCTCCTCGGTAGCGTGTGGCAGGAGCTGTAAGGTGGAGGTGACGCGCAGGCATTTGGTGGCCGGATGACGTGGGGGGATGTAATGGCAGTGCTGTGCCTGTATTTTAGCTTCAGTGCCCAGCGGAGTGAGGTCTTGAGCTGAACAGGGGACTGTCTGCAGGGGTTACTTTTCCGAAAAAGCGGAGCACAGCACATGTATGAGTGGACCAACCCCCCCAGCAGCAGGTGCAAAAATAAATAAATTCCAAAGAAGTATGTTTAAGCAACATAAACTTCCTTTTTTAATCATTTGTGGAAGGTTTATTTTCAAATCCCCCAACACTCACCAGGTGCTAATTTTCAGACGGGCTGTAGCACCGGCTTGAAATTTGAAAGTAGATGGGAGCTTGGAGAGGCTGAGTCCCTCCCTGCGGCATGGCACGAGCCAGCCCCTGGGCCCAGGAGGGCAGGAGGAGGCTTCTGCTGGGACCTGGCTGCGCTGTAATTGCCATCTGGAACTGTTTCTGGCAGCTTTCCCTGGCGGCTGTTGGTGACAGGGCATCAGCGTTTGTGGCTACCTGACCCACTGGTTTCCCCGTGTTCTGCGGCAGGGGTGCTTGTCAGGCTCGGGCGTTCCTGCCGGTTCGCTGGGTAGCCCTTGCTGATGCTGGAGAGAGACAGAGGGACACCCAGTGCCATACAAATGACATGTATTTGTCACTGACTCCTCAAACGGACCGGGACCATTTATAACCTTTGTGGCTGCAAAGTACATCCAAGAGTACATTTCAAGGAGGCTAAAAATAAGACCCTCAATTTTAATTTCTTTCTCCCACAAGTATTCAGTCAACAAGAAGGAAAGGAATCAGTTTGTCCTTTTTTTTTCCCATGCTTAAGCGTTCAGCTCTCAGAACGGAGCTATAAGTTTATCGCAAGTTATTGGCCTGTTAGCTGAGTTGGCTTTGTGTGTGGATCACGTTACTGGAAAGTGGAATCACTTGCCAGAACTGCCTTTGCTTTTCCATTTTCCTTTCCATCTCCCAATTTCATATGTTATCTGGTAGCAGCACTGAAGGCCAAACTCTCACTGAACTGATTGGAACCAGGAGTTGGCATTCCACTATTCCGTCTCCTTCTGCCAAAAGCCAGTGTTCAAAATAAAGACTGTACGTTCGGACTACTTACATGAATATAATTTATGGTCGTTTAAAATACCTGAAGATCAGTACAGCAAAGCTCTGATTCTCCTAGTGACTTAGTATGACCACACGGTGGATAAAGTTGAGTATATTCAACAAGTACAAAAGTTGAGTATATTCTTCATCCCAGGAAAAGGGGATAAGTGATGGTGGCTTTTAAAAAGGAGTGATGAAATGTTTTCTTTTTGGTTTTTGTTTGTTTGTTTGTTTGTTTTAAGATGTAGTTGGAAATGACTCATTTGGAAGACTTTGAACTAGCTAGATGTAAGTGTAAACCTGAATCCAGATGTTTAGGACTAGCAATATAAATCCCTAGGGGTCCTCAATAGTCCTGAGTATTAGGTGTGTGAAGCTAAAACGTGCTGCCTTAGCTGCTTGAGATCTTGGTTTTTTGCTATGTGTTTTTTCTATTGATCAAGAATAATGGTAATTGATGAAAAGTGTAGTGATCTGATGTTTTTTCTCCTGTATAGAATACAGGAGAATTCTTCTCCTGAATAGAAAATCAGCTGAGTGTGTCAAGTCTGTGAATCACATCTCTGTACTAGATCATTTTTATGAAAGACAGAAATTACACAAACCTTTTTTCCAAAATCTTCACAGAGACCATAGATCTTCATAACATCAAGTTGAAATTAAGCAAATAGTTTCAGTCAACAAAAGGGTTACATATATATGTTTGTAAACATCAAAATACTTACTTCCAGGGTTTTTAATGCAACGTATTTTTGTTTTAGAAATGCCAAAGCTGACCCTTTCAACACTTAAAAATGAAAACCACAGTTTCTTATTAAAATTTGATCCAAACTTTTTATAAAAAGAGGTTTTGGTTTGTTTGGTGTGGTGTTTTTTGGGGGTGTGTGTTGTGTTTTGTTTTGTTTTTTAAGTTAGGAAATGTAAAAAAATAAAGTTTCATCTTAGATTGAACAAAACTTTGGGGAGTTGATGTGAACAAATACCCATGTATTGTTTTGTTTCAGAAGAAAAATCTTCCAGTTCCAACGGAAGCAATTCTTCCCCTGTGGTTTTTTTTTGGTTTTGCCACCCAAACAACAAAATCTGATCATCTTGCGATGTTCTTTCTGATGATACTGACGCAGAGTAATTTTTCTTGGTTTTTGCTAATATAAAATTTGTTTGTGCTCCATTGCTGGAAGAGTTTGGGGTTTGTCTGGCAGGAGAATGACCATTAGGGCGTTAGTCTTGCTTCTGCTGATGAGGTGCTTTTGTCGCTTGTACTTGCAGGTAGTCTGTTTGCTGTAGCTTTTCTTGTTCCTATTCTCCCGTCCACTTCTGAGTTACTGAATGCTCTCAGCGGCCAGTCAAGGAATACAGCGTGAGTGCTCATAGTTATCATTACATGTTTTCTTTACTAATTCTCTTTTATTGTGTCCCAGTGACTTGTAGCTGAGGATTAGAGTGATTGCCCTCAGCACCAGCAGTAGGCTCTGTTTGAAACCTCCAGAGGATACCGTTTAGATTTGGCCTCTCTTGCCTGTGTCCCTCGTACGATGCCTTCCCCAAGGAGCAGCTCTCTCCTCCCCAGCCCAAGTGATGCTATTGCTGAGGCATGTTGGACAGATACCATTATACACATGCCGGAGGTGCCCCCAGATTTGGGGTTTGGGCTTGATTTAAAAGGGAGGAGATGCGGGAAGGGAATGTTGTTTTTAGTAGGGACCCAGGCTGTAGTGCCTTTGCAGAACTGTTTTAAATGTGCTCATCAGGCAGGGAGGTCTGTGGGTGCAGGGGAGGGCTCGGCAAGCCTTTCAGATGTTTCCATGCGCTGCTCAGGGCTGCTGTCCCAGGCACGTACTTCATTAATGCTTCTGGGAAAGGCATTCTGGGAATAATCAATCAGGATTGGTCTGGGTTTCTTCTCCACCGGAGCTGCTCTGTCGTGTCGTTCAGTGCTGCTCATTTTGGTTTTAATTTCTGAACAAGGGATCGATTTGCACAGACTAGCACCAGGCAGAAGAGTTTGGCCTTGCAATGGGGTAAGCCATCTGGCCTGTTTTCTCTAAAGCACTTAAATAGGTGTTTAAAGTTGTAGGTCCTGAAGAAGCCAATGGTGGTAGGGCTTTGCTCTGAATGTCTCAATGGTTGCCTAGATCAAGGTTAAGTTGCCCTCTTGGATCTTTGCTGTCACCTCTGATCTGGAGCACTCCTTATTTCAGAAAGGACCTCCGTGCTTCAGCTTTGCAGGGGTGCCATATTGCTGACCTGCCCCTTTCCCCATCTTTCTTCTGTCTTTCCTCCTTCCTCTGCTTCCAGATTCTTTGATGCAACTCAGCTCTGCCACAGTCAATTGCTTGCTGCCTTCTTGCTTTTGCTGAGGCAATGTTGCAAAGAGATTTTTTTCAAAAAGGGTGTGCTGGGGAGGGAAAGGCTGTAAAGAAGATTTATGTGATTCAAGACGGTCTTTATACGTGTTAGAATTTTGGGGGGAAGGCTGGTTTGATGTAAAAGGTAAAGAGAACTTTGCCTTCCCTCTGAAGGAATCAGTGGGAGAACTGGGATTGAAATCCAGAAGCACCTGGTACCCAGGTCTCAGCTCACGCTTCCGACCTAAGCAAATTGTTGTAAAATTGGTGTGGTTGGCTGGGGGACACACACCCTGTATTGCAAAGGAACTGGCCTTCTGGCACTAGAGCTACCCTTCACAGCAGTGGTGGGAATTGCATGCTGTGAATTAATCACCTTGAGGACACCTATGTGATGTGCACGTTGGCCAGTCCCTTCTGATGTTCCATGTCATTGCTCACAAAGGAGCAAAGAAGGACTGTACTTATTTTTCCCCAGAGTTCAACTGGAGGTGACGCTATATTCAGGGAGGTAGTTCTTTACCGCTCTTAATGAGTAACTTTATACTGTGCTGTCTCCTACAATAACAGCTGTCGCTACTAGAAGGAAAAGAAGGTATTTGCAAGGCAGTGAGGCTGTGTAAATTGTTAAGAGAGGAGGGAAGGCACGGGCAGGGAGCTGAGATTACAGCAGAAGCCATGAGAATTCCCAGGCTCCGAAGAACTCTCCCGATTTTAGCATTTCGTGCACCCCTAGGTAGTGTTTGTTTAACGTTTCTAGTCATGGTGGATGAAAGCAAAAATCCCGACTGGATAGTGTATCAGTACTGTGACGATGAGGAAGGTTAGACTACCTGTTGTGTTTGCAGTACAGCGTTGTATCGTGAACGGTGTTGGTGGCTGAGGTCCTCAAATGCTGACACAGCATCAAGTAAGGTGGGAAAGGGCCATTGTGACCTCTTCTTCATACTAGACACGGGGTTTCTTTGAATTAAGTCTGGTTTGAATCTTTATGCAGCAATTTGTCATACATATCTTTCTTCTATTCATGATCATTCTTTCCTGTATATCTGCAATTATATAATGTCCATATGGCAGCTCCAACAATTGTTTAGGAGGCAGCTGAACACTACAGAAGCTCTATGAATATACTTCCAGTTCTCTGTCAAGTAACTTCATCCTCTGCAATTTGTGTTTTGAATGCCAGTGGCCTGTAGATCATCTGTGAATTGAAGATGCTCAGGGACCAGGCTTATGTGGGTTTGAGCTCTTGCCTGTAACTTTCTTAGTTCATGGTGTTCTTTGGTCTTCCCTCAAATACTGAACCTCCACCAAAGTAAGACCATCCCAATCTCTGTCAACATCAGCTGTACAGGGGAGGAGGGTGGAACAGGGTGTCACGAGTAAACCGGCCCAACGCACCACGAACGAAATCTGGATGTCACTGAAGTTAGTGGTAATACTCCCACTCACCTCCCTGGCACTAGAAGTTTATCCCCTTACCGATGAAGAACTTTTTCCCCTTGTGAATGTAAGGATTGATGGATCATTTGTTCTCAGCTGACCTTTTCTCCCACAGACCGTCTTTGAAGCCTGGTGATGTGTGTGCGTGTCCATTAATCACGACATTGGTAGGTTTTGCCTGGCCAAAACACAGCTCCAGGAATCGAGACTGCTACCTGTAGGTGGCTAGTAAATTTGGAAAGTTCCTGCGGTAGGAGGAGATGGACCTAGGTGAGAGCATACACAGCACTGAGAAATAAAAGAAAAAGTCACAGTAAGTTTTGCGGACCATCCCTGGCACCTTCCCAGCGAGCAGCGCTGGGAAAGCAGTCAGCCCCAGGGAGACCTGGGAACGTGCTTTCCTTGGCAGAAGGTAGGTAGAGATCTTGCTTTACTCTCTGCCTTTATTCTTCAAAATTGGAAAAGCTCCTTCCCTCCGGCGGTCTGTGAAGGCCGGAGGGGTACCTGCCACAGCTGGTCCGCCTGTGCATTGCAGAGCCTCAGCGATGCCCGTTGCCTGGGTACAGGGCAGCCCTGCATCTCAGCCCCCCAGCCAGCCCTGTGAGAGCGGGGGGCTGTGGGGGGAGAGGTGGGAGAATTAAGCCCTGTGCACTTGGAGGCAGGAGCATTAAGTCCACCTGATGCAGCTTGTAAGCTCAGGGTGTCCTTTTACTTTGCTATCGTCGTTATTATTTATCATTATTATTGATAGGAGAAAAGTGCAGCCCAGCTGCTCAGTGCAGAGATCTGAGGGCTCCCGCAGGGTGAAGTGCTTCATGCCACTTAGAAAACCCGCCATTGTGCTGTCTCTTGAATAAGCATTTTATTTCACATGCTTGTTCTGAGTCTCCTGCTGTTGCTCACACTACAACTGCTGACGAGTAGCCTTCCTGGCAACACGGCATCAGAGCCTGTGAGCTGCCTTCCCTCCGGCTGAAACCCTGGGAGAACAATATGAAGACGACAGTGACTGCTGAATATTTACAGTAAAGTGTTTCCTCTTAAACATGAAAATGCTCTTTGCACTTCATGCACATCACTGCTCGGTGACAGCGACTGGCCGAGTCATGCATTATTCCTGCGTTCAGATAGGACTATGCTAACTGCCCTGCTAGAACTTTCTTCTCTCTCCTTGGCTGAGCACGTGAAAGCTCATCGTTGGCAGGATGCCCTGTTGTGTAGCACGTGTGTAAACGTCTATGAACTTTACTAACTAGGATCAGTCAAAAATAATTTTTCAGCTCAGTTGCTCTAAATTTGGGCTAGTTCATATTGTAATGCAACGGGTTTTGCTGTATATGTCTGTAGAGCACTGTGCTCTTTCAAACAGCACTTGGGAACTGTGTCAGTGAGCATTAGTAAAGTAACAGTAATTAACCTTTAGATTGAGATAGCATGCAAGATCTCTAATAATGAACGAGGATCTTCTTGTTCGAAGCACTGTAAATTTGCGTGAGAGAAATACTATCTGATCTAAGAACACGTACATTCAACTTTAATATAAGGTGACAAAACAAATGAGTATAATGCAGCGGGGGGCGGAACGAACACCTGAGCAAGGCCACACTGAAGTCCATGACCTTTCTGCTGACCGTACTGGGCATTGGCTTTGGTCTTAAATAGGTTCCGTGTTGGGCTTCTAAAAACACGTTATCATAATCCCCGTAACGTGGAGCTCGACAATGGACAAAGTTTGTCCTACATAAAGATTGGCTCATCGTCGTTGCTGAAGGAGGACAGCACCTAACTTTGAGCTAATGTTAGAAACAAAACTGTTGGAAGACTAAAAACATGGAGGGTTTCAAAACAGACAGTAGAAGGCCAAGAAACTTGGATCAATTTTTCCTAGGTCTTTAGAAAATATCATTTATGAAGGTATTTGCATCTCTGCAAAATGAGTGCAGAGCCATCGATGACAGAAGCGTATTGTTCTGATGTTGTAGTTCACGCGTTGTGTTCCCATTTACATGTATGAGGAGTGGCAGAGGATGAAAGATGTGTCTCACTGAGACTCCTTGTGAGGCGACTGGTGAAAGGCCGGGCTGAAGATTAGAATCTGCTTTGTCTTGCCTCTGTGTGTATATAAATATGCATATATACTTACATATGTGAAAATATGCACACAAAGCCACCGATTGTCAGCAAATAACACTATTGACAGAAGGTTAGTATCTGCTGTAAGCAGAAAGGACAAGCCCTTCTCTCTCCTACTGAAGGCAGAGTTAGACCTAAAATTGCTATAGACTGGTACAGGGGTTTTGTCACAGAAATTGTTTATTCCTCTCTTCTTCTTGTCTTCATAAATAAATTTGTTAGGTGTTTTACCAGCTTATTGGTTTAGGTAAACCGAGTTCACGCTAACTAAGGGTATCAATAAAAAGCTATAACTTAATCAGATTTTAGTATTAATATCCCTCTGACCTGCTGGATTAAGCACTTCACACCAAATAAATAAGTGGTATGATAGGAATTGAATTGAACACGTGCACTGGATTAAAAAAAATGAACCCGATTTGAAGTTTTGTTTCAAAGAAATGTTGGGAGGGGTTTTTTTGCACAGCACATACGACAGGTAGATCCAAAGTCTATAAAAAGCTTGAAGTCTAGTCTCAGATTTTTATTTAGTGAATCCACAGGTACAGTATTCACTAAAGAGTTTAGCTGCGTGGTGAGCTGCAAATCCTTTGGGAAACTAAAAATAGGAAACAGGCCAAAAGGCAGTGCCAAAAGAGGCATAATTATTTTTGTAAGGTTGAACAATTAACCCCTCTCTCTAGATTCTGTGCCATCCAAAATTCAAAACTTAAACTAATGAAAGGGAAATGGTACAAGATTCGTGGACTTTCAACTGCTGTCTTCCCCTCCAGCTGTGGGACATCAAAGATGTATAAGCCTTCATTTTCTGCGGCTTTATTGAAAATGCTCTCTTATCCTTCTGAGTGATGTGGAAGGGATGGGATGTTACAGCTGTGTTTGGGCACGGCCTGAGTGCATTTTGCTAGTCTTCCATGACATTGCAGAAGCTTCTTTTGCCCATTATTGTTCTTTTGTTGTTGTTCTTTTGAGACAGTTTGCCTGGAAAACAGAAGGTCTTGGTTGGCTTCAGAGTGATTTATGTGATGATGATGAGTTAATGTAGTGGAGATGTCATATACATACGTTTGGAGTTGGGTTAACTGAATTAAATTTTTTAAAAGAGTGAGTGCATCAGCCTATCAGAACCTAACCCATGCTCAAATCACTAATTAGAGGAAAATAATTAGGATTGAATGCTAAATTTAGATTCAACTAATTTATAGGAGTGTTTGTTTAAAGACGAGCCAACGAAAGGAATCTTGGCTCTGCGAATCACCTGGGAAAAGCCTCTTTATGTATTATGGCCATGTAGCAACCAACTCCGGAGATGAGTTGCTGGAAGTGACATGTCTGATTTATTGCCCACTGCAGCGTTGAGAGTGTTTGCAAGCTGAAGTATCTGTTACGATTAGGATGATTATAACAGGTTTTATTTTATTTTAGAGAGAGAAAGAAAATAAATACTTTTTTTTCGTGGCTTCTGGATGCGGATGACTTCTGTGGTTACTGTTGGTTCGTAAGCAATGCCAGCCTGGGCTGCTCGGTGTCCTTTGCGCTTTCCCTGCAAAGGGAGCTGAGGCTGGTCAGTGGGAGGAGAGCCCGAGTGCCTGCCCAGCGCTTACCCCGTGGCAGTGGGACAGCAGAGGGACAGCACCGCAGCGGGGCTTTGCCAGAGGCAGCCAGGGAGGTCTGGTAGGGCAAAAAATTGTACTGTTACCCTGGTGGGAATTTCTGAGTAGTTAGGATCCATGCTCCCTGTTTTCTGCTGTTTCTGGTATATCAGCATGTCTGCAGCTGGTTTTCGTTCTGCCTCTTAAAAACACAGATGTGTCGGTGCATAGCAGTTGGAGAGTATCTCTCAATGTCCAGTTGGAGTGCTCTGGGGAAGATGCTAAGATCTAGCCAGTTAGTTGTTTTATATACTGTTCACTCCAGTACTACCTTTCATCCTAAGTTCCCAAAATGCTTCCTGACCCGTATACAGTGGAATTGCAGGTGGCCTTTTGAGTAGGGACACAGGCAAAACAGTGATGCCTTTCACTGAAAACCATTGCTTTCCAGACACGAAAGACTAGGAACTTCAATCTGTGTAAAACATCGCATCATCTTTAAGTTAGGGTGGTGCAGAAAAGACGTGTTCTGTTTCATCTATCTCATGAAGCAGATGTCAGGTTTTGAAATTTTAAGGATATTCCCTTCTGTTGTGATCCAAAAATATAAACTCTGCTATAGTTTTAAGTAAAGAAACAAATAAAAAAAGATATAGATCTCTATCACTACAAGATGCCTTCTCCAAGAACCACCTTGGTTTGGCCTGGTGAAATTTTTAGGTCAATAGCCTAGCAATTAGGTTGCTTGTGTTCCCCGGTGAAAACTGGGAAGACCAGGAATGTCAGCCAGAACCTTCTGTGTCCCAGGTTAATGCCCCATCGACCACACCTCTGGCTCGTTAAAACTTTCTTTTTTTGATTAGAAGTTCCACCTTGGATTCGCACTGTTTTCAGCACAAATCCAAAACATAGCTTCATACTAGCTACTATGAAGAGAATTAACTCTATCCCAGCCAAAACCAGCACAGCTGTCGTACAAAAAATTTGCAGTTCAACCCTTTTTCTATCGTTTTTGTTTGTGTTGAGGAAAAAGAAAAAAAACTAGTGAAAGCAAATTCCTTCAGATGAGATCCATCTTTTTATGCCACTTATATTGCCAGTATAGGTTTGTGTTTTGCACAGCCCTGGGTAAAATTAACTGGATATCCAGCATAACCAGAGCACATCCTCACTAGGCTGACTAATAATGAAGAAAAGATGAACTATTCTATAAACTGTTTCACTGTTCTTGGCTGATCACCTCCTGCTCTCTATTTTAATATCCTTGTCAGCCTGCTGGCAAGACGCTGAAGCAGCACCAGCCATCCAGTTAAAATACAGAGTAGCCAGAAGTTTCAATCAACTCAGATTTCCTTGAACACTACTGGACATGCATTCCAATTCCTATAAAAATGTCTAGGCAACTCGTTGCTTAGTGTTTCACCTCATTTTGTAGCTGCTACTTTATAACACTCTGATTTTAAAATGTAATTTTACAAGTGTTACTTTTACTAACTATAATTTCTTTTTCATTGTGCATTTTTAAATGCCAAGAATATGAGCAGGGCGGAGAGGGGACCAGTGTTGCCACAGGTAATACAGAGTTCTGGTCATTCTTGGTTCTGCTGCTGTTAAATGTATTTCCACTGCTTCAGGAGACTGTAAAAAATAGTATATCATGAATATTCAAAATATATTCAAAAAGCAACCCATTATTTGGGAAGAAATGTTCTGTATTTGGTCAGATTGACTATAGCTAAAATCTTTGCTGGTCCTATAGCTCTGGGAAAGAATATTCTAGTTTCCTTTTCTGAGAAAAGCTGTGTGGATGCAGAAAAGTACCTCTGATAAATCAAACCTGACCAAGAAAAGGGGATGGGGTTTTCCCCTAGAGACACTTTTCATCTTTCACGAAGCTGTGGGGTCCCAGGATCCAGCAGTGAGGTGGGTGCTTCAGCGCAAGACGAAGATGTGTCTTCAGAAGAGTCTGGGTGGGGCGTGAAACCAGAAGAGGAGGGATGTGGTGTGGGGACTGAGTGCTGCAAAAAAAGCAACGTGAGGGTGGGAGCAGGGCATAAAAGGGGCTGAGGAGGGAATGGTGAAGGGGGTTGTGCGTTAGAAGGATAGCTGGCTCTGTCCCCTTTGCAGACAGCCAGCACGCCTCAGATGTGTGCCTTCTGTGCTTCCTATCCCTTGCTTTCCCAAACAGTAACCTCCGCATGCTTCTCCCATAAACTTATGAGGAAAAATGGAGAGGGGCAGAAGGGTTTATTGAAAATCTTATTCTGAGTGGAGCTGTATGAATAAGCCCGCATGCCTGATTAAAAAAAAAAAAACAAAACACCCTCAACATGATGAAAAATAAATCCCACTGAGTCTTCAGCATCCTGCCTGAGACACTAATTCCCCAAGGCAGAAAACAAAGCAAGTAGAAAAAAGTTTGTTTTCACATAGCAAAGCCAAAACAGTCCAGTTCTGATTTAAGACGAGTCCTGGGAGACGTCTCTTCTTTCATGTAACATGGGGCCAGTATAGGTGAGTTGACAAATATAGAAATTGCTATTTTTTTCCTCATCCTTTAGAGAAAGCACCTATTAATTTCAGTGGGACTCATGCCCGCACGCGTTTTGTGACGGGAGCTGCCCCAAAGCGTATGAGGGCCAGCGACTGCTAGCAGTCGGGTGCAGGGCGGGTTTAGATGTGAGAGTCAGATTTTCCACGAGCACAGCTCCTCGTCTTGCTCCAGTGGCCAGCACCAGCGGGACTTTGTCCTGCTCCTTGCTCCCTGTCCAGCTGCCTGCATGGCCTCTCCCCATCGCTCCTCCTACGGTGCTTTTTGCCCCTGCGTGAAGTCCCTGGCAAAGGCGTCAGCATCATAAGGTTTCTACAAATAATATCTCATGAGGGAAACAGCAGAGTACTTCTCTGTTCCCTGAGGCTTTATAAATACTTTCCCAACTAAAGGCAGTTTATAAATCTCCTCAGCTCCAGAACTGCGTAAGTTTGATGGCAATTCTCTGCTTATGATGGGGTAAGAGAGCAGAGAGTGAGACTTTGTGCTAGCAAATGACCCCTGGCTGGAAGCAGTCTGTTAATGCTTTTAAATGAACTGCTGCTGCAGAGCTCAGGCCTCGAGCCAGAAGCACAATAGAAGGTGCATTATTATTACTGTTCTGATTATGGCAGATAATTTTGCTGTTCTCATTTACACATTTCATGGTTTGTTAATAACGTCTGATTTGGGAATATAGTATAGTCTATCAACTAGGGGGGGCATAATGGCATTAATAAGGGTAATTGAGGTTGTTGCTATAATCTTGTTTGCTCTTTGGTTTGTTAATTGAAAATGACTTATCTTAATGTATGATAGAAAAAATTTGTTCCCCTGTTAAGCCTGGGCATCTTGAAGGGAAAAGGGATGTGTCAGTCTGCGCTGTTTGTATGTTGTTGCGGTTTCCGTACAGCAGTGAGCATACAGAAGTGAACCAGTGTAATATGTGTCACGTATTGCGTGTCTGTGTTAATATTTGGTATAAATAACAGCACGTGCTGTTACTTAGGGCTGCATGCGTCTCTCGTTGCAAGACTTAGTGCGTAAGTCTGTCTGGGATACGTGCAGTTGATTAGAGAGCTGTTACGGGAGGAAACGGAGATGAGAGACAGACAGGCTGCTGAGTGTTTAACCCTGGAGAAGAAACTTGGCATTTCATCTTCTATCAACGTTTGCCTGCAACTACTATTAACATTAATTATGGAGATACTTATGTGAACACTCTGTTAGCCCTAATTAGAGTTAATGGAAGATACGTGTGGATGTTAACAGGACAAGAGACAACCAAGCTTCCATTTCTAAGGTTAAATATTCAGTAGCTTCCTCTTAGACATCTCCAACATCCTATAATCATGCAGTCAGACTTATGCAAAAGCAGAACAGTTTCTCCTGCCTTTTTTTTTTCCCCTGAATTATGGCCACCTTACGCTATTTTTGCTTAAATTAAAGAGCAAACAACAGTGTGGCAGTGACCTCAGTTACCTTTACTAATGTAATTATGCTAGCTGTCCTCTATTCATAGTGCACCTCAGAATCAGACTTCATTAGCAAACCATTTGCTGTCGCTTTTTCTGTCCTTTTAATGAATGCTAGTAGAGGAGCTCCTTAAGAGGAGCTGGAAGGACTTGGCTTTGTTCTGAACAGAGACCTTGCGATAAAGAGCTCAGGGCCTAAGCTCTTGAGTAGGCCATGTAATATCTGAGGTCTGTAAAGTTCCTATCGCTGTGCTATTGTTTGAAGCTGTAAAGAGAAAAAAAGACCTTCCTCTTGCTTGCACTCATGAGCTATCTTCGGTATTTTGAAAACCAGCGTCGCTGAAGAATTGAGGCTGCAAAACTTACAGGTTGTCTCGTTATCCTGCCGTTGTGTACGACAGCACATCCCTGCCGCTAACCTCTGCCCAGCAGGTCAGTGTCCTCGCGGAACGTGTCTTTTCAGGGCTGACTTGGAAATTCGTAACCCTCCCTGCGAGCCCTGAGCCTGCCTTCGGTGGTGTCACGCACGCCTCAGGGCAGGGTGTGCTTCCTTGTGGTCCGTTTCCTTTGCCACGGACATACGTGGTGATCTCGGATGCTGTATTGGGCAAAAAGTGCTTTTTTTTTTTTTCCCCCCAGATGATCTATGACATCGTTATGGGGCTGCCTGTTCATCTGATCATCTCTTATTACTATGCAGGTACAGCGCAGGATCCCTTTGAATGCTGCTTAGTTGCAACCTTACGCCTTAGAACCTGTAGCTCCCGGGTGCTTGATGGCTGGAGCCACAGGAGCGGCGTTACCCCAGCTTTCCAGCTGCGGTGGCTTTGTCTTTTTTTCCTGAGGCAATTCCGAGCGTAAGAACATGCGTGCTTGAGCCAGGTCTCGCGTGCGCCCCGTTGCAGAAACCGCCCAACAGCCCGCGGCCGGCCGAGGTGCCTAACGTTCACACGTGCGGAGCAGCCGGCTGGCGAGGGGGCTCTGGGGATGGGACAAAGCCCTCGAGCTCTAGGGCTGGCTGGGAAGTAGGTCCCTGCTGGCGCTCACCCAGCAGAGGATGAGCTGGGGGAAGCTTGGTAGGTTTTGATTTAGCCGTTTGTTAGTTTATTCTCTTGATGTTTCTATCTGTTTTTCCAGTTGTGTCATTACCAGTGCCTGTTTTCTTTTGTGGTGGTACAGAATCTGTTCAGCTTTGTAATTGATACTACTTTCTTGATTTAATATGTAAAGTAATGCTTTCACAGGTCAGATCTACATGGACCTTTTTCCCTTTTTCTTTTTTTTTATTTTTGTTTGGTTGCTTGGTTTTGTTCGTGGGTGTGTATTTTTTAATGGCCGTGTCAAGCTTAAAGTGCCTGTATTTAAACTGGTGGGACAAAAAGGCTTTTGAAGGTATTTTGCTTTGGGATTTGGAGTAAGCTGTATTGGTTTGAGAGCTCTTGCTGGACATTGTGTAAAGTGGACAGATGCTAAGAAACCTTGTTCTGTGCTATGCAGGGCTGCTAATTTAGCTTTTACCTACATAGCTAAAGTGGCGAAACCCCCTACTGCAATATGGCTTACTCCAGTTTATGGGAGAGAACAAATTTTTCTGGTGTATCTACATTTAGATCTGTTAACAAAAAGTATAGATACATCATCCTTAAAAAGGAAAAAGCCCCTGCATTATGAAATTTCTATTAAATTGCACACTAAGCCTTCAGGTACAGTAGGAAAGAAACTGATGCTATAAAGAGAACATAGTCCTGACATATCATTTTATTTCAGCTGGAAAAATGTGGCCTCGCTTGGAGCAGAGGCTGCCTTTCTGACGAGGCCGTGGTCTGGTTGTGTGGTTGGGAAAATGAAACGCAGCCTGAGCGAAGATACTGTCAAACCCACCGAGGTTAAGCACCCTTTGCCCCAGGCGAATTCCCTTGTTTTTATGAGCCACTACAGCTAGGCTGTAAAATGGAGGTCCCCAAGCAAAGCTAAGGTAATAACCACAGGTGATAACTTAAAGCTGCCTTCATGAACTAAATCCTGCACTTTCTGTCCTTAAAATAAACAGAGGATGTGTGAAGTAAATTCCTCCCTATCTTGCCTATGACTTGTATAAATGTATCATACTTCTTGAAGCAGATACGCAAAGTCTTCAGCCAAACCCTTGCACATCGACGCCTTAATTAAAATCAGTTTATTTTGTAGGTTAATTGCTGATACCATATCCACCAGTGTAGTCATTTTTTCCTTTTAAATGGCTGAATGAGATCTGACATTAGAAAAATATCCTGTCCTAAAATGGTTTTGTTTTTTTTTTTTTAATGTCTAGACCAAACAATAGTCCAGTTGAAGGGACTAATTTTGGAATCACTGAGCCAATAGTAAAGATTTAAGTAGCGAGAAAGTCATTATTCTGGGTGTTTGGTACAGGCTTAGCAGTATTACACTGATTTACAGAAATGAATTCCCCCGGTTGGTACTGATAGAGTCTGTAGTTATCTGGTCACCTCTGACTTGCCTTCTTTACCAGAAGGATATCCTGGCTATTACCCCAAAATGCTTTGGAGTCACCTAATTCATTTGTAATCTTCCCAGGATAGCAAGGAAAGCAGCAGATAAGTATTAGCTGAGAAACCTGAGCGGTTTCGCCCTGGGATAATGGAAAGATAATGTGTTCTATGAGAAGATGTCATCTCACCAAAAAATGAATTTCAGGAGCTGGTATTTCGTACAGGAAGTGCTTAAATGGAGGCTTTCTTGGCGTTCGCTTTTATTCTTTCTTTCATTCTTTTTGACTCACAGATTTGTTTGGATGCTTCTGAGCAAAATCAGGTTTGCTAAATGACAAGTCATGCAAAAATCAGATGACGAAAAAGATGAATATGGTATACGATATATGGTGCAGATAACAGTGTCAAGACAGTGCATTGCAGAAGAGAGGGGAAGTTAGGAAATAAAAGATAAAAGACAGCCTCTCAATCAAAATTTGAAGCAGTGGAATTGATGAGGAAGAGAAATACCAGCAATACCCCCCAGTTTGGGGGTGGTTCAGTCAGGCAGGGCAAGGTGAGCCCATGCTCCTTTCGCCAGCTGCAGAACTCTGGGGAAAGCCTGCACGTCTCGGTGCACGCACCCTTCTGGAGCTCAAGGGGCTGAAAGAGGGGAACTTGGCTCTGTTGATTTGGTGTGTACTCCACCGGGGAGCAGCATTTGAATAGCAAAACTCAGTTTGAAGGACAAACTGAGTCAAAGACATCCTGCCAGGGTTTTTACACGGCGGGCTGGCGTCATCACCTGCTTTCTGCGTGGCCCGTAGGGCACGTGCAGGCTCAGGAAAGGAGTGCAGCTATCGAAACGACGGATCCCTAAGCACATCTGCCTCTTGTGTTTCTCCGTGCGTCTCCAGTGCCTTGTCTTCCATCTCATCAGAGTCAAGCTGTACTCGCCTCTAGGGCAACTGGGTGCACAGCTTGAAGTGATGGGGGTTTAATATGGGCCCTGAGCAGAAGGACGCTGGTGTCAATAAATAGAAACAGAAATATTGGACAGTCAATTTACACGAGTGCACCCTGTGTCCAGATTAATATGCTTCATCCAAAAGATACAAGAACAAACCTGTTCTCCACGGGCTGCAAATAGGCGGTCCCTTTTTGGGGGAAGTTTTGCGCTACGACTTTTCCATTTTGAATATCAGATAATTGGAAGTGCCTGCCTCAAACTCCTGATCAAGTCTGTGCTGACTGGAAAACTGTTGTTCCTGAGCTACTTCTGAGGGAGCCACTGTAAACCCTGCATTTTCTAAAAGCATCCCCACATCCACCCCCCAGACTTTATTAGCAGCCGGAGCAGCCAGGGTACTGATTCTTGATCCCAAATGCCCTGAAGACTCTCATGCCTCTGCTGACCTCTGGAAGAGCTGGTTCACACCATTGTCGATGGGAAGAGTGGGCAGGGTAGTGTGTGGGCTGCTGTGGTGCTCATCATTGCTGCTGGCAAGGGATGAAGTGTAACAGGTCCATGATACCTGGTGTACGCGTGGCCCTCCTGTAAGCAACCAACAGCCATCTGCCCTTGATGTCACGGAGAAGCTCGTATGTCCCTCGTGTGCACCGAGGCTAAAGGGAAGAGGAAGATTCAAGCCGTGAGTGAGGGCAAGGTGTTTTTTCAGGTCTTTTGGCATTCACCAGGGCTTGTGCCCTTCACCTCTGAAAATCCTGTGCTGGACCTTTCCTTAGCCACAGGCTAGGTGCTGGGAACAGAGCTGGTGCAAGAGTAAGATGGCAGTGGCTCCAAACAGAAGGTGAAGTTTCAAAATACGTTGGGTTGGCAACAGCTCTCAGCTCTTAACCAGAATGCCCTTTTCCTCCAACACGCAAACATCTGTAGTGCAACCTCCGTGTTGTCCCGGAGCCCTGGGGCACTGGCAACACTGGTGACCGAGGAGCCTCACCTGTGTCGTGGACAGTGACTGCTGTCTAGATGAAATGGTTTGCTGTGTCTCTATTCCTATCAATAGATCATTGACTTGGGATTTTCCTAGTGAAGAGGTGACAGTGTGAACCTGCAGAAGAATCTTGCGGGGGGTGTCTGTGTAAGGGCTGCGGGAGAGCATTTTTGGAGACATCGGCTCTAGATGGATACTTTCACAGTTTTGAGGACCATGACAAAGGTGGAGTCCAAGCCATCTGATCTTTTTCTGTCCAGTTGCCATGAGCTCAGAGCTGTGCGGTTCATATGAAGGACCCCACCTGGGATTTTGTACCCGAACATTTTAAAATACCCTGGCAGTCACTAAAAATGCTTGTTTTGACCTAAAAATGACTGTATTTTGAATACTGTCTTTCTAGGAACTCCTTTTCTCTACTGCTTTCGGTACAGGCAGCCTGGCACTCTTAAAGGATGCTGAATTACATCTCTCAGACTCCATGGGTGGCAGAGAAGGGTTGTTGTTAATTATATTAAATACAAGGGGGGACACGACAGACACCAACTTGAAATGACTTGCCGGTGTCTGTGAGTTTCTGTGAGAGATGTTAGCAGAACTGGAGCTATGAAGTGGTCTGAGCACTAGACAGTGGACCACAGAGGCTGCCCAGGACACTTGCTGGGTATCCTGGAGCAAAGCCACGTCAGCTTTATAAAGGACACTAGGCTTCATAAAGGGCTTTCAGACTGCAATGTGGAAAGCAATCTAAGGCTTAAGTGGTATTAATGTTCTGATGCAAGGTGGTTTGTGTATCATCAGACATGCAGAATGGTGACCACAAATCTTGTTTTGAAATTTGCTGTATAATTTATAGTCAAATGTGTTTGCACAGCAAGACTCCGCAATATTTTCGGAAAGATTCTCCCCAGGGACAGCAGTGATGGGAGAAGAGGCTGTTGAATGCTGTGTCACTCAAGACAACTTTTCTTGTCCTTGATGCAGAGCTCAGAGCAACTCTGTAGCCTAACTGGGAGAACGCCCCAAAAGGGCTGTCCCTCCCTATTGGGAATGGCTTGAACATCCTGTTGTTCCCTATGTGTCTCAGCCTAAACCTGGGCTGCTTTGGCTGTTTGCCCTGCAAACCTGGTTTTGATACTTTAAGAAAATATGGTGGTTTTTTAACGGAAAGGCAGCATTGCTTTCACATTTCTTGCTCATCAAGAAAAGAGACGTAGCAAAGGTGGGGTATAGTGAACTTCAGCCGCTGAAAACTGGTGTGATTTTGCAGTGGGAATTCAGCCCAGTCCTGACTGACACAGACGTTAGCCTGTGGAGTCCTGCCCCTCGCAGGAGAGGGGTTTTATCAATATGTTCTGTTTGTTGTCCTCCCTAAAAAGCTTCCCCAGTCTTTGCAAAAATAGGAATTGCCAGATCGGGTCAGACTGTGTTCGTGCTCCTTCTGGGTCCAAGGAGCAAGGCGCTCAGCAGCCCAGCTACGATTGGTTTTTGTGCCATTTTAAGGCCGTGCGAGCTGCCTTACGGTTGGTGTTTCAGATCATGCCCTCATCATTCACTGGTACGTTTGGAATTATTCAGCCCCCCTGATTTGAATTAGAAGAAGTTTTATGTCATCAGTTTCTAACTCCTGACTTCTAGCAGGTATAATATCAGTGAAGACTGAGTAAAAGAAAATTCATCACCATCCAGGCTATTTCCATGGTTAAATTTGCTGTTTCAGTTTTGAAAAAGTCCTTGCGATACCCTGTCAGCGCATGCCAATTCTTAGGTATATGTATGATTGATGGTGCTTCAGGTTTTGCCCCAGGCTATTCCCAGTCTGCTTGCAAGTGATGCTGGTAGAGAAGTTTCCACTGCTGCCGTTATGTGTTGTTTAGGTTAAAATAGAGCTAAAAACGTGCTGGCCCTGGCCCCCTTCACAAGAGAGCCAATCCTTTCCCCCCAAAGCTCACAAACCTTAGAACAAAGCCTGCCTGGGGACACTCTTTGGCACTGTATTAACTATCCTTGCTGAGAAATGGTTTATTACAATTATGGCCTTCCTAATAGGCATCGTGGGTAGCATCAGCACAAAGCTATCTGTATTACATGATTTGACCTGCTTTAACCCTAGCCGGTCTCCTGGAGATGTAGAAAATATCTGTTCCATACAAAGGTCTTGTCTTTCAGGCACAGCAGACGCGGTTTGTTTAGAGTGCTAGCTTTCTAAGAGGAGACATTATACTTTTTGTGGGTGAAATTCACCCCACTGAGGCTATCTGAAAGCCTGTGCATCCATGTCATCAGCTGCTGTCTTTGTGTGCAGAAATGAATTGCTCCCCACATCTCTCCGCTTAAGACCGCTGCAGATGCACTATGCTTAGGGAGTAAGGGTATTTTGCAAAAGTGTATATATCGTTCACAATGTTATCTTCGTTAAGGGGAAAAAAGGTATGCTCTTTTAACTAACATAAAATAATTGACCCAGATTCAAACCTTAATGAAGACTAGATCCCCGATTTTGCTAGGTTTTTACATCCTTAAAAATTCTTTTTTTTTTTCTTTCTCCTCTGAAGAAGTTTTAAGTCAGTCAGCAATGTAAGTGGGATTTGGCTCAACCTCTGAGCAGTTAAGTGGTAAGGAGATTTCCGTAAGGTTACTCGGTTCCCCTCCCCGCATGTGGAAGGATGAGGTTATTGTGGGGGAAGTGTTACCGGTGGCGATGGAAACGAGTTCCCCGTATTCTCACCTCAGAAAAGTAAAGCTATGGCCTCCTCAAGACACTCCAGCGTACGAACCCCTTATCGCCTAGTTTTCCTGCAGTGGGAAGCGGATGCCTCCGGCCCCAAGAGCCCCCTGAGCGGGGTGCGGAGAGATGCCCGGAGGCTGTGTGACCCCGTGCCGTGCTCTGAGCAGGACCGCAGCGGCACGGGCACCGCGCTCTCCTCTTGTGCATGAGAGCTGCAGCGCGGGGCTGGCTGTGTCGCCTCATAAACATAAGCGAGGCATCCGCAGAGGAAGTTTAATCAGGCACCTTTTATTTCTTAATTCCTGGAGGTGCCGAAGTGCGCTCGCCTGGCCTCGACGGCGGCCGGGCTGCCGGTGCCTGATGCTGGGAGAGGTGGATGTGTTGCTATGGCACTGGGAGGTGTCTCCAAACCCCACCGCTCTGGCAGCTGAGTCGGCTCCCAGCAGCACGTCCTAATTGCGGCTGTGCAGCAACAAAACAAATACTCGGAGATTTCCATAAAGGCTATAATCAAAGGAGCATCCCTTGCTTTTTAATATGTGCTGAATGGGTTCATTTGTAAGCTTATTACGACTTCAGCGAGAAGCTATTAGGGTGATCATTAGCTGCCTGTGCGAATAGCGAGGAAAACCGTGGCGGTACCAGAATAACCCCCTTTCTAATGTCTGCACTTTCAGATGCATTAACAATAACCAGCCATGCTGTCTTTCATGTTTCCCTTGCCATGAGTTAAGGACAAAAGGGAAAGGAGAAGGGGGACAGTGAACTCCGCGCTTTCAAAATAAGTTCAGATGGAGAGAAAAATGAGGTGTTAAGAGAGCAGCAAATTCACTAGCATGACATTGTGTGTCTTGATGCAGTATCTGTTAACCGTTGGGAAAGCAATAGCAGCTGGGAGCCAGCCTGCGAGTCTTGGCTCATATCTCGCTTAGTCCCTCTCCTCCTGTCATCTACGTATGAATCGTGCTGAGGGTCTTTTGTCTGCCTGGAACCTGATCGTCGCTGGAGCGCTTAGATTATACATCTTTTGAAGGAAGAGAGAACATTTAGAAACACGTATGCCAAGATTATGGGATTTATTAACTCTCGTTTATTTTCCTGCAGAACATCTGAAGCCCTGTTGTGGGCTGTGGCTGTGGTTCTCTCTGCTCCTTCTTACTCTTCCTTTATCAGAAATATCGGTAGCAAAAGACGTTGGATGGTTGGGTGTTCATACCTTAATTGGGACAGGTGTGGTTGAGATCAGTCATATTTACCTTTCAAACCACGTTAGCTGCAGTTTTATGTCCTAGAGTAAGTTAAAGGTGCTGATTACAGTGAAACTCAGTTCAGATTTGCACATGGAATATATGAGAGATGTGTATTGTTTGGCTATAAGCAGGGTAGCTTAGACTTCATGTTTGCCTCTCTTCCCTAGGTCGTTTCTCATGACCTTTGCTGCATTCAAGTTTTCCTGGACATATCACACCTCTAGCTTGTGAAATGTATTTATTTCCTAAATAAATAAATCACTCTGAATTGTGAGCTCTGTGGGATAAAGAATTTCCTATTGTGTTTAGAATCCCTGGCACTTTGGGATGCATTATTATTCTTCTTGTTGAAAACATTTGATGACCAGAATCAGATAAATAATGCCACTTCTCAGATTTCCAGCAATATTATCTTTTGGTTTATTTAGTATTACTGAGATCCCTCATTTAAGATCTGCTTTTCTTATAGGATGTTTTTCTAACCTTTGCTTTTCTAGACTGACTAAACGTGACAAAACTGACTTTTGTTTTTGTAACTGTGTAGGCAGTTATCTTGAAGAAAGAGAGTTTATTTTTCATTTTTCTATAAAATAGTTAATGCATTCTGTTTTCTGGATTTCTTTCTTAAAAGCAATTAAGATGATTAGTCCCCCAATTAAATGGTGTTAAAGGGTAGGTTTCTTTTTCCCCACTCCGCCTTATCAAAAAGCACTGAGAACAACAGAAAAAAGAAGTTACCCTACTGATCTGAAGCTCCGTTCTGCATTAAAGCAAATTATAAAAGCAGGGGTTTCAGATTCCCTTGCCCGTGGGCCCTTGCCTGTGCCTCTGCCCAGCCGGTCTGGGGCTGCTTTTCCTTGCGAAGAGAGATCATCATCATCTTTTTGATAGGACAAGGCCCTGTGGCTCATAGTAATCCATTTTGATTGCTTCCTTACTTTAAGATCAATCATTTTCCTCCTCTGCATTGTTTCCCTGAAGCCTGCAAAGTATCAGGAAACTTCTTAAAATATTGGAAATCGTGGTCTGAGGAGGACAAGGTTGCCACAGCAACTGCCCTGAGTGTTTCTGAGATGTATGCCTGCATCTTTCAAAACAATCATGAATGCCACAAACTGCTGAGACATTTGCTGCAAACAAAGCAAGGCTATAGAAAAAGAGAATAGAAAAGAGCGCCGAGGAGTCAGTTGTTGTAAAGGTGAGATGTGTCAGGCTTGGGGAAAAAGTGGCAGGCATTTACACTTCATGTTAAATGCCCTAAGCGTCTGGAATGCGTGCAAGCGTATGGAGTGTTTCAACGCTTGACAGTATCTGACATGACAGTGGATAATGTCACTTGGCTTGTGATGCAACTCCATGATCCACTTGGGAGGGTGACATTTATTCCATCCTGAAGGGAAATATTTTCAGACATAGGCGGCCAAAGTGAGCCGCCTCCCTTTTGGTATACTAAACAGAGTTCTTTCTGGGAGAGAAGATGCCTGTCACAGAGTGTAACTTGTCAGCCAGAAGCGATCAACTTTTTCATGGGTTTGGGACTCGGTATGGACCGGTGAACAGAGGGCTGTACTGTGCGTCACGAGATCTAGCACATCCATTCCCCTTTTAGCTTGGTTTTCTTACCTGCTAAACAGAATTAATATTGTTATATTATCAGTGCATATAATCTTTGGGTTGTCTGTTTAGAAAGACAGACAATCAGTACCATATGGTTCCATTGTACTGCAGTTAATACAAGGAAAATACACCTGTGAGCTATCTGAGGACTTTTTTTTTGAGGAACAGAACTTAAAAGAGTTGCTGGCTATATCAGATGTGTTGGTGCTGTATGCAGTATCTTCTTTTCTGAGATGGCTGATGTCTGTGTGTGAAAAGCTGTGTGAAAGAGCCAGACATGATTACCTATTGAATTTTGCTTGGGAAGGGGCCGAAGTGAGCAGTTTGTGTTTCGAGCAGTGCTGTATGCACGTTCGCACTAGTTGAAATGGGGTGGTTTGTGGCCTGATGCTATACTGGCGCTTCAAACACGTACTCTAGCGCTTTTCCAAACCTTACAGCATTTGGGAGAACAGGTTCTGCTCTGGGACTTCTGAATTTCCATTTTGAATGTCTGTACATGTGGGAGATTTTACCTCCATACGATCTCATGTGTTCTGTGCACACATTGTGCAAAGTTGCAAATATAAAACCTAGATGGTAAGTGTTGTATTATTGGTTTTGTTGCAAAGCTGGTGTTATTTACATGAGGCTTTAAGAGGTTCAGTCCAGCCGTCTTTCTCCTCCTGTGTGTGACTGATGTGTTCTTACGCACAGCCTTTTGGTGGCAGAAACGTGTCTTCGTTAAAAGCAGACCGACAAGACTCAGGAAGGGATATGGCCCAGTTTTCCCGAACGCTTTGCTTGGGTAGGAAACTTAGAGCAGTTTTAGCAGCAGCTCAGATTAATTTAAACACCATCCCAAGCCTCATATGATTTTAGTGTTATGAAAGCCAATCAGGTTATTGTTGTAAGGTATAAGAAGCCCCTAAGGGCTTTGCTCACTCAACCGTACTGAGGAATTAAATGCTCTCGGGCAGTGCAACAACCTCATTCCCTCCAGTATTGCAAGGCAAGGCAGTCATCGCTGGTAAATGGGCCCATATTACAGTGACATTAGCATTTTAATGCAGCTAAAGAGGAGGTAGATTGACTGTAATTTAGTATCTAGTTGCATGGCCTCGTGCAGGTCCCTCTTCGCTGCTCCGCAGGGGCCGATTATAGTTACACAGTGCGCTTTGGAATCTAATTGGGTTTACATGCAGGAACGTAGTCGTGTTGCAGCCATGACTCTGCTATGCAAGCACTAGGAAATTCCAGTGCAATTGGTTATTTATGTAGGAGCGGTGGTTACAGGATAATGCATGGGGCTGACCGCTTGTGCCAAGCTCCAGTTCAGGAGCGGCAAATGTTTTGCTTTGTTCTGAAGCCATTGCAAGGGAATGATATTAATCTGATCCTGCTTCCACGGAGATGTTTCTCCTCACCCTTCACCATAAAAGCACTGACCTGTTGCAGAGATCCAGCAGGATATGAGTTCGGTCTTCAGCTTCTCCTTTGGCTGAACATAAGGGCTGGCACGTGTTTCGGTTTCTCTGGGTCCTGCAAACGTGGTGAGCAAAGGGGACTGGCGGTAGCTGGAGGCACTTGGGAAGCAGGACACCTGTCGGCCATTCATCTGGGGGCCTTCCTGCGGGAGTTAACGTGCAGGAGACTGGATTTCTCCCAACGACAGGCCTTGCTTCTCCCTCTTGCACCCTCCGCTCACTTCTTGTTTCACTTGCCACCTGTTGACTAGATCAGCCTCTTTTGCCCCCTGCCTCTTTGCGCTCGCTCTCCAGCTGGCTTGCTGCCTGAGGCCAGCAGGAGTCCCGAGTTAGCTGCTTGTCCTTCCTCAAAGCCTGCTCCTCACGAAGAGCTGCGGACGCGAAGAGGAGCCGCTGCTCGGCGCGCAGGCGCGGTGCGGCGGCTGCGGGATGAGCGAGGAGGCCGGAGCACGTGCCAAAGGCAGCCGCCCGCCCGCGCAGGCAGCCCGGCGTGCACGCGCGCAGCCCCGAGGAGGGAGGCCTGGCCGCGGCCGTTACTCCAGCTTCCTCTGCGTTTCCCCAGCGACTGCAATTAAAGGCGTCAGCTTGCTCCAGTCACAATTAGGCATGGTGGTTTTGCTCTTTCTGCAATTCTCCCTAATGACAAAATCGTAGCTATTAACCAAAGAGGGTCTGTTTGGCAGGGACTTTCTCCCCTTTAGGGCCATGGAGTAAGATGGAGTGTTGCTGTTGTTTGGCACAAAACGCGCTCTTTCATCCCTCTGACACAGCACCTGCTGGTACCTTCTGAAGCATTTAAGCTCTTCCTCTCTGTGGTGCTGTAATTCCTTTAAAATATTGTGACTTAAGAGGAATAAAAAAATAAAATTCCTCTCCTACGCAGGCCTTCGAGGACTTGTAGGGATGTAATTATATGCACGCGCAGTAGGAGCAGGAATCCTGTCATTCTGGTTATTTTCCTAATGATAGGTTTATATAGCACAGTGCCATCTCTGCTTTAAAGTTAGAGCCATCTTCTCTGGCAGCAGCGTTCCCAGGATAGTGGCATTGCAGGGTAGGGCGACTGAAGAAATCGTCTCTCAATTGCACATGGAAAACACAGGATACAGTGTCCCCACACACAAAAGGAAAAGGTGAAAAGGTAAGGGTGGGCACGGGGCCCTGGCTGTGGAAAAGGGGCTCTCTACTGTGGGGCAGTGGCACTGCCTCCTGTCCTAGCTGTAGACTCCCCAAGCCCCGCTCCGCAGCCCCTGACCCTGCTGCAGCCACCTCCCAGCCCGTCTGACTGCCACAGGGGTGGCAAACGCTGCTGACGCGGGGCAGCCTTCGCCCGCAGCCTCGCGCAGCGGGGCCCTTCAGCCGCTGCTCGGCGGATGCCTTCAGCGCTTTGCAGCAGAGGTGGGCCGGTGGGCTGTAGGTATTTGTACCCTCCGGACTGCAAAAGGGAAGCCATCCCCGCTCATCATTCAGAGACGTAGGTCCACAGTGACAGAGAAAGGACATGAAATGCGAGGGATTAATGCAAAACAAACAGTCTATGAATATTCATTATATGTTTTATATTGTAATAGTTTCAGCCACCTTGAAACAATTTGTTCGCTTCCTGCCAACAACAGATAGACTTTTACTCACAGAAGTCTTAATGGGAGGCAATTTTCAAAGGCACGTTCACAAATGTTTGTAGGAAACAGATGTTAAATGCACCCCCTCCAGAAATCACGATGAAACGCTGGCAGTGAGCGAGCAGGGATAGACCCAGGTGACTTCTCTGATCCCTCACTGGGAAGCAGTGGCTTCAGCAAAGCTGCGAGTGTTCCAAAATGATTTGCGAAGGCTGAGTGAGTGAGTTACAGTGCCGAGCAACCCTATATGAATATCGGACCCTTATGGCATGTTTGACTAGTTAAAGGCTGCCCCTTCCCCGCAGGTCCTGCAGTGTGGGGTTGGGGCTGTCGGACAGGTGGAAAAAACAACCTGGGAGAGGGTGCCCTGAGAAAGCAGCAGTCAAACAAGCATGCTTTGCACGTCAGTCTGTAGTCTCACCTCACCTTTGCCTAGCCAAGACTGTCATTAGCATTGTGCAGGCAGAAGTTAAAATGTACTGAGAAAATTGTGACTGTTAGCTCAAGGGCAGTCTGCACCTGGGTCCCTCTGCCTGCCCTGGTTTATCGAACGCCTTTGGGCGGGCAGTGCGGTGGCTTCGCCGCTCCTCTCCGTTGCTGTTTCCCAGTGACGATGAGGCAGAGGGAGAGGAAATAGTTTGCTCAACTTGGCATGAGAGCTGGCTGGAAGAACGAGGGATAGCGCCCAGCGTCTCGGGCCGTTGCTCCTAATGGCTGGGCTGGGCTTCCCAAAGATGCATTCCATCTCCCTTCCTCTGCCTTTTCCATTTTCCTGGTAAATGGGCTGTAAAGTCACAGCAGATTAAAGTTTGTCTAAACTTCCTATAAAATATTGAAGGTGCAGCTGGTATTAATCTAGTCCTGTTGTGGTATGAGGTGCATATGTAATGGGACTATAGATTTACACGAGGTCTGCGGGCATTTAAAACACCCAAAGGTTGTTAAAGAGATTCTGAGGAATTGGATCCCTCACTGGCTATTAAAAGCTCTTCATTAGTGCTAATGTACGCTAAATTAAGGTGGCAATTAGACTGAGCATATTCATCAGGATGGTGTGTTTTAATAAATTGTGTATTTAACATGATTGCATTTTATTGACTTCTGCAGTAATTGCGTATTTTTCTCTTACAGGACAAGGTTGGCTAGAAAGAGATACATGGGACACACAGACAATTAAAGACTAGAATAGACACTGTGCTTCAAGTCCCAGGATTTGTGAAGGTGAGTCTTGTTTACGGCTCTTTCTTTCTGCATGCCAGATGCTTTCTCTGTATCTCTGTCAAGGCTGGTTAGGTGTAGCTATGGTGTGCAGGAGTGGGGTGAGAAACACACAGCTTATCTGCCATCAGATCACCTGCCAGGTGTACTGCAGCTAGTTGTCCCCCTTCGGTCTCTCTGTTCTATCTAGAGGAGCAGACTGTGTGGAAATAATACTCTGAGAGGGTTTTCTGGAAGGCACCATCTGTTAGATATGTTCTCTTAGTGGACCCCACCACTTTGGTTTAAAGGAGTTGGATACTGCTTGCAGATAGTGAGCACAGAAATTCTCTTGGGAGAGGGGTACTCCGTGAAGGCAGGCAAGCATGCTGAGCCAAGTCTCCACACCTGCGAGCCAAAGGGTGGGCTGCCATGTTGCTGGGGAGAGGACACGATGGAGCAATGCCAGGTTGTGGTGGTCCTTCGCTGGTGTAGCTTAGAGCTTCAGGGACATTTCTAGTGACATCTCAGCTGGGACAGCCTCTAGAAATTGATGCACTGACATGGAAGAGAATCTGGTCCACATTTTCTAATTCCTTTAAAGGCTGTCTGGCAGTGGTTCTGAGAGCTTGAAATGCGTCTTCTGCTTTTACTTGGTTGCATTGTGCACAAATATGAAAGTACATGTGAGTTAGCACCATTTGCTCCTCAAGCTGTTGGCTAATATTTTGTAGGAGGTACTGCAGAACGGTTCTTGGGTTTTAAAGGAACCAACTGATCAGTTCAGTGGACAAGGTCTTCGTGCATGTTGATGGCAAAGATGTATTTATGTGAAAAGAAGGTACACATGGACAATGTGATAGAAGAGAAGTGACTGAAAGTGTGGTTTGCATGAGGGTTGGACAAGGTGACCTCTAGACATCTCTTCCAATCTTGGTTATTCTGTGATATCAAGTATTTGAGATGGGAAGAGTGTGATGAGCCATCAGGCAAGTGCATAATGTCTGAATTTTATGTAGTGAAATACGAACAGTCTGCAGAGGTATGTCAGCGGCGGGGATGACGTGGTTGGAATGGTAGGCAAGGAACATGGTTCACACACTTGTTTTCAGTAGAGGGTATGGGAGTGATATGATATGGAAGATGCAAGGATTGAGACTGGTGAAGATAAGGTTCCTGAGAGTTCTGATAGACTGGCACATCCAAGGGATGCTCTTGTTCCTTTCGCCGCAAGGTAACTTGGACACGCCTTGGACAGCTGTTTTGAAAAATCTTTTCACAAAGAGGGTGGTCAAACATTGGAAGAGGTGCCCAAAGGAGGCTGGGGAATCTCAGTCCTTGGAGGTATTCAAGACTTAACTAATGTGACCCTGAGCAACCTGCTCTAACTTTGAAGTTGGATCAAACTTTGGAATTGGCTCAGGTTGGAGGCATTTGTACTTAGCAACAGCCAGAGATCGTGTCCAACCTAAGTTTTTCAGTAATTCCATCTCCAAGGCAAAGGTAAAGGAGCAATCGAAGTGAAATCGCGGGGTTTCAATCCAGTGTGAAATGGGGGTAGAGGGAGATGTCAGTGGCAGCAAAGAGAAACTTGGAAGCAGTTTTTGGGGGTGTGGTTGAGCAGCTGCCTTTAGATATGTGAAGTTCAAGGTAGCTGCAAGGCGTGCAAAAGCAAATGTCGGAAGGAAGTAAATGGTGGCTGGAGAACAGAAAAATGCATTGCCTTGAAAAACTAGACTTTATTCCTAACTGATTACAGCAGCTGGGGTATGTTTCCTGGCTACACTGCTGGGGATTTTTAGCCTCCCCATCACTTCGCAAGAAAAAATTCATATTAGGGCGGGAGAAATGTAGAATAATCTGCCTAAGAAAAAGCTGAACATTTATAGCTACATTTCAGACAAAACCAAATGCATCTCATATGTCTCACAGGTCTGAGATGGGACAAGCCAGGGAAAGCATCTGTCAGCCGCTGTCTTCTGCAGTTCTGGCTGTTAATGTTTGCTTAGCATTAAATGTCTCCTGCAGAGGAGAACTTAATCTGTCACAAATTTGGGGCCTGGAGGAAGGGAGAGAAGATATTTTTAAAAGATAGATTAAGACATATGCGTTCGGTTTTTATCGCACTTGCATCAGTGTGTAGTAGGAGTAACTTACAAAATTTGCCTTTTGTGTGTATGGCTTAAAAAGAAAAGTGGAAGGAAAAAGCAGCTCTGCGGGTCAGGATTGTCCTTTCACGTCAGTTGTTTTCTCCATGCAGCCTGTCATAAGGGACTTCAGGTGCCTTCAGGTAATTAGTAAGGCAGTGGTTGGCACGAATGGTTTCATAATTACATTATTTGTGAGTAACATTATTTGCATTTTGCTTGCATTGTTTGTAAATAGCATTAGTTATATACTCTTCAAAGTCTAGAGCACTACTGCATATATGAACTAGATGGTAATGTATTTCATATATTTCATATATAGGGATATTTCATATACACTGGAGTGCTTGAGCTCTGACATGAAACAGTTTTAAGTGCTGCGTTAAGAGGTCAGATCATGCTTTTGGTTGATTTGCCCTGTTCTAATCAGTGCAATCACAGGATCCAAATGGTGATCTTGTGTGCTGTTTGGGAATCTGGGTACCCAGCAGAAACTGGAAAGGGTGTGTTGTGCTGGTATGTGCGGGTCTCTCCAAGCTCTAAGTTCCAGCACTGAAACAGTTGCTCAGAGCTCTTGTTTCTCAAATCAGATCAGTGGGTTGGCATTTTTTGGAAGTTTGCATTGAGCTCTTGCGATGTGGAAGCTCTGACGTGCTCTGTTCTCGGCTTTGAAAGCCCAGACCTCGCGCTGTTGCCACTGACGTCCATTTGCACCTCCGGAGTTGAAGGACTTTGGGATTTGTAAGCCCCACTGGGTTTGTTCCTGGCTTGAAGCACAGCACAATTAGTAGGGTTGCACTTAGTTGTTGCGTTGCTGTGTGAAGCATGGTGGGTTTAGAAATTACAGATCTGAGCCCAGCACCACTGGGGACAATTCCTTGCCCAGGCAAACAAGGGAATGCTCACTTGTCAAAGCTGAGCGTGCATGTGTTCATGCTGCTCCCAGCTTACTGTGACTGCGTGGCCCTGCCAGTGGAGTTCTCAGGACCTGATGCTCAACAGATTTAGAGTCTCCCTTCCCTGCTCATGCCTAGAAGCATTCTAACATACTGAGTGGATGCACGGACAGGAGCAACGCAAGGAACGGTAACTTAGGTTTGTCTTTGAAAAGAAGAGGAGGCCCGTACTCAGCTTGTGTAAATCAGAGCGGTTCCAAGGGAGCCTGCTCGTTTTGCAGAGGAAGCAGACCCAGACATGGAAAGTAAAGTAAGTTGGGAATGTGATTTATCAATTCAAGACAGCGTTAGACTCAGGAGCTGCTGCTTCTTGGACTACAGGCAATGTTTTTCATGTGGGTGCCTCTGCAGTGAGATGAGTGTGAATGATGTGAAGTGGCACAATATGGCTAAACTGGTTTGCTTTTTATTCCTTTTTTGCCTAAGGCTAAGACATGGATCATGTGGGTAGGTGCTCAAGGCAGCAGGACTTAGAAGTTTCTCAGGTAACTTTCAGACTTTGGCTAATATACTGAGATTTAGCCATCCTTTGTTTCATTGGAGCATAACTTTTTTGTGTAGTGATGGGAACATCTGGGTGCCACTAATTGTGGGGCTCTTCCAGTATCCTATCGATTTGTCTGTATTTTCATATCCCTGTCTACTGTAGTGTCCAAGCTCATGGGTTAGTGGAGCTGACGGTTCACCTTTCCCATGAAACTGAAGAATTCCCTCCCCAGTTCCTTACCATTCTGGACTTCAAGATCTCCTTTCTCTGTGAGATTTGCAGACATGGCTTTAAACACCGTCAGGAAGTTGTGGGCATCTCCTCCAGGCCCACATCAGAGCTCTCCATCTCCTGCAGTCGTGGTCTTGGCTTTGAATTTATCTGGGCAAAACAGTTGTGTATCAGAGGTATAAGAAAATAAACTTTGTAAAGAGAAATATTGCCCTCGTTCTCAGGTTCAGATTCAAGTTTGTGTTTCTCCAGAAGCAAGGTGGACTGTAAGAATGGCTTTGCGGATCTTCTCGGGATTCCTCACGCTGCTGTCCTGCCCCAGGCATGTGAAAATGCAGAGGGAAAGCAGCTGCATGTCCACATGAGCTTCTGCGTTGCACCATTTGTGTCTCTGCCTGTTTTGCCACTAGGAAGGAACTGATTTGATTTTTAAACCAAGTCAAAGAAGTGCAGCAAACGCACACCGTATGATAAAAATCTGGCTCTTACCTCAAGCAGCCCCTTGCTGGGAGCTCTGCCTGCCATGGGTTTTCTCAGCTCTTTGGCTAAAGCAGAGCAGTTCCCGTGGTCACAGAGGGAAGCACCCCGCGAGGCTCTACAGCACTCCCAAGTTTTGTGGATTAACGAAAACAACGAAGAAGTGAAAGAAAGAGTTTTATTTCTGGCCTGGTGAAAACCTTGCATAATTTCTGTTTTTCTTGTAAGTGAATTGAATGTACGTTGCTAACGTAGCATATCACTGGATGCAGGTCTATTTAGGAAATGGCATTCGCAGTGGAAAAAGGGAAAGAGATGCGTTAAGAAGCATGTGGGCTTTGGAAAGGTTTCTCTAGGGAGCTAAGCAAACTTGTGCCTCTGTGTTTGCATACGTATGCATCCATCTGTGCACGGTGCCATGACTGCATTAACTTCTGTTTCAGTGGAAGTTTTGCTATTTTATGTATTTATTTGTCTGTCCCTCTAGGGTTCTTGGTGATATAATGGCATATTGGGAGACGCAGTCACTTCATTAAACAGCAAGCAGAAGCTTTCTTCCAATGTAGCCTCACCTGGTCAGGATTTATAGCTGCTCTTCCAATAGAAGTACTGTCCTAAGCAGTTTGTTGTCTAATTTAGACATGGAGTTTCAAAACTGGTTAAGACTCCTTAGCATTTTTTCCTGGTCTTAAAAGCTTACCAATGTAGATCCATGGGCTCTGCCTGCGAAAGACCTGTGCAGGGTGGGGTGGGAGCCCAGGACTGCCCTGGCACAGTCCTATTTCACGCTGCAGGACAAGCAGGTGTGGTGGCCCAGGCTGAGTCGCTGTGTGAGGACAGCCTCCTCAGCCCCTCCGTGTCCACACACTGCAGTCATTCCCAGCCCAGCTCCTCCAAATGTCTACAAGTTTCCCTGAAAACGTTCTCCATGTTTGCGTGGCATTCATTCTGTAGAGGAAGTTTGTATGGAGCTAGCTGTCCCAAATGCTTGCTTGTGAGTCTTCCAAATGGGCACACCAGCTTCTTCTGGCTCCTGTGTCGATATGACCTTTTTTGACGTGAAGTAGGCAGGTACATTCAGTGCTTTTTAGACTTGACGGGCTTTAGGCACTGGGGAAAAAAAAAAATCTTCACGTGCAGAGGGATTTTTTTTTCCCCAGCATCTCACTCTGCAAGCAAAGCTAGAGTTTTCCGCTCTTGCAACCTTCCTCTTCACATCTGCGTTTGCCTTTAGACCTGGAAGAATGCAAAGGGACTTAGCAGCAATCATTGCCTCTTATAGCCTGTGCTATGTTGCCTTGTGCAGGTAAGAAATGAGCTCCTCTGTATAATGAACTCCACAGGATCTTGGGGGAATAAAAAATGAGTATGCTAAGGAAGTGCTGGTGTTTTGCAGGAAGAATTGGATCAAGGATCTTGAAGACCATGGAGGGAGACTGTCTGAGCTGCATGAAATACCTGATGTTTCTTTTCAATTTCTTTATATTTGTAAGTATTTACAATGCACTTTCTCTCCTGAAGCCTCCTGTTGCCAGCAGCCTGCTGCTCCCCAGCAGGATAGGCTGTAATTTGGTGAAGTTGCCACGGTACAGAATATCCCCTCACCTTTGCAGTAGCAATCACTGCAGGTTTTCCAGCATCCAAAGATGCTCAGATATTCAGCAAGCCAGTGCAGTGGTCACCGTTGTCTGTCCTTGGCAAGGGACACCAGAGGGAAAGCTGTAACTAGCGGTGTCCGTGGTCTATCCTTGCATGGCAGAAGAAATTGTTTTCTAGTCCTGGGTTCCCTGCTGAGGTTTTCACTAAGAAACGAAGTCGTTTTCGCTAAGAAACAAAGTCATTTTCCTACCACATGTCAAGTTATTCTCGGTGACCCTGTTGCTCTTGACTTTGTCAGGAAGAGTGGGAGCACCCAGCCACCCTGGCCCCTGTGGTGGGGATGGGTCACACGTGGCCCTTCGCTGGGCTGTCCCCTGCAGATGTGGCAGCAGCTGGAGACTAGGTCTTTCAGCATTAGGGAGGGAGTAAACAGTTGGTGGAGTGACGTGTCAAGGAAGAAAGGTGCTTTTGCTGCAAATGGCTCATTTAGTGAGCAAGAGATGCTAAAAGTAACATGTCAGCAGTCACCTGCTCGGTGGAGAATATATGCCACGGAGAAACACAAATTCTCCAGGTGAACACCTTTGACCAAAAGATAGCAATGAATCTAGTTTTCCTGCAGCAGTTGTGTTATGTTGACCTATCTCCCCCTCTCTCCTCTCCTTGTGCGGTGACAGCTGGGAGGAGCCTGCCTGCTGGGCGTTGGGATCTGGGTCATTGTGGATCCCACAGGTTTTCGAGAGATAGTGGCTGCCAACCCTCTGCTCTTCACGGGAGCGTACATCATGCTGGCTATGGGAGCGATGCTCTTTCTGCTGGGTTTCCTCGGCTGCTGCGGTGCCATCCGTGAAAACAAATGCCTGCTGCTTTTTGTAAGTGTCCTTGCATTTTCTGTTGGCGTTTTGGTGCTTCCCAAGAATGGGGGTGATTGAATAGATGATGCTGTGATAAGTGCATGAATGGGTGTCTGTTATTGTAGCCATTATTCTCTTAGATAATAAATAGGTTTAGGGTACTTTTACACACAGCTAGAAGTACAGAGAATTTGCTTTTTCCCTATACCAGATTTGAGCCCAGTGGGTACGGAGTCTGGGAGTGTATTTTGACCTCGTAAAGCTTTGTTTCAGAATGGTCCTATTTGGTTGTTTGGGTTGGTTTTTTTTACTTTTATAAAGTGGCCAAAAGTGGTCCTCTCTTGGCCACCCAAAACTCACTGCTCCACTTGTGGATTCACTCCTCAGTGGTTCACAACAAAGCAGAGGGAACGTGTAGAGCAAAGCATCTGTGTAACGGAGCCCCCCATGTCAGCAGAAATGCGCAGCTCAGAACTGCGTGGTGGCTTATCATTGCGGCTCTCGATAGCTGGTCACTCCCTTGGGCAGCCTGCTCTGCTCCTAAAATGAACCAGGCTTGTTATCTTAGGGCAGATTTGCCCCTGAATGATAGGGTTAAATTTCAGCCCGTGTGGTCATCAAGTACTATTTACAAGAGCTAGCCTCTAAAATAAGTCACTTTTGCCCTCCGCTGTAAGTTCTGATACTGCAGGGTTTCCAGCCATTATCTCTTACTGGAAGGCATTACCAGTTATGTATTGAAAGACAAAGACCATTAGTTTTATTTTTCATTTTTGTCAGACGTGACCTTTTGTTTCTCCCTCTCGGTCTCTTGGGGCTTTGGGGTTGTTTTTTTTTCTTTAAAACTTGATCTTTCGGTCTTTTGTTGTGATTCTATCTTGCGCAGCTGCTTCATGGTGCAAAAGAAGCTCGTCTCTAACTTTAAGCAGAACAGGAAAGTCCTCTTTCTTGAATGCAAAACCATTTTTTCCTAGAGGCGAGCGTGGCTTCACTGAGATAAATTCTCTCTGGCACTTGGCTCACCCACCCCTTGAATTCTAACCTGCAAATGCGAGCTCTTTTCTGGAAGCCATTGTGGGTTTGATTTCTAGTGACTCATCTCAGAAGCAAATCAGAAAACCACGTATCACCTGTGAAGTCGTGGAGATCTGCCCAGAGGATCCTAATAAAATGCAAAGATGAGGCCCAGTGTGCCAGAGATTACTTCAAAACCTGTCCCTGTCAGATTGAGAAACTAAAAGTTATGTTTGATGAGAGGTATTGATTGTAAGTGAATGGGAGAGTAATATTTTAATTTGGACCATGGACCAAATCCATACAGATTGGGGACGTGGCTGGAGGAAGGGAGCTCTGGGCCGTGCTCTTTCCTGATTTAACATCACAGAGTTACATCACGGTTTGAATGTTCCTCCTGGTGTTTTAGTTGCACTCCAGTGCACTCAATTTTGTGGTTATTACTTTTCTGACTCTTAGAGATAGTTCTGAGCCCTGCTGCTTTATTTATTTACTTTTATTATTATTGTATTTTGTACTTGGAATGTGAGAAATATATGGGCTGGAAGTAATGCCCTAGAATAGGAAAAACTCTAAAAGTAATTACTGGATGAGGAATTAGTGTTCCACTTCGATCAGCTCTTCCAGGGCTTCGGGTGTCAAACTCAACTCTGTTAAACAACCTGCCATCTCACGTCCAACAGCAGCGAAGCACTTGGACGAGGATGTGTGCTGATACCAAGTGAGAAGAGATATGTTGCTAATTTCTGCTTTTTGGGGGCCACACCAGCTGATGTTAAAATGCATAAAACATCTGTGAAACCAGAAGTCTGATGAGAGCAAGTTTTAGGCGTTGAAAAGGCAAACCGTTCATGAGCGTATGCCAGAGAGACTGGGAACACCCTGCAAAACGGGGAGCGTTAGGCTTCAGGGAGATGGTACTTGGAGAGAAGTTGCTAGATCAAATCAAGTCCACTTACAAAGTTGTTAAAGAATTGATGAGCCAGAGAGCTACTTGAGTGAGATTTCACAGTGATGCAGAATGTATATCTGAAGCTTTTAGTCCAAATGTAAACAGAAGATAGAAGGGACAAGACAGATGCACAAATGCATGTTCTCTAGGTTCTGGCTTCTCTGTTTGCAAGGGCTTTTATTTTTCATTCAGCTGCTTGTCTTTTGGTAAAAAACCATCACTGTGGAACCTAACACGTTGCATTAAGCACAAGGCTGTGAAGTGTTTCTAGATTTCCCAGCATTTGGACTTGGCTCACAAAAAGCAACAAACATTGGCCTGCAAATCAGACATTGAATAACTTCTGGATTGTCCCAAAGACCCTCTGACTGCAAAGGAACACCATGAAAATCAGAATCCAAAGTGCTGTTGAGCATACAATGTTGCACAACGTTGCACCACGGAATTCAGCTTTGCAACAAGAACAGTCCGTTCTTGTTGCTTCATTTGGCTCAGTTTTGAGTGCGGACGTCCTATTTTGCACTCTTGTAAAATGGATACAGTGACCCCTGAAACTTTTCAGCATGAAAATATGCGTCCTTTGGGTTAAAGGCAGTTGCTGCTCTTTTTGGAACAGCATTGCTGAGACTGGAACAGTAGATGAGTTGTGAAAAAGAAACATGAAACATTGGTTTGTGGAAACTTCTGATGAACCATCACCAGGAGCTGAGGCAGGATTTCTGACCAGCGTGCGAGACCCTACTCCTCAGGATGTTCACCTTGGATGTGGGGGGTACCCGTGTTCAAGTGTTGAGTCTCAAGCATGAATTTGAGCCTGAGGCTGCTGTGTCCCATGCATTAACCAGTTGGTTGTTTAGTGCTCTCATATATCAGTAATGAACTTAATTTTGGGAGGCAGAACGTAATAAGCAGATTTTGGCTCCTTAAAATGCAGAATGAGGGCAAGTTCTGAAACACTGATGATTCATCTTCTTTTTCTCATAGCCCTAATGGCTGCTCGTGTTTTTTCTACAGTAACCATTACAAATCTGTAATGCAGGCTGCACAATGTAAGTGTAAATCAGTTTGGGAATGATAATGAAGCTTATCAGAGATAATCTCGGAATGGCTGTTTCCACTTCTGCACAGACCTGTGCTGGAGCTTGGGTGAACATGAGTCTCCCAGTAATCAGTAAATGAAATGCAATTAGCAGGGTGATGGGATTAATCACTTGATCACCACCTTAGTCCTCTTTTAGTGACTTTGCTGAGATCCCTTGATGGATGATGATGTGAATTTGCAAAGCATCGTTCTTCTGCATGCATTTGCAAAGCATTCTCATCACTTGTTCTTTGCCCTCCTGTGGTGAAATTAAAAACAAAAAGTCTCTGAGCAGGAAAAAAAGAAGCCACACAGAAAACTCCAGCAGTAAGAATAAATTATAGAGTTAACTAGTTCAGCAAAATCAAGCAACAGCATTCTGTTAGCAACCAAAGTCCTACTCATCTGACTCTTCTTGTCTTGTCATTTGAGCCCAGGCTCCATTTCTTTTGTTTCCACTGCAGAAGCAGGAAGACAAATGGGACAGGGTGGTGCGTGCACTTTTCCAGTGGGAAAAATCGCTTACAGCTCTGATAATTGACAACAAAACAACATTTTGCCCATTCCAAGCAGGTAGTTTGAATTCTCTCCATTACAGAAATGCACGGTGCACAGCATTTCAGACACTGTTTATAAATCATTGCTTGGGGATCGCAATAGTACTTCTGGCCCCATCTGCCTGCCTTCTGTTTCAGAAAGACCTTCAATAACCTTCTCACACAAAAAAACCATCCAGACTTCTTTTGTATTTATCTCTACTTGTTGCTTCAACCACCTTCGTTGGTAACATGTACCACGTGTTTATTATCCTCCATGTGATGCGGTCTTACTGGGTTCTCCTTTCACTCCTGTTTTGTAAAATCGTCTTTTGAGTCTGTGGGCTAATTCTTGGGATCCTTGAATTTTAGAAGGGCTGACTCTCAAATGGTGATTTCTCTTTATGGCTATAAGAACATAAAAAATGTCCATCTAGTTCAGACTTACGGTTCCTCAAGCCCACTATTTTGTCTCCAAGAATGGAAATAACTGCGATTTCGGGGGAGGGCGGGAGCCTAGCCGCTTTCTGCTCTGTTCCCACGGGAGTTCCTCAGCACCAACATTTGTTGTTTTAAGGATGTTAGAGGGCACATCCCTGCCTGTTCCTTTTACTGTTTGTTACGGACTGAAGCAGCATCAAACTAGCATGAGGCATCAGTGTAACCGAGAATTGGTCCCAAAGGCAGGCTGAGTCCTGAGCTCTTTGATGTCAGCGAGTGCTTTCCTGCCCTGGGAGATTTGTTCTCTTCAACGCTCTTCCTCTCTACTTGAGTTTTACCTCTAGCTGTGTACCGGTTTTCTGTGCCGCCCCCGGGCAGGAGGGTCTGAGGTGGAAGCCCGCAGGAGTCCCGGCGCTCATCCCAGGCAGGAGACGCTCCACAATACTTGCGCGCTGTGGGTAGACGAGGTCCCGGGGACAGCACCCTCGCAGCAAGACGTCGGTGTCTCTGGGGATGAGACCTCTTAAGTGCATCTGATTTACTTCTGTGGGGTGGGTGGTGAAGGCACGGTGAATCGCTCAGGCTTGATAACATGACAGAAACAAGATGCCTTTTGTAAGACTGAAAACCAGACTTTTAGTCCGAAGCAGCAGAAGGTTGCAAGGGCAACAGGATGAAAATACAGTTCCAGCTTAAATTGAACAACCACCTCTCTATTTGCTTTTACTTCTCGTCCCTAGAATTACGATGACATAAGTGTAATGGTTTAACTTCAAACTGGATGCCTGTTTCTCTTTTGCTACCACTCAGTCTGCTGGCTATTGCCTTCTGTCAGATCTGCAGTGTGCCCGTAATTTAAGGATATGAATATGCTCACTTTGGACACTATACAAGACATGGATGATACTTGCATAATCAAATTAAAATTATGATGGTGTGTTATCAACTTTCTGTAAAGGTTCTGCATGGTTAATACTTAAATCAGAACAACCCCATTGTGTGGAGGGAGGTACTAACCAAAGCTAATGTTGTCTGAAATGCAGAATACTCTGAAAAGAGTCCATTTTTGGTCATAGGTGTAAATATTTGAGTATATGTCCCACTGCCTCCTTCCATACAAAATGAGCCATGATCATATTACAGTAAAATTGTTTATGTTGTTTACGTTGTGATGAGAGTCTGTGTGCATATGTAGATGTATGCAAGTGATGCATACACCTGTGTCAGGACAGTACGAGCATCTATGCAATCATAAAATGTTTTCCATCAAAGTAGGCTTTACTGTTTTAACCTGGTGCAGATTCAGCAGGGGGTACTCTGGGTCCTGTAGCCTTATTCCCATTTACCCATTAGAACCAGGCAAAAGCGTTGCAAGCTCCCATGTCTTGTGACGTGGTCAGAGAGGGGCTGTGTCTGCTCCAGGTTACTCTCTCATAGGTTTTTTTTAATTGTCAGGGAAAAAAAGATCCCTCGGTTATTTTTTCCATCTCTTTGGTGACTAGCAAAACCCCATGTTGCTACTACCTATTGCATGCGCCTAACGGTATGTCTATGGTTTTTTTTATTTTTGCATCTTCTCTCTTCCAGTTCTTCATGTTTATTTTGTTAATCTTCCTGGCGGAGCTTTCAGCTGCAATCCTGGCTTTTATCTTCAGAGAAAATGTAAGTATCCGATGGTAGGCAAACTCTGAACCCCAGTGGGATTGTACCCAGCTGAAGCACGGTGTTAGATGGTGGCTGATTCGTTTGTAGAGCAACTGTTTGTTTCAAATACAACAAACCTGCTTCATTACTACCCTCAGTCTGCAGAACTGCCAGCAAGCAGTGAATGCGAACGAACCTGGCGTATGCGGGGAGGATGGTTTATGTACACAGGAGATATGCACTTAAATCCTGAAGGACTACTTAAATCCTGAAGTTTTTAGAGTCTTCCTGATTCTTTTGCAGCCAAACCATCTGCACATTCCATCAGAGGGAAGGTTTATAATAGTCACACTAAGGTTAAAAGCAACTCTTTTCTTTTTTCAATATAGCATGTGTTTAATATTAATATTAGTAGTGAAACCTCCTGTTTTCCCAACAGAGCCAATGCTTGCTCTGCAGTGCAAAAACTCTCTTGTACATCTTCTAATCATATTCCTTCTTGAATTTTCATGTTCTGGTGCTCACCAGATTCCTCTCAATGCTGCTTGTAAGAGATCGCTCCTGACCTGCCCAAAGCAAGTCTCCCCACACCCCATCTTGAGTCCCGTCAATGGATCCCTTGCATGTTGCCCTGCTTAGAATTTTCTGATCCCTCTCTCCACAGCTTCATATGATGTAGCCTTTCTCTACTCTGCTGCTATGCATATTATTATATGGCCATCATCCCTCCCCTATGCCAGTAGTAAGCTTTTACTACACTAGTAGTAAGCGCAGTCTCATTTGTTTCTCTAACCAGCAAACGTTTGTGCATTTTTTCATGTTCCCACATGTGCAAAGAAAAGCCTGACTGAACTAGGTCCATGCTTCTCAAGTCAGCCCATCTTTGAAATACGACTCTGAGTGATGGCTGTGAAAAAACATTGGCCAGTAGAGGTGGTCACTAGTGACTGTTACGTTAATTTGGTTTATTTGGCCTCTGCCAGTAGCAAGAGAACATACAGCACGTTCCCTGTACTGAACGTGACAGAAACGTGGCGTGAGCATAGAAGGGCCATGTATAATGAGGATTTTCTTGAGCCACAACATACTTCTAATTTTATTCATATAAAAAGATTTTGATAAGCAAAGAATCAAGACTTAGGAAGCAAGACAGTGCGGTAGGGTGGTCTTGGGGGAAGGTAGTGAGAGGATTTTTTTTTTCCCTTTATAAGCTAGTGGTCTTTGCCTCAGATCTGAAGGCAGTGGGGAAGGGACGGCACTCTGCACACAGAGTGGGTGCCCCATTCCAGCCTAGGCTTTGAGACCATGCCCTCAGGGGAACAGCTCCCGCTCCATAAATAAGTTGCATGGGGATTCTGCTGTGTTCTGGTCATAACCGCTCTGCTGTAGGGAGTTGTTAGAGAATTCCTTTGGTCCAGCACAAACAGCAGACAGCACACATAGAAACTGCCCTGGAGACCCAGGTCCAGGCTTCACGACGGAGAGAGAACGCAGTCCCTGGTGAGCAGGGGCTGGGCGAGCAGCCGGCAGCTGACTGCTCCCACCGTCCCTGTGGGAAACGGGTAAAAGGTACAAGAAAGTAGCCAGGCTCGCCGCGAGTCCTGCGTGTGGGGTGACCGCAGGGCTGGCTGTGTCCTCCTCCCTCAGTCACGAGGAGCCTGCTCGCATCTTGCTTCTGGGCAAAGCATCGGTACCTTCCACTCCCATGGAAGCCGTGGGCCACGTGAGGATATGCTACCGTGCAAGATAAGGTCGCGGTGGTTATTCTAGACTTCTGTGGCATCTGGTGGTATTTTGTGAGATAAGACTTGAAGGGGAACAAACTTCTATCTTTCTTGAGCTTGTCTCCTTGTTTGTATCACCAGCTTCCCACTCTGTCAGAATGACTGACAGGGAGGGCTTAAATGGGAAGGAATGAAGAACGTCAGATCCCAACATAGCTGGAGATGGCTCTATGCAGAAGTAAAACTCAGTCTGCAAATTCTTGTGGTTTGTTCTCTCCTCAGGTTTCTTTGAAAAAAAAACCCATGTTTTGCTTTTGCCTTATATTTTGGTGGTAGCTCCTCTGGCTTGGTAACTACTTGTGGCTAATTTTGCTGTCATCTTTGGCTTAGGGTGAGGCTAGATGGCTGGACAGGACGTCTGTGGGGACAGAGGTGGTCTTTCAGTGACCCTGTGTCAGGAAGAATTCTTCACAGTAGCAATTTAAGGTCAGGTTCAGATGTGCTTTTCTCTTCCCTGCAAAACGAGTTCCTTTCAAGGCGTGTGGTGGTAAATGCACATTTAGGCAACTAATTTCTTGGAAGCTTACCAAGTGGGTTCCGGTGATGGTCATTGCACCAGTCCATATGGCTGTGGCCTCACTGGGTGCATAGAACGAGACAAAAGAGAAAGATACGCTCTATCTGTTTGCTTTCCAGATAATGTTCAGTGCAGCTTTCTCGTGTATAGTGTTTTACATCCCAACTAGCTCCCAAACACTCAACAGAGTTAAATTATTAATAGCTGAGGGAGTGAAAGAAATTAAGAGACAAAAATAAGGGAGAAAAGAGATGTTTTCTGCTGAGATTTGACATGAGAGGAAGGATCAGTGAAGCAGAGCATGGTGGTGGGGTTAGTGAACGTGGTATTCGCGATGGTGAGCCACTGCGGTCTGCAAGTCCAGTTGCCCTCCCAGAGAACTGTTTAAAAGCAGTCTCTGAAGAGGAAGGCTGTTGTTAATCAGCTGTGGGAGTACCAGAGTTTCTCTTTCTTTGTAAAGGAGGTTTTGGAGGGTGGAGAACCCTTTTTTGTCTAGAAGACCCCCCCATAAAATAACGTCTTCCATGAACAATAGAGAGAGGCTGTGAAAGAGCAGTTTGACTTATGGACAGGAATTGCTCTTTATATGCTATTCAGAGGTCTCGATGGGAAAAACCCTGGAGGGATATTTGACTCTTTTTTCTTAGTGAATTGTCTTAGCAAGCAAGAAGGCGGGATGGTCGGAACAGATGGGTTCAGCGGCAGGGCTCTGGACAGAGTCAGGACGTTTGGATTTTTAGCCCCAGTTCTGATGCTTAATAGACAAGTCGCTTTGCTTCCTGACACCTCTGTTTCCTCAGACATAAGGCAAAAACTAAAGAACGTGAACCATCCAATCCCTCAGGCGAGCAGCTGGAGGTCTCTTGGATGGAAGGCAGTGTGGAAGTGAGAAGTGCAGCACTGGTGACTGTGCCTACGATACAAGCACTGTACTGTGTCGGAAACATTGGGATGCTCCAGGCAGATGCAGATGGACAGGAGTGTGTCCTGTTTTCCAGGCAGGCACCATGAAGCCAGCTTCTTGCACAGCATTCAGTATTCTTGAACACAGCGCTGCATGAGAAGGCTGTGACCTTCCTGGCCGGTGCTGGCATACCTGTATTGTGCAGAAATGCCCTCTTTCATAAATCCCCTTCATCTGGCTGCAGCAATCCCAGCCAAGCTATTTTTTGAACCAGTGTGACCAAACAGTCCCACTTCATTCACTGGCATGTACGCATGCATGTGCTTCTTTGTATTGGAGATGTTTCCCCCCAGAACAGCTAGAAAAAACCACAGCCGATCAGCTCTTTATTGTTCTGACCGTGGCTGACACAACGGTGCTGTCAGGTCTAGTTTTGTTAGTAGGTCCTTTGCTCCCTTCTGAATCGTTCTTGCCAGGTAGTCCAGCGTGCACGGACCACATCAGTGCCGTTGGCTTCAGCGAGAGGGGGGCCGTGGGCACGTGGGTAGGACTGCCTCGCTGACTTCTATCCTCCTGTGTCAGCAGTTTTTTAAAAGAAGAAAGATGCTTCTGCTGATCGACTTTGTTTTTTTTTTTACATTGTTCTGAACTTTAGATGCTTGGGACAAGCAGTTTAAGAGCAACAAAATGGAATCAGTTATTTTCCTGGCAAACTTACCCTTCCAGCACTAGGCTTTGTTTTAGGCCAAGTCTCGTAAAAATCGCACACAAACTCTGAACAATTTCCTCTGGGGTTGCTGCTGTCAAAATAAAGGTTTCACTTTATATTTAAATGACTCTTTTGTTTTAGACCCCGCCAAAGGCAGCCGGCTGGGATTATTACCGACGGTAATATCAGTTTCAAAGTCAGACAAGCATCAAAAAAATGTGCTGCTGTCTCCGCAGGGTAGGATGCTGCATGGATAAAGTACGCAGAGAAAGGGAAGGGAAGGAAAGGAAAGCACTGACAATATGTTTCAGCATCTTCTAACCTGACCTTCTCTCAGTGCGCCAAAGTCCCAAAGGAAAATGCCAGTCCTCTCTGATCCTCTGGTATTTTGATATTCAAAAGCAAAAAATGAGTTAATCTCTATCTCATAAAAGTGATTTAGGAACTTAGCAGCATACCTTATTAAAAGATTGGGCTACCTATATCATTCAAGTCTTTGTGACAAAATTTTACCCAGTACTGATTTAGTCATTAAATTTGGCGTTTGTATTTGTAAAAGAGAAGGCAGCATTAAGCGGTGTTTGGGGTCTTTTACAGAGTCACCACAGCCTTCTCTTTTTTTTCCTTAAATTTTGTGATAGAATTACAAAGGAAACAAACAATTTTGGACTTGTGCTTTTGTGCCCACACATACATCTCACACATATGTATGTGCGGTATTTCACATTGTATATCAAGAACCTGAAACCAACTCCTAGCAGTATACGTTACTGCATCTGCAGTGCTGTATGAACAATAGAAGAAAAAAAAAAGGGGTCTTTTTCGGGCAGCTTCATTTCTGATCCTGCAAATGTGCAACACTGGAGCAGTGCTATATCCAGCTGCGTCCAGCCCCCTTCACTGAGGCTTTGCAGTGGCAGAGAGATTTTGCCTGTGTGGGTCACAAATCCCAAGGTATTTTACAGAAGGGAGCACACAAGTCAAGACCTACTGGGGACCTGAAAAAGGGATTCCTCGAAGTTTTCATTCTGAAGTGATAGAAAGGCGGAAAGATTGAACTGGAGTATTCAGTTTAAGACGACTTTCAAGTGTGTATATTTACTGGTCCTCCAGAGAGTGATCCTAAGTGAATGTAATTTCAAGGTGTCTAACATTCTGAGGAGGCTCTGAGCAGAAATGTTGGTTCAGTTTTTCTATTTTACTGTAAATGTAAACAGGAGTAAATGAAATTCCATTCGTTTTTATTAATGACCTTAGGAAAAATTGTTTAAATTATCTAAAGACTGGAAATATAAAGAGGATTTTTTTCTTCATGTGTGTGGGTCAGTTTAGATAATCTAAAACATTGTCAGGGAAATGGTCTTTTTTGCTGATTTGTAAGTTGACTTGAACATTCCATATTCATTACATGTTTTTTACTCCCTTTTCATTCCCAGAAAGTTTGATATTACAGCTTGATTCTGCTTTCTCACACATGGTAGTAAATTCAGAGCAGTTGCCCTGTCATTAGTAGGAAGTTAACTGGTTTAAAATGAAAAGTGAGGGGAAAATCAAGACCTCATGAAGTGTAGTAAGTTAAGCTACTATTTGGGTGTGGGTTTGAAGATATTTCTAAAATCTGTTGTAGTCCTGTTTCAACTTAGGAAACACTTTCAAATACCATTGAATATTTAAAAAACCAACCAACCTTTAAATGCAAACGTTAGCTTACACGTATAGATATAATTCGATCCCTGGTTTTTAATGAGCAACAGTTTTATTGAACAAGTACCGTTCACCCTGGATATAGTTATGGTTCAGCCAGTGGCTTTCCCTGTGTTTCTCCTCTGAGGTTTGCAAAAAAAAGAACAAAACCAAAACAACCAAACAACCCCCAGCATTTAGAAAAGAGAGCTTTGGGAGGTGCTTGGGAAAGAGGTGTTGGCAATAACCGTTGCATTTCCACCTGTCTCTGCATTTCAGCTGACCAGAGAGTTTTTCACCAAGGAGCTGAAGAAGCATTACCTGAGGGACAACGACACGGACGTTTTCTCTTCCACCTGGAACTCTGTTATGATCACAGTAAGTCACGCCGTCCCAGCCCCATGCTGCCCGTGGTCAGCGGCCATCACCACGGTGCTGAGCCCGCACCCTCCGCTCGCCTGGGGTCAGCCTGCTTCAACCGTCCTGTCGCACCAAGTTTGTGGCGGTGGTGGGAGGGAGAGGAGGATTCGGCTGGCAGCCGGTCTTTCTCACAGCGAGCTGCCGGCGGTCCTGAGAGAGACGCTCCGTGGTGGCTGGGTCAGCCTTTGTGGTTTGCCAAAGCCTGAGGCATTTGACCTGACTGGGTACCCCCAGCTTTCAAACAGGGGGCACAGAAAGCCGTGGAGCTGTCTGCAGCTGAACATCGCTGCCTTTACCCGTGCCCTTTCACCTTGCCGACTACTTCAAAATTGTTCCCAGCCAACAGCAGCCCAAACGGGTGCTACCTCTTGGCTTTTTGTTTGCTCTTGTGAAATGAGTCGGTAAGCGGCAGGTTAGGCAGGAGTATGCCCAATGGCATATTTTCAGTATAGAAATCTTAGCCATCAGAATTGACTTTGTTATTACAGTGCTGATCAGGCAGGTTACAGATCGATTGTCATTGGAATTGGAGTTGCTCTTATCTACTACAAGAAGTTCTGCGTGCGTGTGTGTGTGCACACGTGGGAAGGTAGTGCTCGGTACAGCCCACGGTGTGTCTCTGCTGGAGTGAGGAGCAGGGTGTCGGGCTCTGCAGATGAAAAGTCAATTTTCATCTTAAAAGAAAAAGATGATTGCTGTCCTTCATGCTGATTCAGGACTTTAATAAAAATGTTTCCTTTTGCTGACTGAAAGGAGACAGAGTCAGAGTATGACTTGAATCCTTAAAAAGGACCTGACTTGAATCCTAAAAAGGGACCTTACTTGAATCACCTAGCAGTGCCTTTGAGCAGCAACAGTCCTGGCCATTAGCTATGGGGAGAACGGGTGGTTGGGAGCCTGGATGGTACTGCTGGCTCCCTCACAGCCTTGCTGGGTGATCTCAAGCAAGTCATTCTGGATGTGCTCCAAAGCCCTGTGTGGCTCGTGGCAATATTCCCAGTGGTACCGTAGAGTCTACAGTATGACATGGGAACAGTGGGACTTTATAAAAAGGCTTTGATGAAACAGAAGCTCCGAGGTACAAGCACAACCCACTTCTCTGGAAACAACAGTTGTTTTGTCTCTGCTTTGACTGAAGCTTTGATCCCCACAAGAATAGGGCTTTGGTTGATTTCTCGTAGCTGCTTTCAGGGCAAAGTGTCAGCTCTGTCTTCCTTTCTTCTCTGTGCCTCTCCCTAGTTTGCCTGCTGTGGAGTGAACGGACCAGAAGATTTTGAAGCTATCCCTCATCTTCCATACTCCTCTTTGGAAAAGGCGACACCAGAGGCTTGTTGCCAGCGAGAGCTCCAGAGCCGGGAAGGGATATTTGTCAACAAGGAAGCCTGCCTCACAGGCATCGAGAGGTTTCAGAACCGACAGGTAAGGGAAGCCGAATGCCAGGAAAAGGAGTTTCACAGCAGACAGAGAGATGGCTGGGGTGGTCGTGGGTAGCTAGTGAGGCTGGCAGGTCATGCCACGCTGACTGTGGCTCACATCCTAATTGCACTTCTGCTGACAGCTTTTGAAGTCGTGGCATATGTCTGGTTTTGAAATCCCCTTTCATTGTGTGCACGGCTAAGTCCATGTTGTGCTGTATCAGCAGAAACAGGAAGATTTTCCCAAGGGATTGAGAGGTGGGGTGGAAACGTATATCAGGTTTTGTTGTGTTTCTGAAGGTTAGTACTATCTCTGAGAAGTTAATTAGCAAGCTGCACAGATCAGCTAGGGTGGGATGGAGTTGGCTCTTACTGGCTGCGGTAGTGCCTCCACTTTAGTTCACAAAGACTCCTCATCAACATATGCAACCAGGAGATTGTGGGGTTAAACAGCCACGGAAAACCATGTCTGTTTTCTAAGGAAGAGAAGTGTTGGAAAGCTGCATTTCTCTGCTCTTTTACTCTTTACAGTAAAAAATGGGCATTTCTTTTGCCAGGCCTCTTGACTTGGCAATTTTTCCCAATACTAGACTGGAACAAGACAGTTCAGCATAATGTCATTGACACTGGTATTACAGTCATGTTTCCTTACATTGTCACCAAGATGTGAAGTTTAAGAAACTCTCTAGCAAAGCTCCTGACTGTGTTCACCTCAGCATTAATAAGCCAGCTGGGCTCTGTACTGACCGTATGTGTAGCAGCCTCCTTTTCTCTCCGGGCTCTAAGCAGTGGTCTTCTTTCCAGCACTTGATAGCAGATTGTGAAAGAGAGTAAAGGAGCTTGGAAGCAGCGTGCGAGCGGTTCCTTGCCTGGCAGCTGGAAATGGTTGGCAAAGGCACTTTGGGTGAGAGATCATAGCAGACAGCACCACATTGCTTCTGCCAGGTCTGATTGCCGTGAATAGATGGGAAAGAGAGAGAGGAAAGAGATGACAAACAGCAGGGAGGGAAAGAGAAACGCAATTTGAGAAAGAGGGTTAAAGCAGGTAACAGATTAGCTTCCCCTCAGTGGTGCTGCTGAGACCTGCTGCTGCTATGGAAAGGGAAGGTTTCCCGTGAGCCCTTGTCACTGCAGGGTGTTGGTGGAAGCAGCAGTGTGCACGGCGAGCGTCACCAAGCACACAGTAAAATGGGAGAGACGCTCCCAAGCGACTGATGGCTGAATTCAGGCATTCCCGGAGCAAAGGCAGGCTCTTGGGACACCATGCTGGTAGGACAGGGGTGCACTTGCGCGCATCCCTGTTTGTAGCCAGGCATGCTGGAAGCTGGGTTAAGGTTGGAGTTCTGGCAAGCACCCAAACGTTTTGTTGCTGGGCTGGATGCTTTTCCCTGAAAATTGGCCTGAAACGTGGCTGGAACAGAGCTGCTGCTGCTGCTGAGCGGTCCCATGTTGACAAGAGCACGGTTTTAACAGCTCGGTTACTGCCCCACCGGTCTGCACTCCCCGGGTCTGCCTCATGAATGGGTCCCCTCTGTGCTCCCCCTTGCTCTCTCTGGTTGTGTCTCACTCGCAGCAAGCAGGGTCTGGCACGGACACCAGTACGTAACTCTTGTGCTGTCTTTGCAGTTCAAACATTTTCTTTTTGGGTGGAAGGAAAAAATCAGGTGATTGAAACATCCCAGCAGTATAGATGGGATTAAACATGTATGTGTGATCTATATGATCAGTGGGGACAAACACTGGACAAACCCTAATCTACTTTTCTCTTTATGTGTGACCTATTTGTGGAAATTTGCTGGTGGGTTGGAATTTTAGGCTGGGAGAACTGAGGCCAGGATAAGCTGGTGATTTCCAGAAACATCCTGAAACCTTTGCGGAAGATCTACCTGCTATTAATCGTATGAGCAATAATAAATGACATTAAAGATGATGGTGGCTATGCTGCGTAAGTGGAAGGATTGCTGTAGTGCATGAGTTCTTAATGAAATTAATTCTCCTATAGCCAGAAGATCAGCAGGGGTTCATCCATGTTCCTTTGGGCGAAGGCACAGAGAAAAGGTCCTGGGGTGTGAAAGAGCTGCTGGCTGTGAGGGAGGATTCAAGAATCTCCTGCCTTGGCTTTGAATAAATCGTCCTTATCCCCAGCCAGCCCGGGCTGTCTGTCGTCTGCCCTGAGGGTCCTTTCCTCTGTGCTTAGTCTCTGCCCTTTGCAGAGGGATGCCTCTCCCGTGCTGCTCCTCTCTGCCCTGCAAGAAGACGCAGTTCCTCGTGGTCAGTGAGGGGTTGTGGGTGCAAACCACTCCCGTGCCATTACAGCAAAACCTTCCCCTCCCTGGCACTGTCCTGTGGGTCTCTGCCTCCCGTGCTGTGGCGCTGGGTGAGAGGGAGCTGTGCTTTGTGGTGCCTGGATCTGAGAGCATCTCTTGTGCTAACGAGGGTTGTGCTGGGAGAACAACACAACGTGCTGCTCAGGTGTGTCTCACCACGCTTTGTCCTTCCTAGGGCTGCTACACGGTGATCCTGAACTCCTTCGAGACCTACGTGTACCTTGCAGGAGCCCTTGCCATCGGAGTGTTGGCCATTGAGGTACTTGCTGTTGTGTGACTAGAGGAAAAAGCAAGTGTCGGTAGATGTCCAGCAGCGAGGCAAACAGGCAGGTGCTCCCCCTTGCCAGGGGAAGCTGCTCCTGCCACGTGCGAGCAGGTTATCGACTTGTGGTTTTAATTGCCTGGAAAGAGCCGGGTGCTCGGTCCTTTGCCACAAAAGGCAGGGAAATAACCGGTGCCGCAAGCCTGCTGTGCCGCACGCCTGCAGTGCCGCCTCGTGTTGGGCCCGCCACAGAGCTCGCACCCTGCCACGCTGGGCTTCGGGGACCCACCGCCTGCCCCGGGGCCCCACACAGTCACCGCCCTCGTTGCGGCAGCACCCCAGCAAGCTGACTAATCTGTCACTTGGTTAATGTGTTCAAACTGTGCCTTTGCTTTAAAAACTTCTGTTTGGAGCCTGAAACTGTATTGGCTCCAGAGCATCTCCGTTACCCAGCATTAGCGTCTGGCTCCTTGGTGATGTTTCTGAGGAATGGGCTTCCACCAGACACGACGTTAGCCCAGAAGTGATGTCCCTGCAGCATTGCTGGGGCAAGGCCGGGTGCTTTCCCCAGTGCCCTGTCTTGTGCAAAGGAGAAGGAGCTTGGGCAGAGCCCCCGCAGCCCCCGTGAAGGACCTGCTGAGCCTGCTCTGGGCAGTGGGGATGGTGTGCAGAGCAGGGGCAGCGGACCCTGCTCCCCTGCGACGTCGAGGGCAGTTTGGGAAGGAAGCCAGGCTGCTGCTGTAGCCACAAACAGTTCGGGGGACACGGGAAGGAGGGGAGGGATCGCCTTCAAGGAAAAAAAAGTTTTGCCACAGCCTGCCCTGGGTGCTGGGAAGGGTCCCCCTCGCTGCGCCGCTGGCTGCTGGGCAGGACGGAGCGACGGGAGTGGTCCTGGGGCCAGGGAGGGCTTTGCCGATCTTCTGGAAGATGCAGCTAACTCTCGTGGTTCTCTGTTTTGTTTTTGCCCTCTTCTTCCCCCCTCCCGCCACCAGCTGTTTGCCATGATCTTTGCCATGTGTCTCTTTCGAGGGATCCAGTAAGAGGTGGCCCGTGAACCGCCACGTTCCCCACGTACTCAGAAGAAAGAAGGAAAATCAGAAGAAACAAAACCTGAAAACACCCAAAAAACTTTATTTTTTTTAACAAAATGGGGTAGGGGGGAAAAAAGAAAAAAAAGAGGGTTGTAATATATGAATGACCAAAAGGATTGTACTTCAGGGGCTGGAACTTTGAGGTGATGTGCACTACACTGTACACCGGACCCTTGCCCAGAGCCACCCGCAGCAGCCGTGGAGCAGGAGCCCAGCGCAGCTGATTGCACTAGAGACTGACGGAGCCGGTGGGGGGAGCGGGAGGTGAGCACGGCTGCCTCTCCTGCAAGGCCGTGCCTACGTTCGCAACTTTATCATGTTCTAGACAGTAAAGGACTGAAGAACAGCCATGCAGGGGCTGGGTAAGGCAACAGGTTGGCCAAAGTCTGTGACTGTCCAGGTGGGTTTGTGAGCCACAAGCGGTAGTGGCTCATCTCAGAAGCAGGTAGTCGTTGTTTGCGCAATCCCAGCTTTAATGCCCAGCCACAGAATGAAAACACACATTCTTCAGTGGAAGCTTTGTCCCCGTCACTGAAACTTGTCAGAGGAATCAGGCATTTCAGTGAGGCTGGCTTTTCCCTGGAGCCCCAAGCAGGGGCAGCGGGGTCTCACTTAGGAATGGGACTTGGCTAAGGCTGGCTGATTTGGTGCCTACCTTTCTGTTTTTACTAAGATTTACTGTTCCTTGTTGTGAAAAAGAAAGAGAGCAAATGGTTCCCTGCTGTGTTCCCAATCTCCTGGGAAAAATAATGGCTCTGGTCAAGAATAATTGATACTGCTGCCTTCCTGAGAAGGGGAGGAAATAGTGCTTAAATCTTGTCGGCCTTTGCCTTTCCCTTCATACGTGCAAAAACGGTTTGTGGTGCTCTGTTAGCATAAATATTTGCAGTGGATTCCTACATGCTTTCCAGCCCCAAGGGGAGTTCCAGGCATGGTGCTGGATGGAGGAGGCTGAGGTTCATCAGCCGCTCCCGAGCTGTTTGCCTGAAACAGTCTTGTGGCGTCACTTCTGCTCAGAGGATTTCCCCCGAGATCCTCCCATGGGCTCGTGACGAAAGCGTCAAGTCAGAATTGTTTTAGTCTGCCTGCTAGCTGAGAGCGTTTCCTCCCTTGAGATAGTTGGACATTTAACTAACGTATCATCTACTGAATCATTTGGAAGTGAACTTGAGAAAGATGCCTGGGACTGGGCCTTGGTCAGAGATGAAGATGGAACTGCTGAGGCCCCAGGCAGGCTCCAGGAGAACCCAGCGTGCAGCCAAACCGCTCCAGCCGCTGCTCCAGTGGTCGTTATTGACCTGGACAGGTCACTGGTTTCTCTCCTCTGGAAGCCTCAACCCCTGTTGCCTTAATTGTTCATCTGGTCACTCCCTGGCCCCAAACTCACTGTGCTTGGGGGAGGACAGAAGGGGCTGTGGTTTCTTGTTAGCTTAGGTCTTTTTACAGATTTTACAGGCTCAGATTATGGAGCACTTTCGTATAGGCTTAAAGCAGCCCTTCCGAAAGCTGTAACCCCTGGCGAGGAAGGAGGGGGGCGGAAGGCAGCAGCGAGGAGCCGAGCGGTAACCTTGTGCCCAGGCTTGGCAGCAGCAGGTACGCTTTGCCGGCCATTCCCTCACAGCGCTGGGGCTGTGTCCGCCAGCTCTCCGGGGCACGGCACAGGCTATGGGGAAGGAAGGAAAGCAGCAGATACGACTGGTCCATAATAGACAATGATCCTGGCTAAATGTCCAGGTTGGAAAATCAGGATATTAAGGACCAGGAAGGAGGCATTAGAGCTTTTCCCAGCTTCCTTGGAGAACAACAATTTGCTCATCAGCAGGTGGAGCTGCAGTCCCCCCCGCCGCAGTCAGCATATTCCAGCAACAGAATAGGAGGCCAGGGCTGCTGCGCGGCCTCAGATGTTGCATTAAACCTTGTGGAAAGCTTTTCTGAACTATTTCCCTCTGGATCTGCTTTTAATGAGGCATTTTAGCATTAAATTCTGGTCTGTTATTTAATGAAGGAAAACAGTTTTGCTAGCCAAAAAACAGCAGTATTTGTACCCGATAGCAGGTGCTGCGCTTAAGACAGGAAAAATCTGTTGCATCTACTAGTCTTGCAGGGAATGGGCCGAGCAGGAGGCGAGCTTATCTCTTCTGCTTCTGCCTCAGGAGCTGGTGTCAGTGACTGTTCTGGGAGAGCAATTCCCTGGGAAGGAACAAAACCATGAGCAGAGATGGTAATTTGACTGGAGGTGAGCGAGAGAAGCAGAGCTGCCTCCCCCAGTCTCCAGTTTTTTCCTTTCAGTTTATTCTGCAAAGGGCTGGCTGTCTCAGGTCAGAGCCTAGAAGGCGAATACCCCGATTTGTGCATGGTGGGTGGCTGAAGGGAAAAAAAAAAAGCCTTAAAGCCTTTTTCTGCCACCAGTGGCATCGGGGAAAAACTGTCAGTGCTGGGGGAACCAGACCAAAGCAGCCAGAGCACCAAGTGATAAATACACAGGCCTGAAGTAGGATCTCTGCAGGCTTATTTCTCTTTGGCTTTCCTCATTCTGTACTCATTGCTTTCCCTCACTTTCCCTCTTCCCTAATGGTTGCTCCTGTATCGTCAAAAAAGATCTCTTACTCGTCTGTTACTCTGGCCTTTGCGCAGTTGTTTCTCCTCTCTTACCTTGTCTGATCCCCCATTGCTCTTTTCTGGATGAAGACTTCAAATCCTCTCTGCAGCTGGCTAGCGTGCCACTGGGAACACAGCTTGAAATCCCAGCAACGGCCAGGCAGCACGTTTTAAACAAGAACTGGAGATAGCTGTAAAGATACGTGGAAGTCCGAGAGGATTCGTGGAAGTTGGTAACAGGCAAAAGGAATTCCCCCCGGGGGAATTTAATGAGCAAGCAAGCCCAGAAAGCAGGCTCCTGGTGTATGGCAAAGCATGTAAATTTGTTGGTTTTTTTCCCCTTGGTGATGTGGCTGCCCCCTCTGCTGTACAGTAGTTTTCAGAACAGTAGGCAGGAGAAGCAACTCTATTTTTATATTTGTTTTTAACAGCTCTGGTGAACATTTTAGGGTCGGGGGCTCAAGCTAGATTCCCTGCTTGCTGGAGAGCTCTGGACAGGCTGGGGACCAGCGGGAGCCGCCGTGCTGCCGCCTCCGTCGCCGCAGCACTGTGACCACGGCCCAAGCACCTTGGAGGGAAGCAGTGGAGAGCAGCCCGTGCCTGCGAGCCCGCAGCCCCTCTCGGCGCCCCTGCCTCCGGCTGTTATTTAATGCTCAAATGACTGTCACGAATGCCTGGGAAAAGGGCTGCGTGTGAAATAATGTTTGAAATCTATTTTAAAAAACTGTAAATGTTCTTTTTATTAGATAGCGGAGCTAATTTATCCTGTATTCCCTACTGTAATGCTTTTTTATATTGAAAGGAATTTTTTTTTTTTTTTTTTTTGGTAATATAAACCAGAACACAAGCCTGAAGCACTCTCTGCACGGTTTTTGTGTGCGTTTCTTAAAAAAATAAAAAAATAAAAGAAAGATATTGTGACAGTGAAGTGAAACGGCTTTAATTTTCACTATTTGCTTGGTGTTAAGTACAGTCACTTGCTTACCAGAGGAGAAAGAATAAACTCGGGTACAGCAGCTAAAATGAGGTATAAACTGAAGTGTGCCATTCCCCCCTGCCCCCCCAGCCCAAGTAAAAACCCTTGACCAGAAAGGAGAGGCCAGCTTCGGACAGACAGGGCTTCTCCTTTGTCACCAGCTCCAGTTTGCCAGACATTGGTTAGATGTAAGTACGGAGATGGAGGGAGTTAGGCGAACGATGAGCTCGCTTCACCCTCAAAAGCGAGGGCTCTCTGAACGCAAGGGTCCAGCTCTGGCAGAGGAAGGGGGTCAGCCGTAGCCCTGGCCCGTGCCTGCTCGGGACGCAACCCTCGGGGGAACGTGACTCCCCACCCTGCACAACGTCATACAAATGCAGGTAATTCCTCGCAGTCTCCCTTGGGAGATGATGTCAGGCCAAGGCCTTTCTCACAATTTAACAGATGAGGAAACGGAGGCCTGGGGAGGTGGAGTTTTTTCTCAGCAGATCAGTAGCACAGCCTGAAGCGATGCCTCGGGCTTTTGATCCCAAATTACATGCTCCACTGCCACCTGCGGCTGTGATGCCAGCACTTCTGGCCTTAGCGACGCAGTTCTGTACAAAGGATTCGGCATCCTCCTCCCTCTCCCCCATTCACAACAGAGGGGTGACACAGTCGCGTTCTGGCAGCGCTGCAGATGCTCTGCCTGGGCTCCATCCTCAAGCCACCCTGAGAAACCCTCACCTGCTACAAATTCAAGTGGGCCTGGCCATGTTTCTTCTGCAGCACCTTGCAGATGAGAAGGGACCGTGCCAGGGACCACAGCCTTTAGGTAGCCATTGCCAGGCAGGGGCATCCATTTGCCCCTTCTCACTTAGTTGTAGAAGAGGTATAGAGCCCCAGTCCACTTACATACTTTCTACATGGTCCATTTATAGCAAGATGGAGCAAGAAGCATGAAAATAAAACAACTTCTTCATCTCTCCCCTTTCGGGAGTAGGTACCATGAAACCTCACTCCCCCAGGCTTAGCTCTGTGTTGGAGCAGAAGACATGGACTGGCAAAACTAGAAGTGGCTCACTGTTTTAAGTTTTGCAGAGGCAGCTGATAAGCAGGGGACCAGAGGAATCTGACCTCACCCGATTTAAAGCTCCTTTGGAAAGCTGTAACTGCTTCCCCCACCCTCCCACCTGATTTGACCATCAAGAAGTCTTCGGCGAGCTGCTCTCACATAGTGCAGTAACTCATTTCTCCCGCTGGCTGGATGACATTTTAAGGTACGCTAATCAAGCGGCCATCTACAGACACGGAGTCATAACTAAGTTCCTAGAACCTGCGGCCAACGCAGATGGGAGGACAGCATTGAGAAAACCTTCCATTTCCTTCTTCTGCAAGATTGCTTTTGCTGTGGTCAGTTTTACTTGTCTTTCCTAGAAACATTATTCCCCCCCCCCAAAACCAACGATCAGTCTGTGTATACATTCACGTGACCCCCCCAAACACAAAGAATCAAGCTTCACGTACCTATACCAACAGCTACAGCCCAAGTGCTGCACTGAAGCCCCTGCAGCTGCCCGTGCGGGTGGTGTGCAGGGTGAGAGCAACAGCCACAGCGTGCCATGCTCCAGCTCCCCCCCGCAGCACCGCTCCGTCTAATTCGTGATGCTCTCCAGCTGCACCTGATCATTTCCTGCCTCACAGGGAAAAGGTTTCCCTCTTAGAGCCCAACTCTTCCACCTGAACAGGAAAGCTCCTCTTAAATCTAAGTTTTAGTTGCTCAGTATTGTATTTTGGACGTGCTGAAAGCAGCTTGGCAGGCACGTGTTGTTGGGAGGCTCCAGAATTTCGCCTGCTGTTGGATGTTGCCTCTCCATTTGATTTACTTCTTAGGGGGAGGAAAAAAAAAAGTTAACAGTTGTGATCTTTCCTGGTTCAACTATTTCCAATGGACCTGACAGACATTTTGCATGGCCAGTAGGTACAATGCACACAGTGTCCCAAGTTTATGCAGCTGCTTCTAAATGCCAAAAGCACTAACACAACATGCAGTAACTACCCACTACCTTCTCCTAACTCTACTAAGATATTAAACAGCAATAGCCGTAGATCCCAGTTTCACCAGTGGCTTGAGGGCTGTTGTTCACACAAGCACTTCTGTTTGCGTAGGCATCTTTCTCCTGGGATTTTGGGACGTCAGCTCTATTCCAGGGCACACTTTGAGCCAGTCACCAGTAGCGCATGAGTAAGCAGTCCATATTCTGTACACAGACCTTCTGGCTTTAGTCCCATGGAGAACAAAAAATGCCACCTCCACCTGTGGACAGGGATAATCCGCAAGGAAAGCACTAGGAAGTAGGGCAGCCAATGATGTTAAGCCCAGGAGGCACTGGAGAAACTGGCCAGTGAGTACTAAAGCACATTTAGTCCTTCCTTGACTGAGCTAGAGAAGGCAATGATGCCTTCATAGGCCCTGCTCCTTGCTGTTCTTCATCCCAGTTGAGTATCTTAATGCTACAAACTTTGGTTCTCTCTTCTCAAAGTCAGAAGAGCCGTGACGCCTGCAGATGAGTAGAGCTGGAACACCGCCTCCCTCAGCTGGGGCTCATCTCTGCAGGCTGCTCACTGACCCAAGCAGCTGTGCTGCAGCTCCTTCTGCTCTCGCTAGCACGAACCACAGCAGCGCTGCAGCCCCGGCTTAACTAAAGCATCAGACGCTACCTCACACCCACCACTGCTGCTGCCGTCAGTAAAGCTGCAACTGGAGGCAGTGTTCTGGTGTGACGGGACAGGACCCCAGCCTAGAAACTTCACAAGACATCCCACGCAAGGGCAAGGGGGATGCCTTTGTGCTCAACGGGCTTTTTCCAATAGCTTCCTTCGCTTCTCACATATTATGGTTCAAGCTGCTCCGCTGTTCCCATTGCTGTCGCTGCAAAGGGAACAAGCAAGAAGCCTCCCTCTTTTTTTTGCTCTATCTCCTGCCAAGCTTCGCAGAGCACCCAGTGCAAAACTGCAAGCAGGGTGGCACCTCTGGCAGCGAGGAAAAACGAGCCATTTGCAAAGCGCTGGCCTAGACCTAGCCCTGTCCAGCTCCCAGTTACCCGGACCGTCAGCACCTGCTGAAAGGGGAACGCGCTGTACAGGAGGGCACGCTCCACCGGGCAGGTGCAAGGCTCGCCAAGGGGAGTAGCCAAGTCCTTTGCCCTGTCTCCTCAGGGGTTTGGTTTCAATGTGCTGGTCTTATTTTGTGCTTTGTTCCAGCGGGTTCAGAGCCCGTGACCCCATCGGCCAGTTCCCCCCCGGGAAACCGGCTCTTTTCCCTGAGCCTGCCAGGCCTGCACACCTCCCTGAGCCTTCCTCCCACTGCTCCTCGCCTCCTGCGGAGGGGCTGGGGGGTTCTGCCCCACGCTGCTCCCCCCATTTCACCTGGCAATGCCACCAGCACTGGGTTACACACTGATTCATGCCGGTAAGTGAAAAAGAAGGAAACCACTTTAGAACCAAAAGGGACTAATAAAAAAAAAAAGTTATAATTATAATGCAAAATTACCGACACAAACCCCCCCCTCCCACCCTTCCCATGACAAAAAGCCCAGGAATTAAACTTTCTTGGGACGGCGTCCAACTTGGTAATAATAATAAACGCTGATGAGGATGAAGAGGGCTCGGCTGACCAGGAGGAGCACGGCACCTGTGGCTATCTGGCTACTCTCAACCAGGGAGACAGTGGTAACTGGAGGAGAAGGAGGAAGACAAGGCAGAGGTTGGTGATGAAAAAACAAATGGAGACAAGCAGCACAAAGCTGTTTTCTACTGCCCTCTAACGCAGCTTCCTAGCGAGACCCACCGAGCCCTGTGAACGCAGCAGCTTTCACCACAGGCTCACACGCACAGCGAGCCCGTGGCAGAGGCTCTTCACTACAGCCTTGAAGTTACAGAAACCCTGCTTTAAAGGCAGCCCCACGTTCAGGCAGCCACAGCCCGAAATGGTCACTCGAGCAGAGAGGAGTTTCTGTCGGGCTCAGGTGTTAATTGTGGAAGCTGCACATTCCTGAGTTTGCTTTGCGGTTTGACCTTTTCAGGGCTGATAAACATTTTTTTACTTTAGAAGTATCTACAAAATACGCACAGTCCACATACGTTACCTCTTTCCGAGCACCTATTTTTTGGCTACTAACACATAGCCCATATCTAAACCAGCTACCTTGTAATACCATTAGTGAGCTACCAAGATACATACACAAAAACCCCCTTCATTGTTAAATATAGACAAGCTCTCTAGAAACAAGCTGAACTGTTATTCTCTGTTTTGGTAAGACCGACCATCCCCCTTTTTAGTGTAGGTTTCTACAGTCTTTTCTTGTTAGCCCCAGCACCTAGGCAGCCGGCTCCAGAAAATGACCTGTACTGACTATGAAGGCCAGGATGTTTTTAGAGAGAAAAATAAATGAATCATCAGAGGAAGATGTTTCCCCTGCACCTGGGCACCCTTCGGTGAGCAGCCCAAGGCAGAGGCTACTCCGTGGGGAAGGAAAAGGGAGAGCAGCTGGCAGGGAAGATGCTCCTGGGGCCAGGTTATCTTTGCCAGTCCCGCAGAGCAAAGGAGCTGTCTCCAGCAGAAGCCAGACACAGCACGGGGACAGCTGGGGGCCGGGTACCCCCGTGACTGTGCCAGCCAGGCGGCAGAGCCAGCATCCCCCATCAGCTGAGCCCAATACGACTCCCAGAGCCTCACCCCACAACTCTTTCAACCTAGAGTTTACTCCACCAGACCCAAAGGTGCTGCTCCGATTTTGCCTTCAGTCCCACCGCTCCCGCCGGTTGTCCTGCCCACCTCCGCTTCTCCTTTCCCCCCTGCCCGGTGGGGGTACGCAGTGTGCACCCCCACCCTCTGCGTCCTCCTCCCTACCGGGTGGCTGCAGCTACTCACCCAGGAACTGCACGGCGAAGTAGCACGCCTCCGTCAGCAGGGTCCAGCGGATAATGACTTTTTCGGCCGTGTAGAGAGCGTTCCACATGATGAGCGAGATACCTGCGGAGGGACAGCAAAGCCCAGCTGCCCGAGGCGGGGGGTCCCTGGGAAGGGGCAGCCCACCCAGCTGCTCCCCACACGACGCGGGAGGACGGAGGGAAGCAGCTGGGCGGGCAGCCGCGCTCTCCCCGGCCGCTGCGGCCGCTGCATTTCCAGCCGTGCCCGCGAGGTGCTGCTGCAGGCTGCGGGACGGAGCCGCCAGGGCACCCCCCGCCGCCTGCCCTCCGCCCCCGCCGGCATCCCCCCTGCACCCAAAAAACGTGCCGTGCAAGCACCTGCCTGCCCTTTGGTGCTGGGCACTGCCCTTTGCAGCGTGCCAGCCCCGAAGAGGAACCTGGCCTGGCACCCAGAAGGTGCAGTCCCTGCAGCCTGGGAGCACCAGCGGCCACAGCGCGGGACGCAGAGCGACACAAACCCCAAGTGTTTAATTCCTCCGCTCTGTTTTCTTTCCCAGACCATTTCTCTAGACTCCCCTCACCTTCTTGTCCTTCGCCCCCCACCTCTTGAGCCCTCCGGGGATGCCGCCGCCTGCCCCTTCTCCCCTCCCACGCCCAGGAGGAGGGTCTGGTCGCGGCTGCAGCCCAGCACCCCATCTCCCGATTCCCCTTTGCTGGGCGCCTCCCCCAGGTATTCAGAGCGTGCACGGGCCTTCCAGCCTGAGCCCCTACGAGGAAAAAGCAGCAGTAGCTGAGCTTCTCAAAATACCCCTAAAGAAAGCATTTCTTTGCTCTCCGGCCGCGGTTGTCCTGCTGGGCACAGACTGCGACCCCTCCTGCCATTTTGGCCTCTCATCCCCCTACTCTGTGGGGCAGCGGCGTGCCCCAGGCACAGTGGCACGGCACTCACTGAGGAGGGCTCCTCCATAGAGCCGGATGGGAGTCTTGCTGCTCACCGATTCCTCGTCGAAGATGGCGTCGTAGAGCTGGTCAGGGAAAGCAAGGGCCTGGCAGAGGCAAGGGAGAGACTCAGCAGCCTGCATCAGCCAGGGCCATCAAAACCTGCCCTCTCGGGCAGCCGTGCTCCGACACCAAGCCTTTATGGGATGAGAGCCGCTGGCCAGGAAATTGGAAATTAAGGAGGCGCAGGAAATATAGGCGTGTCAGCTACTGGCCGCGCGGCCAGTTTCTGTGGCCGAGGCTGCCATGCCGTGTGTGGTTTACGACCCTGCTAATGAAAACAGACTCCGGTGATGGGAGCAAACCGCCAAGGACACGGCTAGCAAGGCCCATTACCGTGGTGAGGGCAAAGGCCTTGCAAGAGAAAGGAGGCAGAGGATAAATGCTGGGGCCCGAGGAGCCACGCTGGGGCTCCCCTTCGGCAGCCGGGAGCTGGCGATGCCCAGGACAACGTCCCTCACTTACCATGATGGCGACCCCGGAAAACATGACGGCGGAAACCAGCTGCCAGACCCTGAGTGGGAGGAAGACAGAGGACCCGGCGTAAACACAGGGGCGATCCCATCGCTCACACTTCGCAAAGCATTCCTGGCTGCCGGCTCGGCCACCAGCCTTCGTCCTCCCCCCTCGCACAACCGAGGCAGCCGCAAGCCTCCCTTGGGAGGACTCCGCTCCCCGTGCCCCTACCTCCAGCCTCACAGGCTGGCCTCGCTGGCGAGGCAGAGCCGAAATCCCCCTCACCCAAGCAGAGGAGGGAAGCGACCCGGCCAAGAGGACGGCGCAGAGGGGGGCTCCCCAAAGAACATCCCACCCTGTCGCACATGAGACCAGGAGCTCCTCCAGCCCCACGCAGCCCATGTGGTTCCCAGCACCTGCTGTGAGGCAAGAGCTTGAGGGCCTCAGGCTGATTTATGGGGGAAGGAAGCAGAGCTGGTCTGGTCCCGCCGCCCCCGAGAAGCCCCTGCAGGGAGCAGTGATGCTGGTGCAGCAGCAGAGCTGGCGTCAGCGGCCAGAGCTGTCAGGGATGCTGCGGCCAGGGCCCTCGGATGACCCAGCTCCAAGGTGGCCCAATATCTTACCTGAGCCCCAGCGGTTCCCGGACAGCAAACTTGATTTCATTTCCCAGTACTTGGCTAATCTGAAATTCAAATAAAAGAATAAGGTGACTAAGCAGACCCCTCCCCAGCCTTTAGGCAGTATTAGCCAGCCCAAAAATGCACACCTAACCCCATGTGAGAGTTTGTCTCTAAGAGGGCTGGAAGGAGGGCGAGGACAAGGGATTCATCTGCAACCCCTTGGTCCCAGCACCGGCCGAAGGCTGCCTTGATTTCCATCAGGAGCTGCAGCCGCTACTGCTCCCTGACTGGGATCAGCCACGCGCAGCGTGGGGCTGGGGCAGGGTCAACGTTAACTCTTGTCTCCTCTTACCCACCTGAGTAGGGACCCGCCTCCTCCCACCGCCCGCGTGTCACAGCCCGGCGGAGCGCAGGCTCCGGCAGAGCCCTTGGGCTGTCACAGTGCCCGTCCCACATTCCCACTGCCCGGAGTGATGCCCGGAGTGATGCCCGGCCGTGACTTCCCCAAACCACAGGGATGGGAAGGCTACACAGACCAGCAACAGGGAAAGGTACTGGGGGACCTTTCGGTTGCAGAGAGCTCAGAGAGCTCTGCGCGGCTCCCCACACGCAGGTAGGGGCTGGGCAACTTGCTGCCCTGCCAGCAAGTTCTCCAGATAGCATCCAGGACAGGGCTCCTGCAGGGCTCACCCTTGTCCTCCAGCTCTGCTATTTCACTGAGGTTGTTTGCAATTCAGGCTTCTTCCACCGCCGCTTAAATTGCTGCTCCAGTGTCCAGGCCACCGGCTGGTGGGCATTGGTGGTGCCACGGTCCTACAGCACCAGTTCTGAGCTAGCTCACGGGTGTCCCGGCAGTACAATTTCGGGAATGGATTAAAGCAGCTTGAGGGCAGAGCTTGCCCCATTACCATGAAATGGGGGGGTATTGGAAGCTCCCGTGCACCCAGCAGGCTGCACGGCCCGTCACTGCTCAAAGACAGCATTGCTTGTGCCACCACAGCCTTCACCCCTCATTTTACATGAGCCACACAGAGCTGGGAGCCCTGTTTCTGCAAAAGAGGCTGCAGAAGTTAGACGCTGAGAAAAAACCACCTGGGTTTGCTCAGGCAGAAAGTCTCTTTTCCGTCACTACTGCACACAGGCTTCCCTCTCCCGTGCCCCTCACCTTTGAGCGATGGACCTCCCCGTCATCGTCCTCCCCGCCGACCCCCAGGATCTTGCGCGTCTTCAGCCTGCTCACCAGGTCGGTCTGGCTGTGCTTCTTCATCAGCGGTGGGGGCTGCTTCGCCGCCATGGCGGTGGCCCTCCACCACCGAGCCCTCGGCTGCGAAGCGGCACAAGGAGGGGGCACGGGAAGCGGCTCTGCCGTCACATGAAATTTCACAAGGTTTGGGGAAAAAATAAAAAAAAAAACCAAACACCAACCGCCACCACAAAATCTTCCTGTTAGGCTGGCAGATGGCTCCTCATTGTCCCGGGGCAGGGCCGGCCCCGGCTACGGGTGGCTCATCTCAGGGTGATCCCCCCGTCACCAGGATCTGCCGGAAGAAAAAGAATCCGAGCAGCACGGCTTTAGCGTGGGCATTTAGCTATAAACGCTTTTGACCTACAAACCGTAGCCTGGCCTATCCCAGCATGAGGCAATGCCCAGCGGTACCTCTTTGCTGTTTCCCAGACTAGGCGAGTTAAATGCTTCCCAGACTAGGGGAATTAAAGTCATTAAGTGATGCTTTGCCTTTTGTCTTTCTCCGTGCCATACATCACACCCTTCAGCTGCCATTTCAGGCCAAATATCGAACAAGTCTCAGGTATTTATTTGTTTCTCCCCCGCCAGACGCTGCAGCCCCCACATTGTGCCAGAGCACACCAGCCCCAGAAGAAGAAGGCAGAGGCAAGACTTTCCTTGAGGATACGTTGCTTTCTGCGATACAGAAGATGAAAGCAAGCAGAAACCACAAATACTATCATCTGGGATGAGAACAAGACAAAGATAATGGACAGAAACTATGGTGGAAGAGATAAATTCTACCTTGGCATGGTGGTATAAAGGTAGAGGTGTCAAGAGTCCCACGAAATCACTCTATTATCACCCTGCAATCACAAAACCTTGGAAACCCTCACTTCAGAAAGTCTTTTCTTCCAATTTGTCTTCATTTCATCTTGGCCCAGCTGAACACAAACACGTTTTTCCATTTGCCACTTCACCCTCCCAGAGACCCACAGACGGATCCCCACAGGCACCAGGCACAACTGGCCCAGCCCGGGCAAGCGCTGGGCTCAAGCGCCGGCAGTCCCGCGCCCCGCCGAGCCTTCCCACGGCTGCCCCAGGAGGAGAGAATTTATGCTCCTGTCTAAAGAGTTCACGAGTCTTCGGGGAGTAACGAAACGAGGGGCCTGTTATTTTGGCATCGTGCATGCAAGCGTTGTCCTGTTGCCTCGCGAGGGATCTCCTTCTCGCGGGAAAACCCTTCCCTGTGGTTGTCCAGAGAAGAGCGGACCGTCATGTCTGCAAGTGCCCAGCGTAGCTCTTCCTGTAAGGCAAAGCCAAGAGGTCTCGCTGGGGCAGTGCAAAGGCTGAAACCCACGGTCAAGGTTTAATAAGACCCTTTCAGCAGACCACAGGCAAAATGCTTTTCAGCCACTTCAGCTACTCAGGGCTTTGTATGTGCTTCTTTTGGCTTGTAGGGGGTTTTGTTTGGTTGCGGTTTTTTGCTCTTATCCTACTGAATAACTAAGCCCAGGTTCCTGGAAAAGCAGCACAGAGCCAGACGCAGCAGGGTCTAGAAGTATTTCAGAAGCGGGACAAGAGCAAAGAACCGCTCAGGAGGAAGGTGGAAGCTGTACACTCATGCCTACACTCGAGCACAAGGCAAGAAGCTCAAAAGGTAGCTGCTAGTAGAAAAGTTCGGAAGATTTAGCTTGTCTGGAGTTTGCTGACCCAAACTGTCACAATAACTTGTGTGTTATAATATAATATATAATATATATATAAAAGACATATAATATAATATAATATATAATATAATATAATAATCTGCACACAAAATCCACCCCAAAGCCAGAGTGATGTGTCAAAAAGAAAAGCTTGACCTCCTTTTAAGTTCTTTTACTACAGCGTCTGCAGTCCTTTCTGCTCCTGGCAGACCCAGGCGCAGCAGCCTGGCTGTTGAGGGCTTTCCCACCAGAACTGCGCTGCCACTGAACCCGGAGAAGACCTGTTCCTGCGGTATTTTAGCGCCAGCATTTTCTGATCAAAGCTCTCCAGCCCAATCCTGAAGCAACACCCCTCTGCTGCACGCTCCCCTCTCTCCCACCGAGCCTCGGGACCACCCTGAGGCCGCCCCACATCCCTCACCTGGCCCAAGGCAGCCCCCGGGACACGGGGAGGACAGCCTGGAGCGAAGGGCTGGCGCACGGTGCCCCAGGTATGCCACGCCGTCAGGAGGACCCTCACACCCCGTAAAGGCGCTGGGTACCTCTTCGGCCACTCTCCCTCCCCTGCACGCTTTGGCGGGGGGCGAAGCAAAGTCTTTCCAGGAAGACTCGCTAGCTGAGGGAAAAGTCTGGCAGAAGGCCTGAGCAGCAGCATCCTGCTGGTCCTGGGTCACCAAAGCCCTCCCCAGGGATGAGAGACCCGAGGCTGGGTGGTCTTGACACGACCTGGGGTGCTGAGTGTGCTGGCCACACCAGCTGGCACTTCTGGATCCCTCTCGGTTACTTGCTAGGGAGAGCCTGTTGCCCACACCTCCTGCTCTGTCCTCTTCATGGTCAGAAATGGCAGGGGAAGGGAAGATGGGATGGGAAAAAGAAACAAGAAATAAAAAGAAACAACAACAAAAAAAAAAGAAATAAAAAGAGAGGGAGAAAAAAGAGAAAGGAGGAAGGGAAGAAAAAGGGGAAAAAAGGGTGTGGGGGCAAAGAAGACATCTTCAGATCTAGAGAATCTCTCCTGAGGGCAAGAAGCAGAGGACGGTGGTGGGGCTGAAGGGAGACTCCACGACTCACCGATGAAGACAGCAACGAACGGCTCTGTGATTACAGAGGCAGTTTTGCAACTCTGACCACAGGCCAGAAGATCAAAATTTGCCTTCATCAGTTGTCTTGCCAGTTGCTTTCAGGGCAGGAGCTGGTGGAAATTTATCCACATAATCATTAGCACTGCTCTTCCATTAAGAATTTCCACTAATTTGTAGTAAACCACTGGCCAAGAGCCAGGACAATGCAGGCCAGATACAAGTGCCAATAAAACAATCACCAAAGCCCATTCTGGTCCATAAACCCACATTCCCACCACACTAAGCACAGCTACAGCATGGCCCCTCCAGCCAGTCCCACGCCTCATTATCCCCATCTTCCAGAGAAAGAGCCAGTCTAATGAATACTGAATATTAATGCATAATGAGCTAACGAATGCATTAGCGCTAATTCAATGACATTCAGATAGAAGATGCCGAGGATTTGAAAACGTTATACTTACATTAATGTATCCTGACACACTGACAATTTAGAGGATGTTTTCTATTAGCCCGTGCGTTTTCCAAGGGAAACCTCCACCTCCTCCTTCTCCCGCGATTCTTTTCTCCTTAATCTGTTTTCTGAGCATCCCAGGGGCTGCGCAGATCAATCACCATAAACAGGCAATTCCTACTCCCCGCCACAGCTCTCAGTGATGGGCAGTGCCTATATGCAGTTGAAAGAGGGGTTTTTTTCTCCAAAATCCTTTTTCTTCGCAGGCTCCTTTCAGTATGCGTTCCCTCGCTCAGCTGTTCAGCATACTGCACTCAGTTTTGATAGCTACGGCTTCACGGTGCAAAGAAACCTCACTGGTGCCACGCTAATGATAGCTCAATCCCTCCCCACCTCCACAGCTCTTCCCCCAGCACCCCCGCTCCCCTCCCAGCGTCTGGAGAGGAGAGGAGCTCTGCAGCACGGGAGAGGGGAGATTCAACCACACACGCGGTGCTGCTGCAGCAGCCAGAGCTGCGCACCCGTCGAGGGAGCACACGGCTCGGTGAGGGGGGGACCAGACCCCGCTCCCGCAGGCACCTGAAGTTGACTGCCCACGGTTTCGGCAAGCCGCTGCCGAGCAGCTTACGGGTGCCATCCTGCCTGCCTGCGAGGACACGGCTCCCCGGGGGGCCCTGGGGACAGGGCTGCTGCCTATTGCTTAGCTGGACGTTCTTTTGGTGGCACTGCCACCCACACGGCAGCCTTTTAGCCCATAAAACAGTGCTGCTCGAATTGAAGAGGTGGCACTACAGTACCTCTCGCTCCAAGGGTTTGAGGGCACTTCCAATCTGCAAGCAGATGAAGGGAAAATGAACTGGAGTCAAGCCAGGATAATGAGTGAAAGGTTTATACATTTAAGCTGACCACAAGTTTGTTCAGCTCTATCATGTTCAGGTCAGGGAGTCCTCTTGCTATCCTGCTTTGGATTTCCCAAGTCAATACGCCTGAGACAACTCAACATCTTGAGCCCATTTGTTATGCCTAAGAGTTAACCAAGAAGATGCAGTGGATGCATGTCCTTTGTAGCAGCCTAGCGCGGCACTTGCCGTGCCTAAGCATCTTTTATGGACCAGAGGTTGGGAACCTCTAGTAAGTATGAAGCAGCAGCACTGTCCCTTTACAATACTGGACTTCCCTTGGGAGCACCCTGGCAAAGCAGCAGCACAAGAGGGTCCCCACATGAAAGGGGCACCCAGCGCGGGAGCTGCCCTGTATCCGGCTGATGCCTACAGCATTTCTCTTGCAAGGCCCCAGCAGTCGTAACGCATTTGTCCGGCTCTTCTGCTGTTTTTCCAGGCTCTGGGGTCCTGTCTCTGCGCCGGTGAGGCCAGTGCCAGGTCCACAGCAGCGGCTCTGGACCCCATACCTATTCGGCTACAGAGACAGCGAGAAAGCCTGGGCTCAAACACATGGGTAGGGCAAGGAAGAGAGGCAGTGGATGCACAGGTCAGAGCAGTCATACAAGAGCAAGACCAGCCAGAAAGGGAAAGATAACTTTCTACGTGTTATTTTCCACCAGCCGGCCATCTCTTCCCTCTTCTTGTCCACGAGGGTCATTAACAAAGTATCTCGGTGTTTCACAATCCCACCTTACTACAGCCCTGCACCTTCAGGACAGATGATATCCCCACCTTGGAAACACCAGGAGATTAAGGATGGGATCCACAGACGTACCAAGTACCTTGGCTCTTGCAAACATTAGGCTGTTGCCTAATCGAGTAGGGTCTGACTCCTTTTTCCCCCCCACATATGATGGCTCAATCTGCTCATTTTTACATGCAGAAAACCTCTTGGTAAACAACCTCAGACACTTCAGGACTCTGAAATCCCGAAGGACAAGGCAAATCCCCTGTGTCTAACTCAACACCACCCCTGAGAGCCACGAAGCATCTTTGTGGATCCTATCCAAACAGCCCAATACAAGTTTCCCAGGAAACCCATGGTGGTGCAGACCCCAAGCCAGAACTCCCCATGTCCCATGTAACTGCCAAGGTACAGCTATCTCCATGCTGCACTTCTGCAACCGCACATCCCAAACGCACAGTGACTGAACCAGCTCCCCGCCTAGACCTCTACCCAGAACGGAATCTAGATGACCAAGACCTGTCGGCCACCAGCCAGCTGCGGCAACATCGCTATCCCCATCTCCCAGTGGATCTCTTCCATGCCAGCTGCGGCGCATGGCTTTGCACACTCTGGGCTAGCAACACATCTTGAAACAACAACAGAATAATTTGCATTTTTTGCTGGGAGGAATATACTGCCACCCATGCCCTGGGTGAAGGGTGCAAGTTCTCCACCCTAGAGAAGAGAAATTCTCCCAAAGCATTTTCTGCAGGTCAGAAAGACTCAGAGACCTGCAGGGAATGAAACTCGATCAAGCCAAAAATAGCCGGATGCTCAGGCAGTAAAAACAATTAGCGCTCAGCCGCCATGGCAGCATAATGTGGCTGTTGCTCCCGCTCAGTCTGGCACAGTCTGTACACCTAAGCAACGGGGATACTTCAGACTTCTGTAACAAGGCAGGTGCACGGGACTCCTTTCCCACATAGACACCAGCCCTTTCTTTACAGAAGGCTCTTTGCAGCACCAGCAGGAAACATCTCTTGCCAGAGGTTCGTTCCCAGCTCTGCCACGGCCCTGTCGCTGCCCTAAGCGACTCCAAAGGCACTGGGACACTCTGTCCTCCCTAGGGAAAACCTACAAACCTGAGCAGTCGATCTCCTGCCCCTACACACGATGAAAACGCAAAGCAAAATCCCTAGGGCAAAAGGCATCTTCACTGGGTGCCTCCAGACCATCTCCTACCGACAAGCCTACAATTTACTTTAGGAAAAATTTCTTTACTTCAGAAAAAATTTCTTTACTGAAAGAGTGGTCAGGCCTTGGAACAGGCTGCCCAGGGAAGTGGTTGAGTCACCATCCCTGGAGGTATTTAAAAGACGTGTAGATGTGGTGTTTAGGGACATGGTTTAGTGGCCACGGTGGTGTTGGGTTGACGGTTGGACTTGATGATCTCAGAGGTCTTTTCCAACCTTAATGATTCTGTGATTCTAAGCCAGAGGAAACCTCAAAACCCAAACCACCTGTGACGCACGAAGAGTCGCCTCAGGCATGTCCAAAGCTCACCCTGCGGGTTAGACGTGCCCCATGGCCAGACACAGCTAGATGCCCTCCAATGCTGTTTGTGAGCGGTGCAGAGCCGGCCCTGGAGCCACCACGTGCCAGGCGGTGACACCCTGTGCCTAATGCAGCTCCAGCAACCACGAACGCAACGGATGCGGCCAGCATCACCACGCAGCAGGGGACAACCTACTGGGGAGGCAAGGGTCGGTTTGTGTCACTTACCCTGTTACCACTGCAGGCAGAAAAGGACATCCAAAGCCTGCTCAGCCTTCCCCATGCCTCCTGAACTCTGCCCGCTTTAGGGCTGCGTCCCCGGGGAAGGCTCAGCCTCTGCACCCTCCTCAACGACACGGCTCTTCTCCTGGAGCCCCGGCTCTTCTCCCGGAGCCCCCGCTCTTCTCCCGGAGCCCCCCAGGCACTGCAGCTCCTGCCTGCAAGCTCCTTGTGGCCATAAAAACATTCTGCCCCAAGAAGCAGCACCACCAGGGGCCAAGCCATACAGGCTGGGAGGTATGGCCCAGCTCAAGGATTTTATTGCCCATAGGTTTCAAATTTCCTTTTGCAGGGAGCACAGGGAAGTTTCTTTCCATGTCACAGGACGTGTTGTATAGCAATCAAAACCTGCGAAGTGCCCAGTTTTCCCAGAACAAGATAAAAAAAGCCCTGCTGCTCGACTAGTTTCTCAAACGAGAGCTATAATTAAACATAGCGACCACGCTCCCGCCGGCCTGTTAACCACCACCTGCAGCCACGCGCCAGCCCCTCCGCGGCGAGCCAGGGCGCCCGGGCTCCACCTCGGGGCAGAAACGCTGGTTTGCCCCCCGCAGCAGCTGGCAGGGCGGTCTGCAGCACGCGGAACACGCTCCGTCAGGCACCCTGCGCGGCGACGGCGACCGGCATCTACAACACCCCACGGGCCCAGGGCGGACACCTGGCCCCACCGCACGTGGCTGGGTGGGCTCCCGACACGGGCGACAAACAGACTTCACGTTTCGTCCGTCGCACGCACGCAGGCATCCCACCCCCCCAAGCCCGGCCACGCTATCCTGCTTCCTCGGTAGCCCACCCCTTGCCGCCGAGGAGTGTTTTGGCTGCAAATACAAAGGACGCCGCTTCAGCGACTCCCATCTGTATTGTTTACAGACGAGTCCATCCCCTTCATCATCCTCCTCCCCGCTGCCGAGGCTCTCGGCCCGGCCACCCGCAGCGATCCATCATCCCAAAGCTGCCCTCACCCTCCCCGACGGCTCGGGCAGCCGCCCGCCAGCCTCAGCCCACAGCCAGCAGCCACCCTCGCCTGAACGGCCCGGAGATGGCCGTTTCCCAGTTTCCCAGGGAGCTGGGAGGAGAGCAGGAGAAGGAAGTAAGACGTACTGGTACCGGGTGCTGTTTTTCTTTAAGGGCATTAAAAGAGGAGAACTCCTCTTTGATTTCCCAGCTGCCTTAGACAGGTGTTGGTGGGAGACGGTCCCAGCAGCTTCGCAGGCCATCTGTCCTGCAGATGACTTCTACAGCGAAACATTAGAAGGAAAAATAAAGCCCATATGCACGCATACACACACACAAAAAAAACCCCAACCACCAAAAAAACAGGTAAAGCGACCCTTGCTGCTGGAAAAGAGCAACTTTAAAAAGCCAGGCGAGCTCTTCAATCAAACAGCGTGATAAAGGTTGGCTTTACAGAAAACCTGATGCAACTCTATTTCACTGCCCGTGCCTCGCACCTGAGGAACGACAGGGGCTCAGAGAAACTCTATGGAAAGTAGCCCTGGGACCAGGGAGAAGCCCAGACAGACGCGGCGCACCCAGGACACCCATGAATACTGGATCATCACGGTAAAATGAGGCTTCTTGGCACTTCTCCCCCCAACAACCTCAAACCTCCCCAGATTTTCTTTCCACCGTGCCCCCAGACACTTGACAATTTTCACTCACAAACTCGCCAGGGAGCTGATGCCCTTTATACCCAACAATCCTCCAGCTCTGTCCCTTTCCAGAACTCAAAAGGAAAATGTAAGCCATTACGATCTGGGAGATTCGGTCCCCTCAGCCACACACGAGCGCAATGTCCCCCCGTACACCATCACGGAGGCGGCGATTTCAAAGCCATTCTTGATGGACTCTCCCCCAAAACAAGATGAACTACACCTCCAGCAACATTATTTCTTTATCTGCAGTCCAATAACTTACCCAGCACAATGCAACTACTGCAATTTATGAACTACCAACATGCCTACAGCCATGAAATGGAAGATGAAACGAATGAGGCTGTGCCGCTCCGGCACCCCAAAAGCAGGCTCCTGGCCGGTATCGCGCCTGGATTTGCAGCCCCAGCCTGAGAACAGCCGCTGCAGGACGCCCCAGCACCATCAGATTTCTTTCTTCCACTTTTGTAGAAAACAATGAGTTCCTCTTCTCCCATAGTCTGTCGTGATATGACCAGATGTGCAGCCGAGGCACACACAAAGCAGGGAAAAAAGGGCAGACGAATAAATTTGCATTAAGCAGGGAGACTGCCTTTTGGTCTAGCCAGGGTATTTCCCGAGTCCCAGGCACACAGGCACTCACAGGACTTGCGCCTCTTGGTGTGCAAGCAATAACGTTTGCTTCTACGAGAGAGAAGTCCTGTAAATCAGGCCTGATATGAAATGGCCCGAGTGACCATCACTCAACAGCTGAGTTGTCACCAACCCCATGTTATAGAGCATTTCCCATATCACGTGGTCACATCCACATCTGTAAGAGCATATTATTCATATAAATATATATATAATTTATATATAACTACTAATAAATTATGTATTAATAAATCAACTATATATTATTTTTATACAAATAAAAGCTACGGTTTGATTTGTGTGGACTTGCTTTGGGTCCTGCTGCACGGTGACAATCTCTTGAGACTGGTTAGTAAAGACAATTCAGGCTGCCAGACCAGGGTATTTTGGCATTCACCTATATTTTAGTCTCAGGGGAGGGAGGAGCCACAGGAAGAGCCTTGACTCCTGCTTCTAGGTTAACCATTTACTGTCCGAGGACCGATACCACCTTGCACCTCTCGGCCCTGGATTACCACCGTGCACACAACTCGGACCCATCACCTGCAGCTTGGAAACACATTCTCACGTCCTCCCGAGGCAATTTGCCAATATTAAGGCCTGCTCATTTGCATGCAATTACAACTCCAGGTTTATCACTCCCTCGTGGCTCCTTAGACTCGAAATAAGCACAGACATGCAGACGGGCTCGGGGAGTTGCTTAGCAGAAGGCCTCCCAACACAACACGTACTTCGACAACTTGGTAGCCTATCCCCAAGTGGCAAAAATCTCCCTCTGACACCTCAGTGGTTTCTATAGAAACAGGTTAATGCTAAAAATGTTAGAAGCAGAACTCCCCACGTTGGGCAAACAGGAGCTAGGAGGACAGATTTAGGAGAGGGAAACTTCTAAAGAGCTGCTGACAGAGCTAGCACAGGCTCTGCTAATTCACAAGTCGGTGGGAATCGCCTCAAAAGAAATTCCTAGCCACCCGCTAGCGGGGCAGCGCGTGGTGCGTGGGGTCGTGTCCATGGGGCACCAAGGCTGGGTCGTCTAACCTCTCAGACCTCAGGCCTCCCAGTTATATATGGAAAGTAAGGCTACTGCCCAAGTTCACATGGCTTACGCCCAGCAGGTACAACATTTCCAAGGCGACTGCCCCGGCTGGACCCCACCAGTGCTGACCGCCTGCTCGTGATACCCCATGCTGCTGAGGAAGGCTACGGACTCCCGTGCAGCCCTCGCTTCATTACACCGACGTGTCAGAGGCAGAAATGCCCTTCCTGGCCCGCGTAACAACCAGCTTGGCATGACATCAATTTTTTTTCTGTCTGTCTTCATTGCCTGCTGGCAGGAGAAAGCACTGTGGAAACCTTGGGCTGAACCTCACATCAGTCCTGCCCTCACACACGCCAGAAGCTCTCGGAAGATCCCCCTGGTCAGACTAAACCCGTACGCGTAAACCCAAGCAGCCTCAGCCCGGTGCGGTGCCACGCAGGGGAGGCAGGCAGAGGGAAGCCCACTGCGCTACCAAGGAGCGACTGCTTTTGCCAGCGTGATTCGCGGGTCAAACAGCCCCGAAGAACCCACAGGCTTTTCCCACAAATGCTGCACCCACCCACACCCCCCGCAGGAGCTGATCCAAACCTGACTTTGCTTTTATTTGCTGCTAAGTCAGGAGAAAACACTCTGTGCATGCACGCGTGTATGTGTATGGGCACGAGTTCGTTTATGCATGAGCTGTCAGCCCCCGAATTATGCACAGATCAACAAGGCTCTTTGAATTCCCCGACTGTGAAGTGTGTGACATTTAATCTCAACCTTCCTTTTGGATTTCATAATGTGCATTATCAGCAATGGGTATTCAGCACACAAGTACCCTTTAGAAAGCTTTCATGAGAAAACAGAAATAATATAAAGACGACTGAAAAAGACAATGCTTCCGACGCGCAAGAGGTTCTCCGGCTTCTCCCAGTGTACGTGTCCTGCGGGGATCACACACAGAGACAGCCTGTCCCCAGTGCAGAATAAAAGCATTTCCCAGGTGGGGAGAGTGGGGCTTGGAAGCGTCAAATATAACATGAACTTATAGCCCTCCTCACCTCCCTCTTTTTGGCTTCCTGGGAAACAGGCCGGGTGAACCATCTCCCAGAGGTGCCTGTTTTAGGACAGGATGCATCTCCTGCAATGTCTTAGCTCTTTCCATAGACCACAGGAAGAGCCTAGAAGATGAGTGAGACTAGGTTTTTGATTGTTCTTATATGGAGGGGCAAGACAAATTCTTGGTCCTTGATATCTTGATCCTAGTCAACTTTTCACTACCTAGTCCTAGGCAAATACTGTATCACTTTTTCCCATCTCGCAGCATGGAGTCACACTTTGGGATTATAAAAAAACCTAGACAACAACCTGCAAGGGAAGGCCTTCCCTTCTCTTCTGCCGGGCACGGAGAAGTTGTGTCCTAAGTAGACCTGCTCTTATTAGTTACCGCCACAGAGGACACACATCAGCCTAAAGAACCAAAACAAGATTTCTCTTCTTATAGCAGAGAGGAGACAAAGGGGTGGACGCCAGAGTGTGGCATCAATAGCCTTGGTGAGGGGGGACATCTGAGAAGAACTGAGGGGTCCCAGAGTCAAGGAGCTCTCTCCCCATCTCGTCTGGCGCATGTGAGAGAAGCCTTAAGAAAGAAAGGAGAAAGGTACTACTAACTAGTCCTTCTCCTTGCCAAATTCCACACTGACTCCCTGCCTTTGTTTGACTCCTCTACCCAGGGACAAGGAGGCAACAGGGACACCGGGGAAGCCAAGTGCTAGCAGCACCAGCACTGACAAATCAGGGTCTCAAGTAACCACGGAAAACGCAGAGTTGCCAGATGTCCCATCTCTACTATCAAGGGTTTTTTAAGCATCTTCCCTTGTTTCTACAATTTTAAGTCTCAGACACTTGGATACAAGAAGCTACAGTAATACCAGCCTCGTTCAACAGCAGTGGTGCATGCATACACACGCATAGTGCTTTGCTGCGTGTATGAATACATCTCTATCAGCAAGCATATAGCGCAGCCTCCTGCTTAGAAGAGCTCCTGACACAGAATCGTCAGGTTTTAGTCAACACTTTCCCCATTACCTTACCTCTGATGTCATTCCCATGCAGCAGTGGCCCTGGGGATTGCAGGCTGGTCTCTTCTCCCCCGTGTTCTTTGCAAGTGCCAATAAAAGGCACTTGGTTTGCACGGTGATGTGGAGAAGGGAATAAATTGGCTGGAGGATATAAGCTCAACTCTTTATTATTCCTCCATCCACCAACCCCCAATGCACCCTACTTGTCCAGAGATTTAAACAGTGGATGTTGACACAGCTCACGGAAGGGACTTGCTGAACTCACGATGTACAGCAGCTCGGTTTTTGCCAGCAGACAAGGCAAGAACACATCCATACGCTGCAATGAGCAAACGGTTGCACTGGGCAGGGCAATGGGGGAGGAGGGTGGGAGGATGCACTATAGGTGCCTGCTTTTCAGAAGCACACCAGATCTGTGCCAGCACTTCCAGAGACTCCACCAGTAATGCTGGTATTAAAGGCAGCTATTTTTTATTCTCCCTTACCATGAAAACAGCCTGGGAATGTGCAGACAGATGATCTAAATTCTTCAATCGTGTTCGGTGTAGCCTTTGACTCCTGACAGATTTCCACTTTCTGTGAAGCAATGTTTGTGCGCTCTTTATTGCTATTAAGCAGCTCCTACAGTAACTTTTTTCCTAGGCCACAAAGAAAATTTTGATGAAAATACCACCCAGCTCCTTTGGACTCAGTATTGCAGTTTTTGAGTTTCCCTCCCCTTTCTGCGAGGAGGCAGCTCGCATTTCTACCTCCTTGGAATACACCGAGCATTTTCCCTGAATGACGTGCCAGGCAGCTAAAATTAAATGTCCAACAGAAGGATTCAGAGGGACTTAAAATCACAGACCTTTAAGATACCTTGTTTCCTAAGAGGATAGCCTGCTTCCTGGAACTCCTTTACTGCTGGCAACACGGCCCCCCATTTCCATAACACGCTCCTTCCTTAGGGCTCTGTATAGCACGGCGCAGCGCCTGCGCCCAGGCTGCGCCCCAGCCACGGCCCGTGCATCTCTCCCAGCTTTGCAGCCGCCGTACAGGGGACCAGCGAGGCTGCTGCCTGGCTGGCTGTGTGTCGTGCACAGCAAGGCAAGCCAGGAAGGCTGAGTTAAGGGCACCCCCTTGGCCCGAAGGAAGGTGGCTTAGGAAGCCCGGCGTGCAGAGGCTGACCTCGGGAAACTGCCTGCTCTTTGTCACAGCCATCTGCATCCACGGCATCTCCCAGGAAGAAACTGCAGCACCCAACAAGGGCTGGAGTGATTTTAGGGCTCAGCAGTGGAATTCCTGAAATAACCTCTGTCAGCTGGAAAAGCTTCTCCAGTCTTTCCATGACCACAAACAACCGGAGACCAGAGGTTTGTATTTCACTCGTGAGACGGCACCACTACAGAAGAGCACCGCTGCTGCCATCGTGGGTTACTGAATGAACGCGTACTCAGACAAAAACACCGGCTGAGTCACCCGCAGCGTTTCCTGAAGACTTGTGGGTTTTCTCTGTAGGTCTCTTGTTTGGCCTCGAACTGTTTACTTTCTCAACCCAGGCAAGATACAGCTCAAAACAGGAGGGCTGCAAGCCTTTGTGTGCTGCCCTGCCTGCACCTGCCTTCCTCCTGCCCCTCTGGGCCGGGCAGCTGAAGTGCTGCCTGATTTTAATAAGAAAAGGAGGGATTTCTTGCCTGTGCGCAGCAGCAGGCAGCTGCAAAGGGGACTACGTGCTAATCTCCCTATAAAACACAGAATCTCTTCAAACAAATAATTAGGTTGCGGGTGGCCAGCATTATCTGACACTCCTCTACGCGCACCTCCCGCTACATCAACTCATACTGCTAACACCGCTCCCCAGGAGACCAGGCTACCCAGTCACTGATTTCTTTCTAACTGCTTTTCTCCCCATGCTCTCCTCGGCGCCTGTGACTTACATTATCTTAATCCAAATCCCTATCGAAAACTTCTGGGAAGCTCTGCAGCAACAGAGCCAGCTACCGGTCCCGATGCTCAGGCTTCTGATTTTAGCCCCACAGGTTCCGAAAGTGAGCACACGGTTTCTGACTGCCAGCATCAGCAGAAGCCTCTCACCTTTAGCAGCTAAACCCAGCTACAATCGTTTTGATCATTTCCCCATTTTGGCGACAGATCTCTCCTCCCTCCTCCCCACAGCGGCGGTCAGTATAAATCTGGACTAGGGCTTTCTTACAGACTCTGTGGCTTTGGACGTCCTTTGGGTCCTTGGCTTTGGACGTCCCTTGGGTCCTTGGCGTTGCCCTGTAAGGTGAGCTGGTATGGACGAGTCGGGCACAGCCTAGGCAAGGATTTTCCCACCAAAACCAATGCACAAATGTGCTCAGTAAGTTCCTATTTTGCATACAGAGGAACAGAAGAACATGTACAGCTCTAGCTAACTGGAACACCCCTCCTCACAGGATGTATGAGAAACATACCCACACAGCGAAACCCAGAGGGAAAGTTTGCCGCTGGGGTTTTACCAGAGCCCTGGGAGGCAGGGCTGTGGGGCCAGCAAGGGCTCCTGCGTGGTGGGTCGTCCAGCAAGAGCCTGCGCATCTCCAAGCCTCATTTTCTCCATCTGTCACCCGGGGGCAGCCACACTAACCAGCACCACAGGTGGGCACTGAAAGACACTGAGATGCATTAGCGCTTGCAGATGACACAGAGCTTCACAGACAGAAGAAACCCAAGGCGGCCAGAGAGTCATTTATCACTTCCCTTCATGTCTGAACCATCCAAGTGTCTTTGGTTATAGCTGGAGTTGTCTTTATGAATACCTTTTAGCGTCTTGAGCAAGAACTCTTCAAACATGGAGTGAACTCGTGTTAGCCTGTGATCTCCAGGACAGACTCAAACCCATATTTTCAAGGGAAGGCAGGAAGCAGTGTGAACGGGCAACACCTGGTCACCACTGAAGTGTTGGTTTTCCTGGTCTGGAGAAAGTCCCAATGTACTTGGGGGCCAGCATTGGGTCTTTTCCTCCCAAGATTTGTTTTCACATTCCTACGTCAAAAATACAAAACCCAGAAGATCTACTTTCTATAAATAACGTCCCAATAGTGCCAAGGTCACCGAGCCGTTCCCCCTGGCGCCAGGCCAGAAGCAGAACATAAACAATCTCAACATCATTCTGGCGCACGTGTGCTTTTTTTTCCCCTCTGTGCCAGGGGAAGGCTTGAAACCAAAAACGTAGCACTAGGAAGACAGACACCCCCACTTCATGGTCCCGTCAGCCTCTCCTCACTTTTGCCAGCCCAGAAGAGCCCCCAGCTCCACCCAGGTCAGCGTGCAGCCTCCCGGGCAGCCCAGTGGCGAGGCAGCCCATCCCACCTCAGCGGAGGGAGATACTCTTTGTGTTCTAACAGCATTTAGCAGTTCTCGTTAGAAATTTGCATACTTATTGGATGAGGACCAAACACACACATAGCAAGGAACGTTTCAGGATCCAAACAGCTCAAAGTGATGCTTGTAAGCGGCATGTGGAACCATCCCTCCCAGCCCCAGCCCCTGCTATTAAACACTTCGACCTTCAGAGAGCTGCAGGACAAGCGAACACCCGCTGCAGATGTACTCTGGGCATTCTGCACTCTTCAGCATTCGATGCTCATTGAGAAGAATAGAAAAACATTTCCCTTTGGATCAGGCCCCAGCCTCCAAGCAGCTCCAAATGGACAGAAAACCTCAGGGCAGAGCGTCTCTCTGGTTTATTCTCCCACAGATCAATGGCCACCCCAAGCCCCGCCTTGATGTACATCTCTGGAGATGCTCTTGTGCTCACATCTCTCTACAACAAATCCTCGCTGCAGGCCCACAAGCAGAAGGGATCCATTCACCTTGAGACTGTATGGCAAACATCACCTCTTCAGCCTCCTGGTTGGGACAAACCGCCTACCCAGAGAAGAGCTCCCATGACCTTGCTCTGCACAGCAGACAAAGAACAAAAAGACACGGACACATTCTAAAGCAACCAAGTCCCACTTTTCCCGGCTGCCATCAGTACCCAGCCCCTCCCTGCTGAGAGCACCAGGATGTCGCAGGTTCACGGTGTCCCTTGCAAACCGCTGCACACGCCTCAGGTGTATTTATGCAACTTAGCTGAGATACGGTTAGGGCTAGTCGAAGCGCCTTCATGCTGAGTCTTAGGATCTTGTTTATTTTTGGTTTCGCCAAAACCTTTCTAGGGAAACTTCCCCGGGGAGGGACTCCCCCGCCTAAAGCGTAACTACTATTTATTTGTTTAAAAAACACTTTCCTCATCCACAGGCCCTGAACGTCATTATTCAGCAGACTTTGCTTTAGTGCAAGATAGAGTTACCAAGCAAGTTATTTATGCCAAGTCCAGAATAGCTAGTGCTCTTGCATACTCCGTAGTTTCTCATGGCTTAGCTGTACTGGTGGTAGCCCTAATGTCAACAAGGCTTTGGTTGCTGCTGGCATTTATACCTCCCAGCCTCTGCAGACAGAGGAGATGGATTAAATGGTACCCGTTTAATCAGCTGCAGCTCAGGCTTTGCTGGTCCTGTCTCTCGGGCAGCTGCAAGAGTAAAATTGCTCAGGTAAAGGAAAGGCTTGGTGGACTCCAACTCCAGGCAGTGCTGGGGCAGGGCAAGAAGCAGGCACTGAATAAGGTGCCGCTTCTTCCTCAGCCCAGTTTGCTCAGTTGGAGCTGTACTCACCTGGAAGACCTAAGAGCTGCTGCTGCTCTAGACAGAGCAGTGCACCTGCTCAGCGGGGACAGCCAGGCCCCACAAGGGGCACAGCAGACAGCGTGCAGGGATGTGCGAGTGCCCAGGCAGGGATGCAGAACCCGTTGAGAGCTGGCTCACCTCACCTTCCCCCTCTTGTGACGGCAGGGGCTCTGTCCCATCTCCTTTCTCCGGCTCCCTCCTGCAGCGCAGCTCTCTCACCCCGTCCCTCTCCCTCTATCCCCAGCCCAGGTACCAGCCCGTCCCCCATGGCCAAGCCCCCCCTGCAGCCGGGGCTCCCCAGCACACCTACAGGGCTGCATCCCATGGGAGCACAGCCGTGCCAGCCTCCCTCATCCCAACCCCAGGCACGGCTCTGCCATTGAGGCTGACCTCCCAGCCCATGCAGTGGTCAGGACACAGCCTCCCCTTGCAGGCACCTGAGGCACCCATTTGGGGACCGTGGTCCTCCTGTGATTCTTCCCGAGCAAGCAGAAAAGGACGGGCACTTCCAGGAAAGAAGTGACATGGGACCCCAGCCTTTGAGTGGGGTGACAGCCAGGAGAAAGCCCTCGCCCAAAGCTCGCAGCCAAGGGACCCACCTGCGCATCACCTCGCAGGGTGGCGTGGCTACTGTCCCCCCCACGCCTCCGGGTAACCCGCCACTCTCCCACCAGGATGCAGCGCTCCACCGCCTCCTCCTCCACCCACCCCACCCGGACCATGCACGGCCAGGACGGAGCCGGTCCCACCGCAGCCGTGCGCAGCCAGCACAAGGGCTGCTCCCTCTCCTGCCCACCCACCCCCCCCGCGCGCTGACTCCGGGGACCCCTCTCCGAGGGGACGCCGGGGAACGGGGGCCGGACGGCGGCTGCCAGCAGTGAGCTCCCGCGGGGCGCACGACCACGGCGGGATCCGCGCCCCCGACCCCCCCCCCGAGGCGGTTCCCCGGGGGACAGCGTGGAAAACCCGCGGCGCGGAGGGACGCGCACGGTACTCACCGCCCTAGCGCGCGTCCCGCCGGCGGCGGGGGCCGGGGGGGTCCCGAGGCGCGGCTGCCCCATGGGCAAAGCAATCCGGGGGCGGCGGGGGCGGCCGGCCGGCGCCGCGGAGCCCGCAGGCGGCCAGACTGAGGCCGGTCCCCGCCCGGCACCGCCTTTACCGCGCCCGCCCGCCCGCCCCGCCCGGGCCGGCCCACCGCGGGCGGGACCCGCCGCCGCCACCCCCCCCCGCCCGACGGGGCGGCCCCGCCGCCCGCCCCGGCACCGGCCGGTAATGTCGGAAAGCAGCGGCTGCCCGCTCGGGTCTGGGCGGTGCGTGGGTTAATCTGTGGGTTACGCGTGGGTTTCGTCTGGCTTATATGTAGGTTATGGGTGGGCCACGCGTGAGCGCGGCTCGGCGCGTGGGAACAAAGAGCAGCTTCCGAGGGCCTGGCTCCTGGGAGAGAAGGAGGGGCGGGGCGGGTGGGCCGCGAAAATAAATCAGTGACTGGGAGCAACAAAAGGCTCCTCGCCCCAGCCATCCGCTTGGGAAGCTGCCGGGGGGATGCTCCCTCTCTGCACGGTTAGAGGTGAGGGCCAGCAGCAAGGTGGTCCCGGCCCTGCTCTGCAATAGACGTGGGGCCTCGGTCATTCTGGTCGTGGGTGCGTGGTTTCGAGCACTGTTACACAATTCCCTGCGAAAGAGAAGAAACCTGGGCACGGGAACACACGTATTTTTTTCCAAGTGAGTTCACGCAGGGGAAGAGCCTGGCTTCTGCACAGAGAGCTGCAGGGCCAGCTCCCCCCCACCAACCTCGGCCAGAGGCTCGCATCACTCGGTCCCTCTGGAGGGATGCTCGGAGAGCAAAACGGGCCTGCTGGCATCTTAATGTTGCAGTTAGCTCAGGCCAGGTGAGATTGTAATGATGGAGAATGACAACAGCAAACACTGGGGGCAACTAGCACAGGGAGCGGTGGCAGCAGAGCCGGGGGCAACTCTCTCTGTCCTGATGCCACTCCTTGTTTTTCCAAGTGAGGTTTCTGGTGTGTTTGTTTGACCCAGCTCCTTTCACTGATCTGGTTTAGAGGAAGACCACGCAAACAGGAGAAGGGCAATGTGCCCGGGTGAGGGACAGGGAGAGGGAAGCAAAGAGCAGCGGGATGGGGTGGGAACCTTTGAACTCGCTGTAACCCCATGGGCAAAGCGTAATGGGGAGCCGCCTCCTGAAACGTCCGGTGTGATGAGGTCATTGCAAACACAAGGGTGCCCTTTTAGAAACTGAAGGCTCGTCCACTGGGAACTGGGCTGAAATCTTTCATTTCACAGAGGCCAAGTAATGAATCTTCAGGAAACAGAACATTTCTTCAGAGGGAATAGCTGACATTTCAATAGCTGGTTTTGCTGCATAATGGGAAAGAAAAGCTGAAGATTTTATATTTAAAAAAAAAAAATCAAAATTCCAAAACAAATCCAGTCCTGACTCGGAGCTAGTGAAACCTTTTACTGTGATGAAGTTCAAAATCTTCGGTGTGATTGTGCCAGAACATGTACAAGAGATGAAATATTATACGTGCTCCATCTGGGCTCTGTGGCATTGAAATATGATAATGTAATTCAAAAGCATACAGAGCAAAATGAGAAGGCAAAGCTGAAACAATCATGTTTTACATTATTGAGATGAAATAACTATGATATTGTCAAACAAGGAAAGTCAAAATATGTCATGCTGGCTTTTTTAAAGAGAAATTTGCATTCAAGGAGATCTCAGAATTGTTTCAAAGAAGTAACAAGCGGTTTTCCGAGGACAGCTCAGGCTGCTGCATCGGGGTAAGGGTTTCAGAAGTAGTAAATGTCATTTTTCAAAAGTGATTCAAACATTTGTGTCATCCGATGTCATGAGGAGCTCCAGGGTTATTTCTGGCACGTATAAACGTGCTTTTGAAAATATTACCCTCAGACAAGATTTGAATTCATAAACGAGAGCCAGAGGCCTTCTGCAGCAACTGTTTTATTTGAGACCACCCAGATCTCCCACCCACCCACCTTTTCCTCGTTCAGAGGCCTGGGAAGAGCCTTTGTCCTCCCCACCGAGTATCTCAATGGCAGGACAACCGCCACAAAACCCGCTCTGAGCTCGGCCCCTCTCCCCTCTCTGATGCTGTATCCTCAGGGCAGGTCATCGCAGCATCAGTACTGGCCTGTGCGACCGCGGTTTGATAAGCAACCTCTGCCTTTCACGTGCATTTCCCTCCGGCTCCCCAAGCGACAGGCGGAGGGGTGCAGGCAGCATCTCTCCCGTGACTCTTGCAGGCAGGCGTGGGGTGTGACACAGCTCGCAGGAGCGACCCGCTGCGGCAGGAGGCACTTGTGAGAAGACTTACAAAAGGCAGCAACCGGTTTGCGGGAGGCTTTCACCTGCGCAGCACTGCAACCTTACAGGGGTCCAACCAATCTTGCCTTTACAGCAGCTTTAGTACGTGCGCAATCAAACCTTCGCTGCAGCATCTCTTGCGTGCACCGGTGACTCGGGGCTGACATTGTCATGCAGTGTTATACCGCAGGACTGAGGAAATCAAACAGTTCAGAGTCACCAGCTCGTTGTCCCCTGGGAGCTTCGGCTGAGGCACTTAATCAGGCGGTGGAGAAGGAAGGATGAAAAGCAAACTCCGAGCTGGGGGCCTGGGGGAAGACCAGGATGGAGGCATTGCAAATGAGGGCAGGGAGGAGGGGAGCAGGGAGAGGGCTGCGCTCGTGACCAGCAACCGCAGGAGCCGGCCAGAGCCTGGCGCTTGGACGAGAGGGAAAAGGGAAAGGAAAAATTTGTGAACTGTCCCTGAGGAATGTCCTGAGCTTGGGGGAGAGTCTGTGGAGAGAGGCGGTGACTCGCCGAGAGCGTGACACAGAGCGCTGGGGTCCCCTGGCAGCATCAGGGAAGGGAGGGGGTGGCCCAGGGTGCCTCCTGAGCTGCACTCACAAATATCTGGCCAAGGAGCATCTGCAAGGGAGAAAGGTCTCGCAGCCTCCCCCATCGCGGGGGAGAAAGCCTTTTGTGTAATGTGCGGAGCCCTAGATCAAAGGCACCGCTGTTTGTGCAATCCTGGGCTGGAGAAACACCAGCCTGCCTTCTGCATCTCCAGCTAGGACAGCCTGTTAAACGTGACGCCTCTGAAATGTGCTAAGGCAGATACATCAGTGGGATTTGTTATATGCGGTGTTAAGCCCATTAAAATACATGCTGGGAGGAAGCAGCGCGGGGGCCTGGAGCGCAGACACTCAGTTCTGTTAGACTGTGTGGAGCTGACAGGGGGGATGCCGAGTCTTCGTTTCTCTCCAAGGCCAGTTGGAAACACAGAGGGGGCAGGTAAAGCCCTCTGCTCTGCGCTGGGGGGCTGGCCCCCCGTGTCATCTACTCACCAAGAGCCACATCTGGTAATACCCATGAGGGGTATGAGTGGGTGCACCCTGCCTGTGAGAAACCAGGGGCAACGTATGGAGAGGCAATATAGAGAGAGCAGGGTGCTGCGAGGGACCGGAGCTGGCAGCGAGGTGTGCTGCTTCCTCCGACGGCCCCTCCCAGGCTCCCGGGGGATGAAGGGGGTCCCTGCCCGAGGAGGCTGGAGGCTGCCGCCATCCTCAAGCAAGTCCTCTTCCTATGCAGCACCCGGTGGGTGCAGAACTGCTTTATTTAGTTAATGTTAGCGAGGCTTTGGGTGGAAGGATAAAATTGTTTTCTGAAAGGGGCTCGGGGAGGGCGGCGCGTCCTTCTCAGCCCGGAGAAGCGAGGCAGCTAGCTTACATGCAGCAGGCAGCTGTTGGCAACAGTGAAGCAGGGGAAATAATCAATGCTCTGTAGATGAGTCTGGTTTTTTATTAGCACCTCTCACCATTAGCACCATTAGCTCCGGCCATCTGTCCCCTCGCATCCCTGGGGTGCTACCCCAGTCCCCACAGGTCCTGCCAGACAACACGTACCGTTTGGACTGAGATCGCTTCTTGTGGTTGGACCCAATTCTGGCACCGAGGTAGGGCTGGAAGGTGAAGATGATGACGGGGACGCTGTCTTCACAAGACCTGAGCTGCTTTAACAGCAAGGTGGCCTTTCTGTCTGGGAAGGGAAGCACAGAGATGTAGTGCAGGGGCTGTGCAGTCAGATGGACAGATGTCGCAGGGAAAAAAAGCTGTTGAGAAAATTGTGTTTTCTCTGTGAAAAGTGGGGAGGCCTAGAAAGAAGAAAAAGTAGGTTCCAGATTGGCACAAACTTTCTGTTCTTCTTTCAAGGAAATCTCAAAAACTGTTGTTTCAGGTCAGGGCATTTTGATTCCGGGCATGCGGAGTATTGCATTTGAATCCCTGCCTTTAAACAATTTTGTGTATAGCCAATTAAGCAGAAAAATTAAGTGCCATTGGAATGAAAACTTTAAAAGCAATCTCTTCAAATTTTACCTAAGGCTGCATAAGACATACTCAATGTTTTTGCTGAAATGGCATTTTTAGGAGAAAAAAAAAAATCCACAAAAAATGAATGTCAACCAGCTATTCCCAGAGTATCACGGGAAGGAGTCGGAAGGTATCACCACCCGGGGCCCCAGCACCTGCACGAGGCTCCTGCAGGAGCTTTGTTCTCTCAGCAGGATGGGCACAAACTCCATCCACTGTAAAAGAAGGTCACATCAAGGCAGAGCAATAATTTTTTCCCTCTTTTTCTTGCCCCTTCAGCAGCCTCCCACACCCTTCTGGATTGCCACCCTTGTTTTCAAAATTCTGCGATGCTTTTTTGCTATTACCCTATAGCTGCTTTTCCCTCTGCCTACTCACCCCATCAGCTCTGAGCCTCTCGGAGCATCCATGGGCGTCCTCTTTTCAGTCCTTTTATGCTCTATATCTGAGATTGTCTTGTTGTCCCTGTAGCATGTTGAGATACTTGCTGACTTCAATTTTCACCCTTTAGATTGTTGTTTTCTCACGCTAGGAAATATTTCCTAGTGTTTCCTTTGAAAGATGCTACAGAAAATGTGCTGAGTGGTACATCCATAAGGTGTAAGATGAGAGGAGAGGATTAGACTACCTAGTCCAAACTCCTCTATCCATCACAGCTTCTTGAATTTCATCTAGTTAGAGCTGTATCGAGTGCGACAACCTGTGCTTCTCCTTGGCTGCAGTACACTTGCTGGAAATGCAATCAGGACTAGCCTTTACTGTAAAGCTGCTTTGCAGCAGTTACTTTCCTGGGTGCTAAAGGCCTCCAGTCAACACACAGACAAACCAAAACGGTTTGGCCCCGTGTCTCAACCCACAGGTCACCTTCCTCCCCAACAGCCTTCCACAAGGCAGGTGGGTGGCAGGGGCAAAAGCCATCCTGTTATGCACGTCCTCTAGGCAGCAGCTGTCTGCAGGGTGGGCACGACCTCTCGCGGGATACAAAAACCTGGTGGAATGGGCAACGGAGTGCCTCTCCTGTTCCAGAAACATCTTGTGGTGATTAATCAGCCTCGTGCAAAAAATGTGTCTAATTTCTCATTGGAGTTTGCTTGGCATCAGCCTCTGGCCACTGGCCCTGTTCTGCTGGCTTAAAGGACATGGCATGTCTGGAAGCAAGGGGTGACATGCTCTTCTCAAGGGTGCTGGGCTTGCAGTGATGGAGCAAATGTGTGGGGAAGTTGTGTTGGATAAGGTGTAATTTGAAGCTGTGGCACCTCAAAGTTTCTCCACGTCTGTTTTCTTCCTTCTGGATATCTGTTTTTGGCACCGGTCAAGTCTCTTCTTTATCTCCAGGAGTAGCAGCTCTGTGGCTTCTGTATCTAAAGGTCCTTCATTCAGTCTTCACAGGGGGCTGGGAAGCACACATAAAATAACATCACATCTCCTGCTAATAAATGAGACACCACAGGGTCACCTCCTGGATCAACACTGCCTTTCTCTCGAGCCTCCCACCTGGGGTAAGTTATCTCCCAAGCTCTCCTTGGTGCTCAGCAAACTTGGAGCAACCTGGCTCCCCGCAAGGAAAACGAACGAGCCGTGTACAGGACATCAGAGAAGCGTAAATCTGAACGGAAAGGTATTTTCTGAGAGTCCACTGTCAACGTGTGGCAATGTTCAGAGGTAGCAGGCATTGCCCCAGCAGGGCCTGTTGCCTGCCGGCGTTCCCAGGTGCTGTGCCGGCGACAGCAGCGCAGTGTCCACGGGACTGTCCCTTATAAACGGTCCACGAGGACGCCTTGTGCCGCGCTTCTGCGTCCCTGTGATCGCGGGCAGGGTGGGTGGGCAGGCAGCGGGCTGTGCTGGCGGGGGGCGCGGCGCCAGCCCCCGCAGTTGCCGCAGCTCCAGGGCGCCGCAGCCACCCCGCCACGCTGGCCCGGCTCCCCCCCCGCGGCTGGAAGCCACAGCGGCTTTAACCGCGGGATGGCCGCCACCACGACACGGGAGGGAAGGCAGCGGTCATCCCCTCCCTCCGGCAGCAGGGCGGGACGGGAGCAGTGCCCGGGGAGGCCACCGCAGCAGCCCCTCCGACAGCTTTGGCACCTGCTGGGCCTTTCCTTGGGGAAAGCAAGGCCGATGGAGAGGTGCCCGCAGGAAAAGGGCTGCCAGTGCTCTGACTCGCAGGCAGGGAGAGCGGCGGGCGGCACAGGCAGGGCGCCTGCCTTCTGGAACTCAAGGGGAGAGCGTCTCACGCCCCAGTGAGGGGTCTCCCAGCCAAAACCAGGAGGGACAGAGCACTGGGAAAGGGGAAAGGGCTGCGGAGGTCGGTGTTGCAAAGGTGTCGGAGCTAATGGGGCGAGGTGGGATTTCCCCTAAACCCCAGGCACCGTGCTGGGGCTGGTAATGCTCTCGCCCGTCTGGAAGGCTGTGAATGCCGCTGAGGGGCTGTAACAATAGGAGCTATAGAAGCAAATGAATAACGTATAGAAACAGGGACAGAGCTCCGTCCCAGCCCTGTCCTCTTTGATTTGAGCTGGAAAATGAATGAATAAGCCTCGCTCGGAGGCCTCGCTTCCAAGGGCAGCTGTGCCGGGCGCCCCAGTCGCGGCCGCTGCATCCTCTCACTGCAGCGCAGCCATGCTGCCGCCCCGGCGAAACCAGGGGTGAGGGGCGTCCCCCCCTGCCCCGCGCCCCCAGCGGCCTCCCAGCCTTTTGCTGCTGGGGGTTTCTGGAGGGGAGGGAAAGCTCAGGTGCCAGCTCAGTGGAGGCGTTTTCAAACCGCCGTGGGAGGAAGGTGCTGCCGGGCTGCTGGCAGCCACGTGCCCGAGCTGCACCCCGTGCCAGCCCCGGTGCTCCCCACACCTGCACCCTACGCACCCCAGCAGCCTGTGCCCTTGATCCTCAGATCCTCCCCCTCCCTTTTCTATGTTCAAGTAAGGCAATTTAGCTAGCAATTAACAAAGTGCTTTGAGAAGGATGGGTAGGTGAGCAATGCCAGACGTTGGGGTAGGCACCACAGTGGTTTTACACTGACAAATACGAGGCCGCGTGAGCTTTTCCCTTCTATCTCCCTGCTTCTGGTTGTTCGTTGCTCTTCTTTTTCTCACTTGTGGGCTGAGATTTCCTCGGCTTAATCTCTGACGGAAAGTGAGATGCTTCTCCTTTGTGTTGATTTCCTCTGCCAAAGTTTTGGGTCAAAAGGATGGGAGGAAAGGGGAGAAAGAAAGGAGATGACTTCTCCCTGCTGAAAAGGACGCTGGCTGTCTCTTTTTGCAAAGCAGGGAGGTGAGCTGCCATCGGGGCTCCTCATGAGCCAGGTCTGGGGGCTGGCGTGTACCTGCTGCATACGCACAGTACAGCTGGAACGTATGTTCCCCACGGCCCGACAAATGTTAAGCAGCAATTTACTTTTTGAGCTCAAGATAAAGACTTCAGAGCTTGTCGCTACAAGGCTGAGAACGAAAGGTCACAAGAAAACCCGTCCAAGTGCCGCTGCAGACCACAGCAGGCAAGGTGTCACTCGTTTTCCTAGGGTACTTTGCCTATAACGTATGCAGCATACACCAGCCTGGGTCCTGACGACCCACTCTCCGTCGGGTAACCCCAGTACAGCCTTCCTGTAATTCTGGATGGCCCCTTTCTGGATCAGCTCCCCAGTATGCTAGTTTTCTTTTCATCTTTTTGTTAAAAAGTAAGTGCATCCCCAGCACCCAGACCAAGCGCGTGTCTCATCTCCAAATTGCCCTGGGGTGCTGGTGACTGAGGAAGGGGCTCTGTGCCTCTCGCCAGGGCTAACGAGGACGGAGGGAGACACCTGTGTGCACAGGAGGGGGATCTGCTCGACCCGCGGCTTACCGGTGGGAGAAGCAGTGATCCCCAGGGTGGCTTCCCTAAGAGGAGGGTGACAAACCATCATCGTGGAGCCTTGCAGCAGGATTTCCCCCTGCGACCTTAAATGATTGCGTGCAGCATTTATAGTACTGCCCGCTGTTCTCCGCATGCATGACGAGGTCTTTGTAATTAATTTATATGAAATGCACAGCCAACCATACGTACACAGCGTCCTACGGATTAACATCAAAGAGCAATTGCGAACGTTTCTTGGCATATATAGGCCACCTAGTTTAACATTTCGGCTATCTCTGTAGTTAACTGCTTTGGCCCCTGGACTAAGCCGGGCAGCTGCCAACAGCTGGAAGGCTCCAGCAGGGCGGAAAGAGCATCCATCGCAGACCGCTTTGCCTATGTGGTTCTTCAGAGCCACGACCGTGCAGGCCAACTCCTGGCAATATTCACAGCATGACCATGAAGGTGAATATCCAAAGCGTGACCCTCACTAGAGCTGGGGCTGCTGGTTTGCTGCAGGTGTAGCTTCCTCGGTCAACAGCCAGGCTCTTCTCAGAGGTGCTTGTTTCACCAGCTGGGATCTCCAACATAGCGGGGCTGCTGCCAAGCAAAGCGGCTCCTACGCTCCAGTGAGTTTTTGGTTGTTCACACAAAGTGGAGCATCACCGTCTGCCTCTTGTTGCTCCCGGCTTGCATCTCAGCGCAGCCAAAGGGGGGCTTGCAGATCCTGGCCCAGAGCGTGCCCACCTTGTCCCCTCAGCTCAAAAGCTCAAATTCAGGACTTTCCGCTGGTGACACTGAAGGTTTTGGTGGGGTCCCCCTTCAGTCCTCCTTGCAACCTCTGGCACGGTCGCTACCCTGTCACTGCTACTGCAGCAGCATCTCAGAGGAGCAGCCCCCGACAGAGGTGGGGGTGTCTTCTTCAGCCGGCACCACCGGTGTGCACCCCCTGGGAAAAACGCAGCCCACAAGCAGAGCCGCTCCTGGCCCACGGCCGTGTGCTCCAGGCTGCCTGGCTCCCCTCTCCCAGGTCCCCGCCAGCACCACCCCCACGAGCAATCGGTCGCACTCCCGGGTGAAACCAGGATGCGCACATACACCAGCGGCGGGTTTCCTCCTGATGGTAACGGTTTATTAGACAGAAACACAGGAAAAAAATCATAAACAGTGAACCAAACCCAGGGCTTCTTCAGCAACTGCACAGTGGGAAAGGGACCAGTTTTGCTCACTGGGAGCCAAGATTTACATCAAAAAATAAATTATCCTTCAGTGTCCCTCGGTGGCTGGGGTGCACTGGAGCAAAACGGTGCTTATGAGGAACAGGCTGCGACAGGCTGTCCTGCAGCTGCCCGTGGTATGGGCAGGAAAGATGCTTTCAGGGAAAACACGACAAGTTACAGGGAAATACCCTGGCCCCGCTCTCCTGCCTCTGCCCCTGCACCCTGCCGTGCTGGGGCAATGTGAGCGCAGCAGCGAGAGCCGCAGGCGCCTGCGGGACCCTGCCCAGGAGGAGTCTCTGACACTGGAGGAACCGAAAGAGGGGAAAAGCACTTCGTAATGAAACCGGGGGTTAGCAGGTGGCTGCTCGGGGTCAGCAGGTCTTGCGTGGCAGCCGCCTGACAGCCTGCTGCGTGCAGGGTACACGATGGGGACACGGCGTGACGGTGCTCAGCCAGAGCTGTGACCTGCTGCCCACAGCCCGACGTCGGGATTTGCAGGGCCCCCTGCCTCCGCTTTGCATCAAGCTGCGGGCAGGCAGCAGTGGCTGCGGCTTGCCAGCTCCCTCTCTCCCTGCCGACTGGGAGCGTCTGACACTACGGCAGCTCATGTTGTAGCTGTAGCATTTGCTTAGCACATGGTGTTCACCAAAATAAGGGTGGGTAAATGCTGTGAGCTCAGTCGGTGTAAGCAAGGGAAAGTGGAAAAGAGAGACAAAATGTTTATGCGGGTTTGCCCTGGTGAAAAAGCAGGGATAAAGCCAAATTCCTCAATCCTTGGTTGATGGGGTTGACATCGGATGAGAGGTCGGATCTGATCTCCACACCAAAGGGGTTGCTCAGTCATTTGCGCCTTCTTCAGTCACTTCTGCCTCTTTCCCCACCAGCCTGGGGGGCTGCTTGCTTTTTCTGTGACCGGGAGGTGGCTGCTGGCCTGCCGTCCGCCTGGCCCCGGGGCATCCTGTCTGACCTTTTGGACGTTGATGCATTTAGCCAGGAGCACTCGGCAGCTGACGGCTGGATCCTGAGGACACCTTTCCCTTGGAGAACAGGGCCTTGGCGACCATCTAGCAGGATGGAAGTGTTCCACCACCTGCTAGCTATATAAATAGAATGCTCGGCACCTTTAGGTATATACTTCTAATGCCATGAATCCCCTTGCCAACTCCCGTGTTTTCCAGCGTGCTAAGTTCTGTTCTCAGTCTATTTTGCCAACCTACTAAACATGTGCTCAGTCCCATTAGGGTAAATAGAAAGCTCCCTGCGTCTGGCCTCTTTGTGTCTCTGGGCACACAGACAGCCGCCCTCCGCCGAAAGTGGGGCCAGTGCCCGGTGTGGCCGTTCCTGGGGTCCAGCCTCCTCTCGAGGAGCAAGGAGAAACAGCAGCACTTCTCAGAAGCATGGCTGAAGGGAAATGGACCCCTTAAAAGTGAGATTCAACGTCAGGGCTAGGTTTGGAAGCATCTGGCAGGTTCTTCATTTTTAAGTGAAGGAGACTTTGTCTTGTCCCTGCCCGTCCCTGCGTCCCCAGCTGCAGGGACGTGCAGACACCTCCGAAGCAGCAGGTGTGAACAGTAAGGGAAACCACCCATTGCAGCTCTGGGCCAAAACTGTGGTTCCCCTCTGTGGCAAGAGCCAGCCCAATGCCTGTGAGCCACTTCCATTTTAACTAGGGCCGCCGTAGGATGCTGTGTGTAGTGCTTCTGCCTAATACGTTTTAAACCTAAGTGATGTAAGAAGTAAGTAAATAGCAGAAGCAGTGACAAGTTGCCTTCCTTCCTAATCATCAAAATTAAGCTTGAAATACAAATTAATAACAACAACAAAAGGCAGGCTTGAAATAAGGCTTTAGGGCTGGCCATGTTTCCCATCACCCTCTTCCTGAAATTTCTATCTATAGCCAGAAAGGGCCAGTTTTACCACTGGAGGAACCTCACCACAAGAAGCCGAGTCTCTGGGGACGTCTGTCGTTGAGGCTGAGCTCCAGCCCTCACTCCTAGCCTTGACCTCGTGCAGACCTGGCCTGAGTTTTAAACGTCGTACCTCTGTTCCCCACATAAAGAGCCAGGGGAAGTTAAATCCCGAATCAGCTGGCAGCGGGACTGCGGAAAACAGCTTTTCTTTTCAGATATGTGGGTCGCCCCTAGGCCAGGCAGAGCTTGGAAGAAGCCATGGGGTGGTCAGATCTGCAGGGGTCCGGGCAGAGCGAGGCCGGCTTTGCACACTTTTCCAGTGTATCCTTCTGGTCAGAGATGCCTTCAACTCTTCTCCAATGTCCACCTTGCTGAGAGGCAAGCTGACCTCTGCCCATGCTTTCTAGTAAAATTACAATGATATTTTTCGAAAGAAGGGTAAAATATAATTTATCTGGGGCACTGGGAGGTGAGTAGGGCCAGGTAGCCAAGGAGACAAATGGCATAACACTAAAAAAAAAGCACTATCAGGGAGATAAGAGTGTGCTTTATGGGAAATACTGGGGAGTGCAGTTGAGTCCCTATTTTGAGGGAGTGCAATTAGCAGTCTAGAGCTCTACCTCTGTGGGAAGGACATATAGGAAAGAATGAGATGTTCATCATTTCAACCCAAACTTGCTTATCACAAGCACGAGTTCCAGCTTGTGTTTGGGAGTGCATCTACAAAGGCTATGCCCCCCCAAATTACATTGAAAGTCAGTAGAAGCCAATTAACACTTAGCAGCTTTCCTCGGGTCACATCTGACAAATCGCACTCATTTTATTAAGGAAAATAATAATTTATTTTTTATTTTAGTAAAATAAAAAACCCCCCACAATGTTCACACTTTTTACTCCTAAAGCCCAAAGTTATTTGCCCCAGTAACTTCAGCACAGGCTAGTGGAAGCACGTTAGCTTGGTGTCCAGGGACCTAAGCCCCTTGCAAGGTTCACCCATATCTTTTTAACCCTTATATTGTCTAAGGTGATTTTCTGAGAGATCCTTTACCCACTTTGATTTGTGCATTAGTGCAGAGCCCTTTTGGATTATACAAATCCATTTCCTTAAACGTACTTTATCACGGTGAAGCTATTATCGCAGTTCAGCCTTGCACTTCCTTCTTCAGCAGAAACAGCTCTAGCAAACTACCCGAACACCTTCACTTACCGAAACACCACGTCTGCGTCGTTCTTACTAATCAACAGAGATTTCTGTTGCCCTTTTCGGGTAACAGCACGTCAACATATGTCCAACCTAGGCCTGCACTGTGCTGGCACCGAGTCTGCAACGAGTTGTGCACCAGGCTGCGGGCACGTGCCCTCTTCCAGCATTATTGATGCCGTAGGGGCAGACCCACCGCCGCGCGCCTCCCCCGTGGGTGTAGGGTGAGGGCTGCAGAGCATCCCCCTCCGCACGGAAAGGCTGTCCCAGGCATACTCAACGCCAGCAAGGTAGCGTTAAAAAAACCCCAAGAAAAGCCCCAGTCTCGAGGTCTCGGCCATTTCCAGCCAATCCCGAGCAGGGCAGGGTTAGGGGTAATTGTACAAACTGTTCATCCACGGGGTGAATTATCGCGCGAGAGAAGAGGTTCGGCGGCAGGAGCCTAGCGACAGCACTAACAACCCAGCCACTGAGGCTGCTGCTCAGGGCAACCCCTGCGAGACGTTCCTGCTCTCGCCAAAGGACGATTTGAGAAGGAGAGTCCAAGTGCATACAGAGCGTACGGCAGGACACGTGCCACTCCCAGGACTCTACATTCAGCTTTGTAATTTTGCTTTCCCCTCCTCTTTTAGTGGGTTTTAATGTTACCTGCAAATGTGCTGTTAAGTGGACTTGTACCAGCAAAATGACCCCTCTGATTGTAAAAGATCTTCCTTTAATTGGCCAAAAAAGCCTCTAGGCACTCAAGAGAGCCTTTGCCTGGGTTATAACAAACAGCTGTCACCATGGTATTTTAAGCTGTGTAAGGCAATATGTACCTTCAGGTAAAAGATGAGTGTTCTGAACTGGCTTCGTGAGCATTTGTTAAGTCTCACGTACTCATACCCAATGCGCCCAGCATAAACAGTGGATTCATATTTTACGGACCTGTGAGGGCATCAGGGCTGACCTAAACCTCCTGGTGCAAGTAACTGCCAGGTTCCCCAAGGGGACAGCCAGGAGAATGGCAATGAGTTAGTTAAAGCCTACCTGCTTTAGTCCTTCACAAAAGGAGTTTTGGGGGAGTTTAATGAGATCTAAGCTCACACACGTCGCTTTTCCAGAGTGCGATGCTTTTGGCGGTGCGGTACCCCAGGCTTTCTCAACCCAGCATGACAGGCCCCCACTGGTAGGACAGGCTGTGGAGTTGTGCCCTGGACCAGACCACCGAAAAGAGCCTTTTGCTCAAACTAAGCTGAGGATAAAGTGCCATCGGGTGGGCTGGGTGGCTCCAGCACCCCAGAAGCTGGGCTCACAGCTTGGGGTCAAACCAAGCAAGGGGGTGGGCACGGGTGTCTCTGGGGCGAGGGCAGAAAGGAGGGGAACAGGGACACACCAGGGGAGTGAGCAGGGATTTTCTTCTCAGGGTGGCAAACAGCTAGATTTGCTCCGTTGTGCCTGAAACTATCTCCTGAAGAAACCAGTGCTTGTGGCAAAACCCAGCAAACGGGGGCTCCAGGATGTTTGCTCTAGGGGAAAAGAGGAAGATGACTGGTTTTCCCCAAAAAATCAGAGAGTGAGAGACAGGAAGAAATAAAAACCAGCTTGAATTCCAATGCGTCCTTGACTTTTAGAAATAACGTAGGTTGCATCTGTTTTTTTCCCAGAGAGAAACCAATTCCACTTGTAGCGAAGCGTAAGATTAGATGGGACTAAGTATGTGTGTAGGCTGTTTATCAGCAAATGGAAGCAAGCAGTGAAGGAAAACAAACAAGCTTGTTTTAGGGAGACTTTGTCACTGTATCACCGGTCACAGGCTCCCCAAGGGAAAGGAAGGCAAGCTTCTAATTGGAGCAACACAGCAATGAGCATCTGGCAAAGATCCCTGCTCGGGAGTAGGAGCATTGTGAAATTCGGCTTCATTGAAAAAACGCGCCATTTCGCCTAGTGCTGGCAACATCTAAGCAGTTTGTACAAGCGTTGGTCGTTCTGAGAATTGGTTACCCAGTGGTCAGTGGGACTGCCAGCATAGCTGGGTGGGTGGGTGGGTGGGGAGGGTTCGGCGCGCAGAGCTGGTTAAAATACTACCCCTGTAAAGTAAAAAAAGAATGGGTTCGTTCCCAGCCAGTTCAGCTGCTGGTGAGAGGCTGCAAAGGAAATCCTTATTTTTGCAGGGCTGGTGCTTTGGCCACTGGGGCTGCTCTATCACCTGAGCACGCGGCACGGGGGGCTGCGCTGCTGGGTGGAGGTGTGAAGCATGGAGGAAGGCAGCGCTGATCTTGCTCAGTTTAGGCTGCTGGGGAGCTTTAGCCTTGGGATGTCTTCAGGCATTTAGCAGCGGGTTAAAGTGCTCTGACTGGGAGAATTACTGCCCCCAACCATCGCCCCCTCCACTCTTCTGCAGACCAACTCTCGGGTGACAGGGACACCTGTGTGGCTCAGGAGCCACCTTTGAGCAGCAGTGCCTTGCTCCAGCAAAGTAGACTCACTTCATTTGTCTTGCAAATTATACTCATACATCCCAATATGATTTTGATTTTTTCCATCAAAATGTAACTATGGTCTAAAGTCTGCATGTGTGATGCTTTATAAGCCCTTTTCTTCCAACCAACATGCCATCCATCCTGCCATCTCCACCTCGTATTTAAGAATCTGATTATTCCTTCCTAAGTATACTACTTTGTACTTGTCTTTATTGAAGTGCCTCCTGTTATTTTCAGACTATTTCTTTAACTTATCAAGACCATTTTGAATTCTAATCTTATCAAATGCGCCTGCAGTCCCTCCCAGATTAATGCCACCTGCAGATTTAATAAGTATGTTCTCATTCCATCATCTAAGCCATTAATGAAAACATTGAATAACATCTGCTACAGGAATGATCACTGCAAAATCTCAGCTGATGAATCATTCCAAATTGACAATTAAACGTGAGCAGTTTTAAGCTACCCTTATACTTAGTCTATAGAAGCTGCCTTTGGGCCATGCTTCCCTAACTTGTTTATGAGTATGTCATATAAGACCGCTGTCTTAAACCTTACCGAAGTGAAGGCACATGACATTGACTGCTCTTGCCTCATCCACAAACCCGATTACCCTGTCAGGAGGGAAATTGGATTGTGTTGATGCGATTTATTCTTGACATATTGCTATTAACTTCAACTTATCATCTAGGTGCTTGCAAAAAATTTGTTTGATTATTTGTTTGGGGATTTTTTCCAGACATAGTAGTTCAGCTCATGGCTCCATAATTTTCTGACTCCCACCACTCCGTCCCTTTATTCAAATGAAAGGCTTTTTCTCTGCCTGGGGGCAGGATTTGCAAAAGCTCTCCATGGTGGCCATTATCATCAGAGAGTTGCCTTAGGTCAATGTTTCCTCTGGGCTTTTGAAAAATCTCTTCTCCATCTGCGCAGAAGCCTGTGAAAACCAGGGAAGATGCTGTTCCTGCGCTGCCTTTCTCTAAAGCCCATACCCATTTTTGTGGTATGCCAAACAGGAGGACTTTTCCCCTGCGCTCTGAGCACCAGGTACTGCTGCCGCTACAACAGGAATAGAGATGCTCTGCTGCAAATGTACTGAGCCCACTCATTCACCCACCGCTGTGTTACGAATGTGTGCTGCTTATCGGCGGGCTCGCCAGCTGCGCTCAGGTTCAGCAGAAGCCCATTAGTCTGATTTTAGAATAACTTGCTTATCGGTTAGCTTCTTCTAAAGAGAACTCCGATGATGAGCATTAGTAATGGGTGATGCCATTTGCATCTTTCAGGAGGACAATGAGTGATGAATGAACAGGACCGTGATACCGCCAAGTATTATGATGCTAATTTGTCATATAAAGGGTCAGAGGGCTTCAGGCAGTTGTGAAAGGGAGTCTCTCTGTTCTCCCTCACCCTCCCACTCCCCACTGCATTTCAATTGGCGGTGGAAGCAGAGTATGTGTCAGTGCTGGGAGCACTGGGAAGCCACCGTCCCTTCGCAGCCTCTCTCTGCCTTCCCTGCCTGTTCTAGGTACAAGATTTACAACGTGGCCACCAAACCATGCTCACACCTATTTGTTTTGGTGGTGCCAGGTATGGTTGGAGCTGCTGTATCAGGGTGATGCCTGAGCTCAGTCTGGGTGCCCAGAAGCAGTCTTGCAAGAGCAGAGCACCGAACCTGGCCCTGCTCCGCCCTGGGACAGCCGCCCACAGCGACCACGACCTTCTGCAGCAAAGTGTGGCACTGGTAACCCTACAATAAGGGTTTAACCTTCAGTAGTGGCTACTAATAACTGGTAGCCTTCCAACGCCGCCTGACATGAGCAAGCTGGCATGGTAGTGGGGCAGAGAGTAACCGTATCACAACGAATCTATCCATAAGGCATAACATATATCAGGCCTCTAAAATAAATGTAGTATGGGAAGAGAGGAGCAGCAGGAAAGGAAGGCAGACGTGCAGAGTGGAGAGGTCACCTCTTCTCCATCCAAAACCCTTTCGTACTAGATGTGCCTTGAGGAAAAACCAGTGTACGTGAGGAGCTTCAGGCACAGTCGATGGCATATGTGAACAACGGTGCAGACGCCCTGGCTGAAATGAAAGCCTTTATCAGTCAGCACCATTAAGACTCCCGCCGCTGAGCAGCTCTGGGGTTAGACGCTGAAAAGCCCCTGGCATATGGGGAGGCCAGCCTCTTCTTTTAACCCCTCCCCAGCCTGACAGATCGGGGCATGAATGGGAGTCGCTGCTGCGAACTGAATTGCTGGAGCAGGCGGTGACTGCGGGATAATCCCCTAGGAACTGCATGGAGCGAAGTTTCCGTGCTCCCTGGCGCTGGTGGCACAGCGGGTGGAACGGCAGGATGGAGGTGCCAGCGTGGGCTTACTGCTGGCAATCCCTGCCGCTGTGCCCACCCAGACGTCCGTGCTGCCGTCTGGGGAGCTCAGCTCAGGGCTTTTTCATCCGACAGCCATGGAAAAGGAAGCGGCTGTCAAAGCCACGGAGCACACGGGTGGGACCAAGTGACCGAAAACACAGGGATGGTCCCATCTCCACCTCTTCTCCAGGTGGGCCTCTTTGGCTGGGCTTAAATGATTTGCAAGCGAATGAGAGAAGGAACCACCTTGTTCAAAAGCACTTTGTAGCGCAGTTCTCCCTCCTTCCTCCACAGTCCCGGGAGGCAGCAAGGACAGGAGCGGGCACAGGGGTGTGGTGCATGGGGGCCATCTATTTTGCGTTATAGGGCTGGGTACCTGCTCTTCACTGGGTGGCAAGGGTACCTCCCCCTCCCCGCTGGGATATGCGAAACTGGTCCTGTTTGGGAAGGCTGGATGCAGGATGGGAAAGGGCTGTGCAGGCAGCGAGGCTGGAAAGGAAGACTGGTTTCGGAGAGGCAGGATGGATGCAGGGAAAGGCCTGGCAAAGTCCAAGACTGGGCATGGCTGGGGTGTCAATCCGGTGCTGAGAAGCAGGAGCTGGAGGAGCAGCCATGGGTGACAGAGAGCAGCAGGAGGTGGGGAGGGGGGAAAAGTGAGGGGACAGGCATTGTGCCATTTGGATTTGAACCTTTGGGATACCTTTGAGTTATCCCATCCTTCTAGTGATGCCCGTGAAAGCCTTACCCTCTGGGGCCAGCATTGCTGAGCCCCATCGAGGTGTGTGCTGGAAGGGGTCACCCTCTAACCACACTTGCAATTACTGCTGGTGAGAAATGGATTTTCTGCACTTAACTAAAGCCCTAAAGCTGATATGAATCAGATCCTATAAATTATTCCAAATTAATTTGGGCAACAGCCTCTGTTTGAAAAGTCCAGTTAATGAGAGGCGGTTGTATCCAGAGGGTGATGGGTGGGCGGAGGAGGGGGCTGTGCTGAGCACAATGGTCTCTCAGTGTCATATTCTGCACAGAGGGGATTTTTATTTATTTTTCTCCTTTTTCATTCTGGGATGACACAAAGGAGGAGAAAATAACTCCTTTTCTACCCCCGAACTGGAAATGAATGTTGCAGCTGTGCAAGCAGCACCCGCCCTGATTTGCCTGAGAGAAAGGCCCCAGCTAAATGAGGGGAGGCTCCCGGCAGCCAACAAATTATGTTACAGGGGAAGAAAGATTCAGGCCTCTCTTGTTTGACACCGCTTCGTTTATCGAGCCGTGTTAACCCTTCTGTCTGCTGCTTTGTTTGTTGGCTTGAAGCTATCCCCAGAGGGGCTCCCTGGATGCTGCCGCAGTGACGGGTCGGAGGGGCTCCTGTAACCTCCAGATAACCCCAGCATCTGCCACGCTGCCTCATTAGGGGACCGCGAGTTGACGCTGTATGGCCAGCCCCTGCGTGCCCTACATTGGTAATTAGCTTTCCACGGGGAGGACTGGGACCAGCTGAAAGGGAAAGAAGCTTCATTACCAGCAGTGGGGAGGGAAGGGATTTCTTTCCATCGCTAACCATGCTGGCTTCCCTCAGGATCTGCCTTTAAGATCTGCCTTTTGATTTTCTTTTGCTCAGTGGTAAGCTGAGCTATGGAGTTAATATTTCTCCTGACGCTTTCAGCTCTGTCTTTGCCATGCAATGGGGTATGAGATGCAATACTTAAGGATTCATTGGATGATTCAGTGGACCCTGGTATTTCTGCAGGGGAAAGCGTAAGCGAGGTGAATGTTTCTGATGCAGCTCCAAGCCGAGGATACAGAGAAATGTGGGCTGGAGAAGAACCTCTCAACCTCCCACATCCCAGGAAAAAAGCACTGGACAAGAAGAAAAGAACAAGAGTTAAAAACCAAACTAAAAATAGAAACTACATAAGTGCTTACAAATGAAAATAAATGAGGATATTCTCTGGTTTAAAAAAAATGAATGTGGGTATTGAGAAGTAAAATGCAGAGAGGCACGCGTTCTGGAAATAAACAGTGAGTCAGGGTTAAAATAGGTAAATATTGAGAGCACGCCATCTTTAACATTTACTAATTATAAGAGCAGGAAGGGATTCAGACCCAAGCAGCAATGAAAAAAGAGCATTTTTGGAAACAGCAACCCTTCCCCAATTAAGCATCTTTAGCTGCAGAATGGGACAGTCAATGGGGACCACGCAAGGAAGAGGAAAGTGAGGTGCCCCAATGAGATGAAGCATCAGACGTATTTGGAGTTGAACCTAATTGTTACTTGAATTAATAAGATACATCCAACTTCTAGGTCATACCCTAATGGTTTTTTTTTTTCCATTTTATTCTCCTTGGAGAGTAGTTACGCAAGTCAGTGTAGGGGTAATGGCTTGCAAGTCTGAAGTAGGCATCCACAGTCCTCCAGCGGCTGAGATGCCGTGTCCCTCCCGCCTTCCCCCCAGCCTGCGTCTATCCTGGCTGTTGCCCAGGAGGCTCTCCTGGACCGTGAGTTGTTCAGAGCTCTTCCTATTTGTCTGTGCAGGCTCCGAGCTGCAACTGGAACAGCAAATCGTAACAATTCCTGGTTTGAGACAGCAAACTTGTCCTCTGTGAGAGTTAACGTCCTCTTGGATTCAGGGAATGCAATTACATAGCTGTGTAGAACGAGGAGGGTTGATGCTTATGTTGGAAACAGGGAAAACCACAGTAACAGGACTGAATTCAAGAAAATTGCTCTGATTTTTGATTTATGAAAGGGAGAACAGCATTCCCCATCTGTCACTCACTTCAGGGATCCTGAGCCTTCTACCCTGTTCTGTATTGTGTGTGAGGGATTAAAGAGCTTCTCCACTACATTGAAGATTATCCTCCTTCTTTAAATAGAACTGAAAGAAATAAAATCCAGCTGCATCTTCTCTTACAGGAATTGAGTGGGACATGTTGAGATAGTCTCTGCTGTGATTTGTATGCACCAATCATATCTGAGGGGGAGTATGAATAACGCTTGCCAAGAAGAGACTGTGGCACATCCACCTCTCTCCTCATTATTGATCCCATGGGCAGAGAGGTTTTGTCATCAGCCTCCTCAGCTTCATAGCCTCTGGCCCAGGGGCTGGCTTCAGGCAGGGACCCTGCGAGGCAGGGTGTGACCCCCAGGGAGGGACCTCCACGGTCACTCCAGGCCAATTCTCCAGCTGGGTCCAGGGGAAACCTCTCAGTGCATCACAAGTCCCAAAACATCCTGTGACAGAATAAGAGCCTCATTGCACGTGACCCACTTCCTTGGGGCCCCAGATTTGTGTGCGTGACAGAGCAGAATATTTTATTGATAGGAAGCATATACGGGACCCCAAAAAAGCAGCCCCTTAGCACCAGTAGGCCATTAGAACACACCAGAGGAGATTTCTTGCTCCTTCTTATTACCACCAGTTTAAGCAGTTTGTTAAACAGTGAATTAAAGAAAAACTTAATGTCTGTCTGTGGCCTTAACCTTCCAAGGACACGGAAGCAACAGCTCGGATGAAAATCGGAGTTAGTTCCTGGCTCTCATGATTAGGGATCCAACAGCCCAGCGAGGATTGAGGGATCACAGCTACACCAGCTCCATCGCAAGCCCATGGTATGCAGCACTTCACAGCGATTGCCCAGAATTCTGCCAAACCTGGCCCACGCCCCCAACATAATGCTAACATCACAAGCAGGTGCATTGCGTGCTCTAGAAACACCACAAGAAGTACATCTAGAGCACCAGTGCCTCTTGTTCCTACTCATCCAACCCCTTAGACCAATGCCTTCCCCACAAAACTAGAGTGAGAATGAGATGTTCAGGCAAGGCTCCTGTTAGGTCCCCCCCTTCCCTGCACTGAAGTAGGAGACATGTTGTTTTAAGAGCCCTGGATTATTCTGATCATGACAGGAGGGTCTTGGAGGAACCCTGGGGAAGGTCAGACCCTTTTAATGCTCCATGTCATGAGAATCATCATGGAGGGACCCAATAGTTCTCCAGCACCAAAAGATGAGGTAGATTATCTGACAGGAATAATATGGGAGTTTTCTTAGAGCGACATTTTTAACGTATTCAGTCACAGGCTATCGAATATTTTCATCTGAGTCCAGGCCATGGTGCCAGGCCAGGTGTCAGCTCTCCTTGCTGCATCCACCAAGGTGATTACTGGGCATCCTAGCTCAGCTCTCACGCAGTGTGAGAAACCAGCTCGTCCTCAGGCCTCCGGAGAATATGGGGGTGGAAGGAAAACAAAGTGCCAGTAAGGGTGACTCTGCACGGGCTGGTTAGGATTCAAAAGCTGAGGTCAACGTTTGTCTTGAATTCGGCTCCCTCTCCAAGACTGCTAGCGCGTTGTCCTGCACAGTTTCTGCCTCGGCCATCGGGGAGGAGAGTGTTTAGGGGGAAGGAGACGTGTTATCGTTTCCACAGAGATACGATGCAGGCCGCCTGGCTCAGCCACACTGCGGCTCTTTCACACCCGGTACTAAACATGCAGAGACCATCTCAGGCCAAGCACGCAGCTCCCCGATCCAGCCCCGACACTGCTGCTGCAAACCCTGCCAGGTTTGCAACCCTGGGGATGCAGCCCCGCTGCATCACTGGAGGGTGAACATCGGGACCCTTCTCGTGGCTGCTACTGCTCTGCGAGCCAGACCGTGCCAGCCTGAAACCAATGCTTCTCTTGGGAGAAGGAGTACAGAAAATATGGTGAGATATTTGGATAAGGCAGAGGATACAGACCCAATAGCTTTGGGTTCCTGTACCACCTCAGCCAAAAATTTGCAATGTAACAGGTCAGCATTTGTATAGTTTGTAGGCAGGAGGTTCAAAGAGCATCTTTCCCGTCTTCACCAGCACCATCCCCTGAGCTGACCATCTCTTTCTGTGCCAGATCTTCACTGCCATCACTGCATGGCATGCTCTCAGGGCCGAGAAAAGGGGTCCTTTGCCCATCTTCCCTCCTGCGCTGAGGGACACCCTGTGCAGCTGGCTTGTGCACGATTGCTTGAGTCAGTTCAGTAACTCAGCTCCCTTCCTCACCATAACATCAGGTTGTTGCTGTGCCTTTATACTTGAGTTTGTTTTCCTGGAGCCACTGCCTTCAGTGCCTCTTTCTGTTGGCTACACAAACCTGCTCTGTTGGCTGCCGTTTTGGTCCCCACGCAAAAACTCTAGGAAACAACTCTGTGATGCTGCTATCTGCACGGATTCACCTGCCACCCCCCGGAGACACGGCTGCACAGGGCAATGAATGCAGCCACCCAGCCCCTGCCCAGGCATCGCACCCCCCCACGCATTCGGAAACAGTGTGGGAAACTCCCGGTTGGGAAACTCCTGGTCCATCCATCCACCAACACCTGCCCAAGAGCTTACAACAAACCAGCCAGAGTTAGAGCCAGAGATAAAGATGATTCAGCCTTTTTCAGACATCTAAAGTGTGAAACTGGAATGATCTTATACCATACGTGAAGCAATGAGAAGAACGTTTGTGGCGGGAGAGGCGGTACCTGTCATGAGCATCGCTCCTACAGCTGGGAAAAAGAAACAAGCCTTTTCAGGGAGTTTTAAATTTTGAACCCAGATCTAAAAGGCATGTGTATCTATTTCTATATATTAAGGAAGATGTCAGAGGATGCCAGTTAATTTGTGTGGGTTGGGCTTTTTTCTGGGGGGAGGTAAAAACTGGGAAGTTATTATAACCCACCTTTTCTGGTGTCATTCAACCGGCCGAACCACATTATGTCTGGGTAGCTCCACATAAACACCGCTGAGTCAAACCAGAGATTATATTTGGTCTCCAACAAGTCTGTCTCATTTTCTAATTTTGTGACATGAGCTGCACTGGTGCATATGTGGGAAGCAAATATGATGAGATATATAAACAAAATAGGAATATGAGTCAGATCCAGCATTCAAGTCATTGGAAACAAGCTGCGTACTCTCAGGATTGTGATTGTGGGGGTCAGCAAGTTTTGGTGGGCCCTGTGCTGGGGATATGGCCATTAGAGAAGAAGACCTGCGGTCTTGCATGTTGGTCAAAAGAGCCGAAGTCTCGGGCCAGTGTGATCCCTAGAAGAAGGCTTTGCCCTGCAGCAGTTTGTGCCTAGTGTATGGAAAGAAGGACAAGAAATATGCCACCTTTTCAAAATCTAACATGTTTTTTTTTTTGTCCTCCCACAAAATGCCCTTTGTGGAACATGCAGTCACGAGCCTCGCTAATTGGCTTCATCTCGAGGATAAAGATTTCCGTTCTGGAATCAGTTGGCAACTATACTCCTGGATTTGCCTCTCTAATTTGGACAAGCGACCCTTCCCTTTTCTCAAGTTATTGGGGATATAAGTTCTTCTACTTAGCCTCGAGGGCTTTAAAAGCTTTTAGAGGCTCTTTCTTCTGAAGGAGAAGTAATGTTATAGGGCATTTTAATTAAGAGGAGATAATAACCCAGTAAGAACTAAAGCCGGATCCCACTCTTGTTTTCAGTCCAGCTAATGACCAACCACCCCCCTTAGTCATGCCCACAGGAAGGAAGTCCCAGCATCTGGAAACTGGCAGACCAGCGGCCCTGAGCTCACAGTAGTGAGAGCATGGTTGGCAAATTAATCTCATTTTCTTGGCTTCCTACTGAAGATGGCAATCGAAACTTTTCAGTGTTGTTACTACTTGGCTGGTTCTTCTCCCTGACACTTCCTTGTCCTTTTTTTTTTAAAAAATCTTTGTTTTTTGCAGGCAAAAAGCCTCTCTTGGCAGCTGTCACTATTGCAAGAACTGCTGAGTAACAATTTTTTTACCTAGACAACTGATCAGGACAGGTTAATCGGTGCTATTTCTGGAGGGCTGTATACAAAACGTTTGCATGCCTTTGCCCTTTTGAATGAATACAGCTAGAGGTGCATAGGGTTTTCGTTAACAACTGCACATGAATTCAAATTAGATTAGATAAAGCTGATTTAAGGCTTTTTTCCCTTGTTCAGCCATTGGTGTCAGTCTCGATCACCTAGCTGTAATTTGTTCAGGAGCATGATTTCAGGGATCTCTTCAATAAACGTGATCATTTTCCATTAATGTGTTTGTTCTTAATGACACAAAGCCAAAGTCTGCTACCAGACATAGACCACCAAGCTGAATGGGTCAAAAGCTTAAGCCTGTTGACTGTGCAGGAGAATAGCATATTTAAAGGGTTTTAGATGAGTAACTAGAACACCCAAACCCCAGCGTGGTTATCAAACATGACCCCTGCAATCCAGGAGCGTTTTGTCCCCTCTTCGGCTTGAGGAAGGTGATAAAAGGTAAAAAGGCATTTGAACGGGCTCCAGCCCATCCCTAAGCCAAGAGGTGCCTCTGGCTTCCTGGGTTCAGGACAGCAAATCTCATTCAGTGCCAGGAGTGGAGAAAGCAAAACTGAATATTGTCTATCATTTCATTGCCTGTGTGCTTTGTGGCCCGAATCTCACAAAGCCTGTTTCAAGGAGCACACTGGGACCTCTTGCCCATCACTGCCACCCTTGAGACATTGTTGAACTTTATTGCAGAAAAGTCTAAGCAGGCATTGAGCCTTTCAGCTGCTTCCCCTGCTCAGTGTACACTCCTTTCATACTGCTCTTTTATTAGTTTGTGGCTGTTGCTATCTCTCCAGTGAACAGTGCTTCTTTGCTATGAAACTGATATCAGCAGTGACAGTTATGATTACCGTCCTCTTTTGATTATTTGTATCACTCCACTATTTATTCACCTGTCATGACTTGCTGATAGAGTATTCACCTTTGTTTTGGGTCAAGTCAGCCTGTCTTCAGTCCTTCTCCATGATTGTCACAGTCTGTCTTAAACCAGACTTGAAATGTGTAATGGAAGTTGAAATACTTCTTTGAAATCACTTTTGTGGTGTTGGTCTTATTCCACAGAATAAATTAGAAGAAAGAAAAATCACCAAAACCCAGAGCTAATGCAATTCCTCTGGTAGGTAGAATCTGAAAGCTAAGCAATTAGAATAACTAACACAGGTGTCCCCGACAGAAGTCAGATGTACTTTGTCTAGCTTAGCCCTACAATGCAAAGAGTTAAAAGCGGTTTCTTGAGTCAGTGCAAGAAGCCCTAGTCAGAGAGACTAGCAGGTCCTCTGTATACCCTGTATACCCGTGCCGTTATGTTACAACAGGAGTATGGAGACTCTATCATCAGAGCTGCTCAAGGATGAAGGCGACGAACAATAGGGTGGGACTGTTGCAGACAAGGATGCTCCATGATCCTGATCTTCTGTTCGTCTCTCTTCACAAAAATATGCAAAAAAATTAGATAAGAAATGCTAAGAAGGGCAAAGAGAAAAGCACCTAGGCAGCAGGGAATGAAGAGAAACATGAGAAGGAGAAGAGGAAGCTAGACTTGCAAAATCTGAATTGTGCGTTGTAGAGTGATTGCATGGGGTGAGGAGAGAGACTTGACGGGAGATTATACACACTGCACAACAGCGGCAGTGAAGGAGGGAATTACTCTCACTCACAGAAGACAGTAAAACAAAAAGAAAGGACTGATGCTAAGGAAGGACTGGTTCTGCAGCTCCCTACCACCGGTCGTGGACGCCCCAGCAGCACGACAGCATGATGGAGTCCTGCCAGCCTGTCCGACCCGCGAAGTGCGAAGTGCCGGCATGGCCCCGCGATGCTGCCGGCAGCTCTCCTCGCTGCAGTGGCACTGGCAGCCTGTGTGGCTCAGTTACTGACCGGGAGCCATCCGAGGCTCAGGGACGATCTCGCTATAATTGCATTCTGCGTTGCAGGGAAAGCTGCTTCCCTCCCAATAAACCTGTGTGCAGCTGAGGGTAAACAGAGATAAAGGAGATTATCTGCCTCCAATTTAGGGAATACAGAGTTAACAGACTTCTTGTATATACTCAGCAAGTAGGTTTATCCACTTTTTATTTACTACTACACCATCTAAAACAGTGCAGTGGTGCTCCCCAGGACGTGCCCTGGCACTCTGCCCAGAGAAGACCAGTCCATCCATCATTTATCTGCAACACACCATGGGGATTTTGCCTTGGCCTGGCGAGGCCTATCAGCCATAAACAAATCCAGCAGTAGCCCAAGCAATTCTTCTTTCCTCTTTCCCTTTGTCAAATGAATATGCCACAACATCCATTGCAAATAAACTCCAAAATCCAAAGATTGTATCAGCACCGTCTTCTGCACCAGAGAGCAGCCTCATTTGTAAATCAGTTTGGCAATTCTATTAAAACTCTCTTTTTGCAGCCAGAGACATTTCCTAGAAAAGCATGGCAGCACCTGTAACTGATCATTTGTTTGTACCCTGCTAACGCTGCGCTGGCGGGCACTCTGTGATCTGATCTTAGCTGGATGGAGCTCAGACGCAATAAAACCGGAGCACAGAGTAGCAGCTGACGCTTGCCGTGATGAACAGAGGGAAGGAGAGGGGTGAAGCCCCCTGAGCCACCCTCGCTCCTCCGGTGGAGAGCTCCCAGCTGAGCCGTGAAGCAAGGGGCTATCTGTAAGTCACAGCGCGGATGATACCACCCTGTGTCCGCCGGCACAAAACAATGGTAAAGTGCTTCCATAATGTCTTAGCACCTTCTGCAAATAACAAAGTGTCAATACCTGAGGTAAGGCACTCCCAATCCTGCACAGCATGGCTTTATTAACATTTATTGCATACATACAAAAGGTGCAATTGAATTCATCTGAGAAAAAAGGATGATGTTGCTGCGATGTGTTTAGGAGCGGAATTAGTCAGCTACTTACTTGTAGGCAACAAATGTTTTAGTATTTAAGCATGACTACTCGTGCTTTGGGTTTGATTTTGTTTGGAGGGGAGAAAAAAGTCACTCTCTGTTTTCCGATGAGCACCAAAACCACTAATTGCTTGTGAAAATTGATCCCCTCTCTCTACATCTTTGACATTTTAAAAAATGTATACCAAATTCCGTATGGCAAACGTTGCCCTCATCTGTATCCACTGAACAGGGTACTTTTGCCCCTGGAAAATGCAGAAGTCTTTCCATTTGACTGGTGGGGGAGCGGCTCAGCCTCACCGCTCTTCGCAGGAGAGCGAAGGCCTGCACGCAAGACCGTGGCCCCTTCTTTTTCCGCATTTCATCCATTAGTGGCAATGCAGAGCTGCTCTTGGTAGTAGCAAAAATTTTTGAAACTTCAGAGCAAAGGTTTATATCATATAGTAAGTCCCAGGTGGTCTTAAGCGGCAGTTTTGGGACATGGCTGCATCAGATACATCCTATTACCACACAAGCAGGCAGGTAAGGAAAAGACTTTTTTCATGCATTTCCTTGCTCTTGCTTCATCATTTCCAAGTGGTAAGTGGTGAATGTGTGCTCAAGCTGTATTTAATGAGACTGGTCTTCGACTCGTTTTGCTTCACTCAGAGGTCCCTTCCCCACCCCCAAAGCTCTAGGAGCAAGAGGTAACGAACCATTTACTGACCTGCTACTCAAAGGTGCATTGATTTCCACTAGACAGTCCTATTCATACTCCTGCCTGTATGTGTTCTTTCTCCTTTGAATTAGCGTCTGGCCTGAAGCCATGTGACAATAAGCAATCGAAAATGTTCCAAGAATAGATAGCTTACTGTTTCCCCTTTGTCAAACATTGCCACATGGGGAACAGATAAGTTGAAAGTAGCAGCAAATTATGCAAAACGCTTGAACAAGAATTACAAGATGTGCCCAGATAATGATATATTTTTTGTTTGCAGTCTTATTCAACTATAGAGCATTAAAATGAGCCTTCTGTGGTGCTTTCCATCTTAGGACGGGGGCTCTCTCAGCATGCTAATGAGCCCAGCCCCACCGTGCTCCACCGCAGGGGCCATGATCATCCTCGCCCTGAAGTAACCATCTCAGCTCTAGCTGAGGCCACAGAGCATAGCGAAAGAGACTGGGGCCTGTTTTGGTTGGACCAGAGACAATGTGCAATATGTTCTCTCATTATTATTATTGTTATTATTCTCAGTTATGTGTTAGAGATCTGACAGCCAGATCTGATGTTATCTAGTCTGAACCGCTTGCACAAAGCACAGATTTCTTTCCTATCCCAGTATGAATGAATTTTAATCCCTGAGGGATTTTGGAATTGGCTCTACTGACATAAAAAAATAGGAGCGTTCTTGGGACAGGTGCCATTACAATTAAGTAGATGAATCTTCAGAGGGATAGAGGAAGATTATCCTCTCCTACAGATAAGGAATGGGACAAGGAGACTTTAATATGCGCTTATGGCAGATAAGGAAAGTGAGCCTACAGCTCCTAATCCCATGCTGTTGCTTTAAATATAGATTCAGCCAGATCCTTCTCCGTACATGAATGGTATAAAATGGAATTCATGCAAAAATAAATGTGCATGCGTCTGTGTGCGTGCGTGTGTGTGTACACAGAGCCAGAGAAGAGTTTCAGCTCTGTTCACCTCCAGATCAGCCCCTTGGTGCCTAAACCGTATCCTCTCCCTGTGCTTCAAGAGTGCCCTGAAAGGCCTGTGATAAATGGTGAAGAGCCACACGAGCGCTCGGAGTTCATTTCTCTAATGCTGAAGCGTTCGTTCCCCAGTGAATCAGCTGGCCATTACTGTTCTCTGCTGCTCTACAAAGCACCAGGTGTCAACACGCTGGAGTCGAGTGCACTGACGTGCAAGAAGAAGAGACCCTCTCCCGCCAGCTTGCATGACCACCTGTACTGGGAAGGCAGCGAGCTTGCAGGGTTCCCCAGGAGGGGAAATGTGGGCTTTGGGCGGCCCCTTATCTCCAGGAGCTGTTTCACCTTGAGGGAGCAGTTGTACTCCTTTCCATCTTGCGCGGCATTTTTTGATGGCTCTTCTGAGCAGAGACCACACTCCTGATCCCTCCGAAGACAGAGCGTGCTGGTCCTCACCAGTAACAGCGATTTCGTTGTTTGTTTTCTTTTCTCTTAAGGATTCGTGAGGCTGCTGGCCTTTCCCTCGCTGTGCATTGTGCCCATCAGGACCAGGCTCTGCACTACGAGCTCTCTCCAAAGAGGCTTTCCTCTCGCCCTGAATCCTGCTTATCCTTGAGCTGATGTTGCTTTCTGCCCGTGTGTTGGTCAGGAAACAGAACAGTTATTGCCTGTGTGGGAGGCCCTGGTGGCAGCTCAGTAGTTCTGTATACCTCCATTTTTTTATCATCTCTGAATTTCTGAGCTGTATCTTCCCGTGTCGGGATTTCAATACAAATGTGGCTAAAAGAATCTGCTGTCACAGTTAGACTAACTGTACCAGTTCATCTAATACAAGGCATCACCCGCCCTTACAGTCCTTGCCTTGTTCTGTTGATGACCCCCCTTTTTGTGGGTGATGGGGGAAAATGAGTGTACAAATGGTGCCAGAACAGAGCAACCATTTTGCATTTCACATATATCACACAGCTTTATTTTTCTCTCACTTTTCAGCTGTTATCACAGCATTTATGGAGGAAAGGAAATGTGTGGATGATTTGTGGAGGAACAGAATGTGCCTTGAATAGATATGTGGGTTTCCAACGACTTGGGAGCTGTCAAGACGAGTATTAAATGCTGCATGTGAAGCTGTGTAGGGCAGTCAGGTTTAACTGTTACCACTTGGGTAGGAGCTAGGAGGGCTTTGTACACTGCCAAGGCTCTTCGACCTTTGCCTTTTAAGAAAAGCTGTATGGGGCCTTATGGCTCCGGTTTATTTGGAATGAAGCAGCCTGACACCATAGGCAGAATGGCGTAGGGAAGGAAAAATGTGAAGTCTGAGCATGTAAAGCGCAGGGTTTCCAATGCCATTCAGTTAATGTGTGTGTCTCAGCTCTGGGGACATATCCCTCCACGTCAGTCAGCATTTCTGACCCACGTGAGCCAACTCGTGGACCTTCTGCAGGGATATTCAAGAAGATGGTGAAGAGGTGGGTGCATGAACTTGAGAAGCGTGAGACACCACATTTTGGCCACTACACAGCCAAAATGTTTGATAGATTATGAGAAAGGCACAGTTCAACCCGGTGGGGAAAAAATGCGCCAATGATTTGTAACGAATGAGGACTGACTTGAGTTGTTTACTCTCTTCTCCCTTGACTGTACATTTTCACGTATTCTTTCATTTTATCTGTTTTCAGTCATCAAACAATATCCACAGCTTTCTTTTTTAAATTCCTTTTGGGCCACTAACAACTCCCTGCAAGTCAAGTTCTCTTACTGCGGAAAAAAGCCCCCACTGCACCAGTGTGATCCTTCTGACATAAACACTTCTGTGAATAAATCCAGAAAGTTTCTTGTTCACGAAGAGTTGGGCACACAGCTCTGACAGTCCCATTCACAGCCCTCCATGCCAGAGTAACTACCCTGTGTGAGTGCTCAGAGGAAGCAAACCCCAGCGAGACAAAGCCAGGCCAAGGCAAGTTGATTTAAATGAATATTCAAGAGGCATTTTTTGGCAGTGACAGTCCATCTTTAATCAAAGGTGGAAGGCTAATTGAAGACAATTAGCTTCAAAAAGCATTGCTTCACACTGGTCTTGCTGCTGCCTTGCTTCTCCCCCTGCGCCCCTGCACGCACCCTTCACTTTCTTTCATCTGTTTTGTACATAAGAGCAGCCACGCTAGTCAGAATAAAAGTCCACTTAATGCTGTAACCCTTCCAGCAACTTACAGCGGGAGTTCAGCTAAAGTGCGTAACAAACAGGAGAAGCACAAGAGTGAGCTTTCCAAGGCATCAGCTTTTAGCTTCATACAATTTAAACGGCAAGGACTTCTGGTGCTAGAGGTTGAACCCAAATCATTGCATTTAGTTGCCATTGGCATTCCCACGGTGAATACGGCTTGTATCTTTAAAACCATTTCTGCTTTTGATCAGAATGGTATCCTGTGGCAATGAATTTTGAAGTTTAATTATTGTACAGCATTCATGCATTTTTCTCATCATTGTGCATAGAGAATCATAGTACTATTTAGGTCTGAAGGGATGTGTGGAGATTGTATAGTCCAATTCCTCACTGAAAGCAGGGCCAGCTTGGAGCGGGCTGCTTGGGGCTGGCTGGGTCTAGACAAGCTTTGAACAGCTCCCGGGGTGGGGATTGCTTCCAGGAGTTCCCACAGGTAGGTGAGGTATGGCTTTCCTCTGCAAAAACCGTGGTAGTTCCTCCTTTCTGTACCATCTCTATCTAACGGCATGGGCAATAGAAATGCTGGTTTGTGGTTTCTCAGATCACCCCTTGAGTTCTGGTTCTGAAAATGGTGCCACGGTTCCCACGCTCAGTTCTTCTGGCATCAAGACCAGTTTAAGCAGCAGGCAATATCCCAAAATTGGTAGGTCAACAGTATCATATTTACACTCCTCCTGAGGTGTGGGCGAAGGCTTGTCCCAGTGATTTGTTACTGTTCCTTGCGTTAATTTGTTCAAAAGTTCCCCTACATTTGAATCTGAGAGGGTTTGACGCAGCCCCTGTATCAAATAACTCTGCTGTAGAAACCTCCCTGAGCTGCTCTGCAACAAACACTGATGCAAACCGTTGCCTTTCCTTCCTTCGATGGTTTCTCCCCTGAAGTGCTCCTTTGACACCTTCGTCATCTGTTGGAGCCGGCAGGCTGGCAAGCTCTGGCAGCCAAAGCCTGTGAGTGCTTTGGAGACAGAACTGGTTTTTCACCACAAATCTGGTCCGTACCTAGCATAAGGGATCTCAGCGCCCATTCAGGCTCCTGATGATTACTGCTGCTAGTCAGGCGCTATTATTTGCATCTAGAGTTTGGAGTTGTTTCTTTAAAACAAACAGTAAAGCATCCCAGGTCTGATCTCCTGCAGACGTTGCGTTCATACGCAGCGGGACAGCCTGCTTTTTGGGGCTGTGTCTCTCCAAAAAATGTTTCTCAGTGGTAACTGCCACAGGGAAGCGGCTGTGGCTTGTCCCACACAGGTATCACTTTCTTTTGTGCAAAAACAACTGGAAGTGAGACATCTGCAAACACAAAGAGCTTTTTGCGTACCTCTCTGAAGAAATACATGCGTTAGAGGAATGCGATGACAATAAACCTGTTATTATCTGCCTACACAGTCCCAGCCCTGCCCTCCGTGCAGCGGAGCTCAACTCCAAGTCCCTTTGGCAGAAATGACAACCGAGCCGCAGATACGGTGCCAGATCCGGCAACGGCACGGGGTGTTTTAGGCAAAACGACGGCGTCTGCACGCTGTGCCCAGCGAGCGGCGTGGTGCTGGCTGTGTTGGGAAGAGCTCCTCCTGCTGCAAATGCTGCAGAAAGAGTTTCGGGGTCACTGGCTCAGCTGTACCTGTCAAAAAATGGCCGCGGACTGCGCTGGAAGTGACACCATCATAGTCACAATTTCAGAGGCAACCTAATAAATTAGTGGTGGGTGTTAGGACACAGACTTGCAATGAGGGATCTTTTGGAAATACATCAGTGACCAAACTGGACAGAATAACAGAGCAGTTTGTCAAGAACAGAAATTGCTGCCCTCCCTCACCTAATAACCAACAAACACACAACAGTTCAGATTCATGGATGAATCGATTTTAAACTTATTTCAAGAAAGGAAGTTTTATTGGACAGCGTAAGAGCTAATCTGACCTTGTGCATGACCACATAGCAATGAAGGTTAAAAAAAGACAGGAAATACGTCATAACATCAGCAAGGGAATTCTGAAATCTCATGGATTTTGCAAGAGCACAGAGGACTCAAAGCAATAATTCTTCAGTAATCTGACAGGAAAATAAACAGCCTTTTCCCACATCTTGACAAGAAAGTAAATAGATAATTTATGAAATAAAGTGTTTGGAAAAGCAGATCTAGACCTCTGTCACACCATAATCAAGGTGTTTATCACAGTATTAAAACATACCTAGGCAGTAAATTCATTATCATTAAGTTACTCTGGGTAAAGCAATGTGTACCTCTGTAGCATAATGAGTGAGCAGAGGCACTGTCAGGTTTCTGAGCAGTGAATTCCATGTGGTGCCACCAGAAGACCTCCATCAACATCAGGTGAATTATAGGGATGCACATGAGCACCAGAGAACTGGGAAAGAAGCAGATAATTGCTGCCTTTTTTGTGAGGCAGGTTGCATTTCAGAAAGAGTACAGAGAAAAAGGAGACCTATTTAGATAAGATTAATAATATTTTTCCTGGATTTTGGGCAGGCATGCAAGTATGCACCATGTCCCATAGATCATAACCATTTTTGTTATTCATAACGCATTCAAAAATTTTTGTAAGGACTTTTCTGAGCTCGTGTATACATAAAAGACTAACTAGATACCAGGAATACATTGTCCTAGGGATGACATGTCCAACTGTGCAAAAATAATTAGTCTAGGGCATGAAACCTGGTTTCTGTCAGCTTGGTGGATGTTACACGACCAGGGTGTTGGAGCTGCTCCACGCTATTCATCAGTGCTGGGCAACGTAGCACATTTTCTGTTTTAGCTTTTGGATTATTTCTTCCTGTGCAGGGACACTGGGGGAGTACAGAAAGGCCCGTTTGGGTTAACCTGTAACCCATCCGAACACCAGAAGAAATGAAATACGCTGAACTAGAATGGCATCATCAAAGTGCGCCTGTTAACTGGATGCACTACCTTCAAAAGACAGTCATCCCTGCGTGGCTTTATTTTTCATAAGGATTCTCTAATTCAAGTACAGGTCTTGGATGACTGTCCCTAAGTGCTGGAGAGAAACCTATCTCACATTTTCATGCATGAAATGTACTTTGGCAGGGCAGACAAAATCAGCAGAAATATTAATTTCCCTGCCTCCAGAGGCAGAGGGGCTGAGCTGAAGGGAAAGCCGAGACCATGGCTATGGGTAAGAACAGGCAAGGCAACCTGTCACAGCTGATGGCCTCCGACTCGCACAGCGCCCGCCCTTCCTTCCCCCACGTCCGCGTCACCAGCACTTTGGATCGCGGTCCAGAAGTGACGGGTTGGTAACACGGAGGCAGGTGTGGGTGCTCGGAAAGCTGTAGCTGCAAAACTGCGCCGAGATGGCGCAGGGCCCAGAGCTGTTTTCTCCTGAGCTGAAGCGCAGAGAAATCTGACAGCCCTCCCAGTGACTGAGAACTTCAGTACGAGAAAGGATTGGGAAAAGCTGCCCTAAAAAAGTCTGTTTCGTCTTTCCCAGAGCTAACGGGAGCCTCTCATAAACGGGGTGAGGCAAACTTCACAGCCAGGTATAGCGTAAGCAGCCCTGACGACGGCGGCTCCTTCGGCCGGTGCGTGACGAGGGGGAGTTAACTCAGTGCATCACCAGCGCCGCGGGTCTCACCAAGGCTGTGGTGCACTACAAAGCCATCGGTGGTCCCCGAAGGCTTGGGGCGAAGCTGGGGGAGAAGAGAGGCGCTGAACCTGCCGCGAAACTCAGGGTAACTCGGGAGGCCGCAGCTGATTTCGGCTCCACCTTACGCTTGTGATTGCAGGGTCGCTTGCAGTTACCGCATTAAGGAATTCATTTTCTTCCTCCTACAGGTTTCAGAGAAATTACGAAAATTGGATGAGAATATGAGGTATCAGGCACAGAGATCTGCAAACGAGCATGGTGCTGGGGAGCGCGGCGGTGGGGCGGAGGGCGGCCATCTGACCGTGTAAGTCTGACGTTAGATCATCAGTGTTAAGTAGGGACAGCTCTCGGAGAGACCTGCCTGAGAAAGTGCAGCCCCCCAAATGCCGAATTTACGCTGTCCCGCTGGGACCTGTTGCAAAACTGATGAAAGACAAGCTGTGATGATCTGATTGCATTAAAAATTATTCCCATCTAGCCTCCAAAAGGCAAGAAAAAATGCCCGCCAGGCCAGCTTGGTTCCCCTGGTTCTGTGCAAACATTCATCACCACGGCTGGACTTTGTATTAGAAGTCACCATTAAAATTAACGTGGAGAAGAAATTGCTGGTTGTCATCACTGGCAAAGACGGACAACCACTAAAGCTATTTCTTGTATCAAATACCATCAGTGGTTAATAATGTTTTTTTTTTCTGTCTGAGATGATGAGTAGCAGACTGCAATATTTAACTAGAGTTCAGCTAATTGAACGGCACACATTGTGCATAGCCTGTATGAAGCTTAAAAGCTTTCAGACAAAGAAATGAAATTATATTGGTATCTATATTTGAATTAATTACCTTATCATTAGTTAATATTAGCCATGCTGCTTGTAATACATAAAATCCTCTATTAGTACCAAGAAATAGCATCATCTCGTGACTAAGTCTGTACTGCAACGCAAGCGTGTTTTCACTGCGGTGTAATGTAGATGCTGGGCCAGATTTATTGCTGGCATTAAGATATATTAATGAGAGTTTTGTTCACTTACGGCAAAGAGTATTCTGGCTCACAGAAACATATACACGAAACAGAAACAACATGGACAATTAACCATGAGCAGTCAGTCAAGGGAGAAAAGGTTTTATATTTAGTTATTCAGAAGAAATCTGGCTGCTTTTCTAAAAACTATCTTTTACTTAAGCAGGAGTTATTACACTCACTACTGTCACAAATGAATGAAAGTCTGTGACTTTTTAGGGTTTAAAAAGTCTAACCAGGCAATGGCATAAATTTAGAGATCCTAAAATCAGCTTCATTTTAATATCGCTGGATCAGAGGTCGCATCTGTGGTTTTGCAGTCTCTCTTGGTTTTACGTGTTCCCCTTGTCTCTCAGCTGCCCGACAGGATGGGTCTCTGTTGGGAGCTGCTGACATCCAGCGGGTTTCTTGGCTTTCAGGGCAGGGTCGGAGCAGCGCTCGGTGCCCGCGGCGGAGACCCCGGAGCGATGGGGCAGGAGGCAGAACTGTCCTTCCCTCTACCATAAGTTCAGCCCCCCATGCTGGCAGCGGGGTGGGTGGCACCACCGGTTCAATGCTGTGTGCGTGGGATGATTCTCTGCAGACAGGTTACCGTGCCCAGAAAGGAGTGTATGGAGTCCATAGGGGACCACAGCCCCTGCCACAGGCCCTGGGAGGCCACAGCTCCCGCTGGTCTGACACTGCGGCTCTGGCTGCCTCTGGCCCTCAGCAACACTTCGGAGGATGATGCAAACAGCCTGCAGCAAGCTATTGTAAAATAACTGGCCCCAGGTGAGTGCTTTGCCCTTACTTTCTCTTAGTGTGTACCTTATGTCCCGGAACACGACAGCTTAGGTCCCTCCCAAATTCTTGTAGTCTTCCAGCTGCGATTTTAACTTTGGCACAGTACTTGAGAGTATTCTCCATACGGCACGCACTCCCTCCTTGGGTCCTGCTGCGCTCCTGACTTAAATACCAGTGAGTCTCGCAAGCTGAATGTGTGCTGGTGAAAACGACATTTTTGCCCTAGGTTTTGCATTTACTGAGTATCAGCTTCACTGAATGTCGTCTTCCTTTTCTACTAGGAGAAGGCATTAGGGATTTACTGTTTCTAGCCTGTTCATCTTTCACAGCAGCATGTCCTTCTTACTCATTTTCTTTGTAAACTAGACAGCTTCTGTCTTTTCAATTTGTATTCCTATGAAAGTTTTCCCATGCCTCTAGCCAATTTTTTCATTCCACTCTGTACCCATTATATTACTCTACATCCTGGCAGAAAACAGCTTCATCCTAGTAAAGGCTGAAAGGGCTTTTCTGTCTTGTAGCTGAATTTTTCAAGGGCTCAGAAATACACACATTTACTTCTGCAGCCCGCAAATTTGTCGTGAATCACAGAGATACAGGACAGTGCTGGAGGTCCAAATGTACAGTCATTAGAGACTGGGGTCATAAGATCTAGCCCCTCTCTGAAAAAATTCTTTCCTTTTCCCTAGTCAAAGAGTCTTATCTCTTGTCCTCCAAAAATGTCAGGAATTCAACATTTATTCGAGGTAATCTTCGCCTGGGAGCGTGGCCCTGGAAGGATGCACCCTGTGTTTCCGAGGCTGACACGGACCTGGATGCTGCTGGGTGGGAGGCAAAGGGCACTGCTGAGACGTGGGGCCACGCGTATGAGGAAGGACCACATTTTCACGGTGCCGACTTCTCAGTCCTCTTGTGCTTCACAGAGAAGACCAGGCGTCGAGGTGACACCGGCTGGTTCCTCTTCCACACCCCAGTGACGTGGCACCGCCCCCCGCCCAGGGCACCCCGCAGCCGCCAACTGCCCGCGGGGCTGCCCGAGAGCGCTCCCTCTTCTCCTCCGGGCATGTCGGGCCGTGGTCTGGAAGAGGAGGAGATCTGCTCCCACCTCACCTTCCCCAGCACGAGGGGTTTGCCCAGTGGCAACCGTGCAACTTAGTGAAGCAGCTTGTGAGGAGGATTTGGGGCTCATTGGGCGGTAGGAACTTGATTTAAGAAAATGCACGGATCAGCTCTGCCGGGGGGGGATCTGCTTGCCGGTGCACATCTCAGTCCCCCCGGCGCGGCAGGGCTGCGATGTGACGCTTATTTGGGCCATGAAGTTGTTCACAGCGGCACAGACCAGATAGCAGGTGCTAGCAGAGCCAGTGGTAGCGGGTTGGCTTGGGGGGCTGCCTCCACCTCCCGTCGCCACCACAGAGAGCAGGGGGGGGTATGCTGGCACCGCCACCGAGATGCCAGTCTGTCTTTGTAGACTTCTTGAGGCTTTTTACCCCTCTGCTAACCAAACCATTACAAAAAACATTTTTCGCTCGCTTTGTTGGAAGCGCAGAACTGGAAATCAGAGCTGCCTTCATCAGAAGCTGGTGTGAAAATGCGGAGTTTACGAGATGTCAGAGTAGGAGTGAGGGGATGCTGGGAATATCTGGGTTTATACTAATCTCCATAAAAATGAAGCCAGTCTGGTAAGTCAGAAAGGACGATGTCTCAGTCCTCGCCTCTTTTTTCTTTGTTAGAACAGAAAATTTCTCCTCACTCCAGTTTGAGATTATTTAAGTATTTTCTGCGATGTGAGATTTCTGCTCAAGTTTTAACAAAGGACGTTCCTTAATAGCTAGCCTTCTTTCGTATAATACGTACCACTTGTAGGGGAGCTGTTCATCAATTTTTTTTTTCCTCTGAACAGCAGGAAGAAGAATGGTGAGTTCTCCCTCTCTCTCCCTCTCCCTGCTTTCAGCCACGGTAATGACAAACCCAGAGGTGTTAGGAGACTCATCAAGACCAACTCCGCTAACATTTGTGTTTGTTTTCCCACTTAGAGTGAAAGGCTTTCATTTGGAAATAATTTCATATAATGGCACCAAATAAAGAGAACTTCTCACATCTGCCCTTTGCAGGAATGGTTTTTTGTGCTTCAAAGGGATGCTGCAGTGTGTACTTTCTTGGAAAATCTTTTTTTTTTTACTGAGCAGAAGTTTAGCTTAGATCATTTGGTGGGGTAAGAGAGTGTCCGGGGGACGATCACAGGCAGGAGCAGCTCTAGCGCTTTTGAGCTGATGGGGAATTTAACAGAAAAGCTGTAGGAGATGTGCGTGTGTGCACACGTGTGTATTGCAGTGGAGGTCTAAGAGAACAACAGCGTACAAACCATGGCCATTCTAGGTTACTGATTAACATGGTAATAGTAACAAGGTGAGGTTTCTTTCTTCTACGTGTCCCTTTTCACACTCAGCCCCGGTTGGTACATGCCTGTCTCTGCAAGCGTGGAAATTGCCAGCAAAATCCCCATTGAAGGCTACTGTGCAGGAGCAGAAATGTAGGAGAACTCAGAAACATGAACTTGCTATTTGTTACTACAAGTTTGAAGGATTTTTTGTAGTTATCTTAGTTGCACAAGACAAGTAGACCTCCACTGAGTAATGCCACTGTCGTTAAGAAAGAACTATAAAGAAAAATTTTAACGAAGTTTATAAATTTCTGCTGGATTTCTCCCACCACCCCAAGGCAGGTGCTCTCTGATCATAGATGTTCTTCCAATGAAGTGGGGATTTTTGCTGTTGTTTGTTGTGGCTGGGGTTTTTTTGACAATCTCGTCTAACCTGGTGTGTTTCTGGGGACAAGAACACATTCTCTGTCACAGTTGTCTCTGTCACAGGAGGTGTGCTTCAGGAAGCCTGAAGTAGGGTAACACATTTTGGGGTGTATGGATTTGCACTATGGCTCCAGAGATCTGGCTTCTGTGCCTGGCTGTGTGATGTTCACCAAATTATTTCATCTCCTGTCCTCTGTTTTATGCAGTTAGACTGCAAGCCATTTAGGTCAAGACCTGTGATTTCCTGCCCTTGCACAGAATATTTTGAATGCCTGCAGGAGAAATGATAATCAAGAAGAAAACAACCCAAAGTAGAGCGAGAATTCCTCTCCAGCCATGCAGAAGTTGGGTGGTGAAATTGTAAGAAGAAGAATAGTCAATTCTCTTAAAGGGAGTACCTGGCTTCACTTCAGTGTTGATCCCTTTCATACCTGGGCCTTAGAAATTATTTTTCCCTTCCTGTAAGAGCTGCTTGTAACCTGTTCCCCTTCGCATGAAAAGCTGATGAGGCTCCAGGCTTGGACAGAACGGCTGTGGACCTGTGGCCCTTTCCAGCTGTGCCCACGCATGACAGGTTATGCTCTCCCCTTTGCTCCAGGCGACAACCTTTCCCATTCTTCTCCTCCAGCATCTGCTGCCTATTTTGATCAAACCAAGCCTGCCTCTTCCTTTTCCTTTAATTGTGTTGAAGAAATGAAAAGCATTTGGCTGGGAAATGTTTTCTCAGAAGCACAAAAATATGTTCTATAAGCAATACTGAGCTTTTGGCTTCCTGCACAAAGCAGGACAAGATCCTTTCCTCTTCTCCCATCTGTGCCTTAAGAGGTGATCTGAGGGTGAGGCACTGCAAACGATTAATCAAAAAGGGAACCCCTCGACTATTCTCTCCCCTAGGGACTGATTTGCAACAAGAATTTGAGAAAGGATCATTTTACACAGCACGTATGTCTAGTGCCATGCGTCATGACCAGGTTTGACAAATTCTCCTCTCCCCCACACTTCACATCTTCAAATAAATTTTATTTTAAGATTTTCCACAAACAACAAACTAATGCCTGGGAAGGTAAATCAAGTTGTCTCTTTTGGGTATTTTCAGGTTTCTTCATTGTCACTGGAACTGTGACCACATGAAGCTCAAGAAAGGATATCTTGGTGTCTTGTGTTAGTGCCTCCTGAGGGTTTTTTTTTAACTTGTTTGGTTTTGAGATTATTTTGCTGGTGAACTTAGATCATAATATTGCTATTGTAGGCCTGGATGACTAATTAGCCTAGAATTAGAAGATGGAGTTTTTGCCATCAAGGTCATTGGCTTTATGCCAGTCCAGGCTCTATGTTGTCTTTCTTTGCCCCAATGGATCTCACAGGATGGTTTTTGTTAGGGGGGACCTTGGGAGGTCGTCTGAGCTGACCTCCCTGCGAAGGTACAGCTGTCTTCACAGTTAGATCAGGCCACTCAGGGCTGTGTCCAGCTGAGCTCTGAGTATCTCCAAGGGTGGAGATACTGCAGCCTCCCTGGACACCCCTTCCCCCACTTTTACGGGAAGAATGCTTTTTCCTACGTGCAGCCAAAATTTCCCTTTTTGCAACTTGTCATCGTTGCCTCTTGTTGTCTCCCTACCCTGAGAGGAGCCCGGCTCTGTGTTGCCCCCTGAGGTAGCTGAAATCAGCAGTGAGAAACCCCCCACGCCTTCCCACCCCGAGGCTGCAGGAGCCCAGCTCCCCCAGCCTTTCCTTGCGCATCAGGCGTGGCAGCCTGCCAGCGCCCCTCCGAGGGATCGGCCTCAGCTCAACCACGTGCTGTCTTCCGTGGTTTGGGAAGAGCTGTTCACACGTCGCCTGATCTGGAAGCTCAGCTGGCAAAACGTAGCAGGAGAAGGATGCACGATGCGAACCTGCCCCTCCGGGTCTGATTTCCTAATTTGCAATTTTAAGAGAGGACCTGTGACCCGTGAATATCTGTGCCACTATTTGAGAATTGTCTGCGGCATCTGAGATATATTCAAAGACCTGTGTTTATCCTCTGCTATTTACCTGAAAGCCAGATATTACCTCACCCGGGAATTGTGGTGTCAGGACAATAACAAATCTGCCCTGTTCCAGGGATGACACTAGGCTACATTATTTTTGGCAGTGCTAGAAGTTGGAGAACAGCTGGATATGAATAAAATCTGCAGAGAAAATGTGTGAGAAGAACCTTGCAATACTTTTCCCCGATCTTTGTGTTCCTGGACATCTTTGCCTGAAGAGCCATTCCTCAGTGTCTGGCTTACTGTCCAAATAATGCCTCCGTCATGTGCTGTCGGCGTAGCCATCCAGGCGATGGCAGTGACACCTGACAGACAGTGGGAACTGCTGGGAAATCAGTTTTCCCCGTGTGAAAGGAAACAAGCAGAAGAGTGTGGTAAGGCTCGCTGAAATGGAAACTAGCTGAAGACAAACCAGGAGGAAAGGCTAACCTGCCTATGCACCCAGAGCTAAAGGAGAAGCACCAGAGCAGGATGGCTTAGGAAGAGCAGAAGCATGCACCTGCAGAGCTGGAACGAGCAAGGAGCTTCCGTCTTCCCTGCTGCCATCGGGTGGTTTGAGAAAGTCCAGCCTGCGGGCGTTGGGGGCTTCAGGTGCTCCAGCCGTTACCTCCATGGTCATTGCGATGGTAGCTAGGGGTGGGCGCAAGGGCAGGATGCTCCCAGGGGACAGGCAGGGACCCTGCCGCCAAGGGCACGTCCGAGGAGAGGCAAATTCCCCAAGGGCTTTTCCAACCCACTGGTGACCCATTATACGTGATAGACACGGTAGGTAAGGTGTGCCATCCCCAAAACCGTAACGGGGAAAAGGAGAAACGAAGCAAGGTTTCTCTCTGGTTTATGAAACAGTTGAGGTGGAAATCAAGCACGTAGTTCTGTCTGTGCTGTCCCGCGCCTCTATGCCCTCACCGGCAGTGCTTATCAAAAGGATGTTACTTGCCTTTCCCTGTCGTACGTAACCTTTGGGCTATATTTTGCCTTGAATTCAGTGATATAACGTATGAATCGTCTCGCTAGCACAGCCCGCTTCCCCTGATGCCTCTGAGGATATCCTGCTGGCTGGGGTTGCATTTCCCTGTTTTGTTTGTTCTATATATACGTGCGCTTGTACGGCATAGGGTTATTTCAGGCAGAACAAGACATCTCCTCTGTAGGACGGCATTTCTAGCTGTCATTTGAGAAGGCCGTTGTGAGTCTTCTTTAGGGCTCATAAAGTACTCCAAACCTAGACGGCACTAAACACGGTTTATCAGTTAATGTTACTCCTGGATCTTCCCCTCCCTTTTCCAGATTGGTCCCTGCCTTCTGTTTACACAGATTTTGCATAAACTTTATTTCCATCTGTTTGGCTTTGTGGACATGTATCTGATTCCCTTTCCCATGCTGAGTTACAGCAGCTCTCCACTTAGCCCTTACCCACATCCTACCTCTTTGTTCTCCAAAAGCTGGCCAGATGAAAGAGGGTTTTGACTTATTGTCACTCCCACAAATATTTTAAAATTTTGCATCAAAACAAACCCCTGCAATTTCCAAACATTTTCAGCAAATCCGAAAAGTCCCTCTACAAATATTGCTTCTCATATATAGAAATGTTGTGACAACATCAAATAAGAATATATCTGATATTTCCCAGGTCAGGAAATTGAGTGATGGCCGGTTTGGCTTCTCTCTTTCCTCTACAATTTGCAGGCAAAGGAGACAGAGGGGAGCGAGGACCTGGAGATGCTGTTTGCTCATTGTGAGACGTGTTTGTTCAGCATTAGTTGATAGCTAATTAAGTTAGCTCTGTTTCTCCACTTCTTCCCTGGGAACTGCCCTGGGCAGTGCTGAGAAAGCTCATAAGTTCCACTGATCCGGACAGCCCTGCTAGCCACAAATCTATCTCTCAGCAAGACTATTCAAGTCAAACAAAAATTACCACACAACCCGGACAAACTCCACATTTGCACCGAGAGATGGATCAACAAACCATTAAAACCAGAGCACTGTGCTTTGGGACAGCAACACCAAACCTCGGTACTACAGAGGGGAAAGAAGCGGAGCTCCGTCAGTGCCGCGAGTCAGTTCTGGTGGCGGAGGATGCACTCAGCTGTCTCCCTGTGAGTTAGGAGCTGGCCCGGCAGCACAGCAACCCTTCCCAGTACATCCCGCTGGCTTCCAAACAGGCACAGCGTGCACTGGTGTGTATTACCTCAATGGCACCTATTGCAAGACCTGTGCTTTTCTGAGAGTCACCTTCCATTGCTGCGGTGACATGAGGGCTGTGAGGGTGACACCCCCATCTGCCCCTTTCCTTTTCTGCCACAAATATGCTTTATTTAAAGCATCTCCCACAAATATGTTTATTTAAACAATTCTTGTATTAGCAATCACTTACTTACAATGCACTCCTGTCTTATTGGAACTCAAAGAAATGTTAACCATTGCTTCTACCACTGGGTTGTGGAGGGCTGACAGTTTTAATACAGGCTTTTTAAAACTATTCTCCCCCTTGAAAAGCACCACATACCTCTCCTCGCCTGCCCTGGGCTCTCGCACAGAAACCAGAGCTAGGCCAGCTGACAGCAAGCGTGAGAAATCTCAGCGCTCCGTGAAGCTGCGGGCACCAGCCCACAGGAACAGGAACCAAATGCTGCACGTAACCACTGCGATGCCAGGGGAGGAGAGTGGCAGATGAACTGCTGGGTGCCTCCCTCCGGCAATTCATCCAGGATTATATCGCCTTCCGAATATGACCCAAAGAAAGCACATTGCTGATGGCAGGATATTAGTTCTGTGGACATGCATCTTATGAGTTGACCATATGTGGTGTGAAACCACCTGCCATTTCTTGCTCTGGGAATGAAATCATTAAAAAAAGGGGTGGAGGGAGAAGAAAAGTGTATTTCCTGCAAAGATAGCCTCGCCTTTCTACACACGCCAGCTGCATATATACTGCAGAGTCTACAACAGACAACTAACTAAGCCTCCTAACAGGAGTTTAAAGACCACAAACCACAACTTTCCCCATTTTGGGGCTTGAAGAGACAGGGCGGGGGGTGGCTTTCACTGCTCACTTCCTTCCGAATAGCCTCGCATCCTGATGTCACTTGGAGAGCAAACAGCAATAGCCGTGTGAGTGAAGAAACATGCTGAGGGACAACAAGGGACGCGGTCACCACTGAGATTATCAGCTAACAAAGCCACCGCAGCCTCTTCCCTGTCCCCTGCCTATCTCATCCCTTCTCTCTGTGCTCCAGGTTGCGTTGACACTGGGGCGTATATCTAACAGCAGGTGGTTTTGAGAATAAAACCAATAGCTCTTTCTGTATTATTTGCCATTAAAGAGTGGGCGGCAGCAGCAGCCTGCCCGGCAAGCGCTGCTCCACGCTCTGCCCCTGCAGCATCCCCGCAGACAGCGGGCAGACCCCCCCCGAACACAAGGGCCCCCCTGCCCCGAAAAGCAGCAGCCTGTACCTGTTCCCCGCTGCTCTTTCTGATATGGGTCCCGCTTCAGTTTTGCCTCCTGTGGCTGCAAATGCTCTGAACAAACCCGGGTACTTGCTCCAGTCACCGGGACTGCCCTGTGTCTCTTCCCGCTGGCTTATTTTTGTTTCGCGGGTTCTTGCCGAGAGTGTTTTTGAGCTGTGCCCTAATAAGCTGCTAAACAGCGGGCACCCGCTCTCTTGGGGCTGCCTTGGGAAGGCATTTCCCAGGTGTGCAGGCAGCATGACTCAGGCAGGGGGTCCCCAGGCACCTCACCCTGCTCCGGGCACAGAGCTGCTTGTGGCCAAGGTCTCCCTCCCCAGCAGCCTCCTCAGGGGAATGACCCAGCCTTGGCTGCCCTCTCCATCTCTGTCACTGCTCCGATTTATTTTACCCCTCCCTGAAGGGCTAAAGGATGGTCTTTAGGTACTTCTTTCCTTGTTCCCAAACACGTGTCATCTGGGGGCTGGCATCTAGCTGTGCTTGGCTGGCCCCATAGAAGCAAGATGACGGTCTCTGTTCAGCTTCCAAGGCATCACACAAGTGATGAGTCTGCTCTGTCCTTTTAATTCGAGAGCTTATGCACTGCCATTCTCCTAAGTTTGCAGTGTGGGCCCCTTTGAGACAGCTACAGACATCCGCCAGGTCTTTAGCACCCGTGTTTCTGCCCCACAAGCCAGCTTTTCCGGCAGGGTCAGAAAAATGCAATGAACAAAGCGAGCGGCAGACTGGAAGCCACCTCCACAGTGTCCTGCCTTTCTGAGAGCTGTTTAATTGTCACCGCAAAGCAGGCGGTGAGCTTTCCCAGCCTGAGTCAGTCGCCAACCACCTCAGGCAGCTCATCAAAGGCACTACTGGAGACCCACAAACCTGCATCTGCTCCTCCAAGGGTGCTGGTCCTGCAGCCCCACGTCTTCCTGCTTCCCGTAGCAGCTGCCGCTGCTGCAAAACCAGCCTGGGACAAGCTGGGAGAGCTTGGGGGCTGTGCTGGCTCATTCAGGAGCTGGCCGGTGAGAAAAGATGGCGACGAAAGTCAGTTTTTCCATTGTCAACCTACGCGGAAAATATTTAAAATACAAAGAAAGAAAAACCCCAAATGGCAAACCAGACTGAAAGGAAACAACATGGCCAACAGGGCAGGTTGGGTTTTTTTTTAGAAATCGAAATCTGCACAAATTTAAGAACGCTGTGCTCTAATACATATGTATTTTTTTCAGTCTAAACTGGCTACATTAGCTGACAAGTCCTTGTATGTGACTTGTCATATTTTCCTGCTTTTCCTTTATGCCGGACAATGTCACTTCCAAATGCTGATGCCACATGTCAACCATGTGAAGAAAAATGATATAATTATTTTGTTATCAGTGGGTTTGTACTTCTTGTGTACTTGGTAGCTGTCAGTTCCTTTCATGTTTTAGGGAAAAATATTTTGTTTAAACTTCAGCATTATGAAAAAACCTAAGCTACGCAGTAGAGAAGGTTGTCTCCTCACCGCCTTTAGAAAGAGAGGGTGTAAGCAAAAGCCTCATCCTTTCTTAATCACCTTTACCAGTCATGTGGCTATAGGTTTCAGAAATGAACTTGGAAAAATGTAAATATCTGGAGGAGAATGCAGATGCAGGATCTGGGGCCAGAGGAGCAGTTTTCCCCAGGGGACTCCCTGCTGCATCTCACCTATATGAGAGCAAAAAGTCCATCTCCAGCCACGTTCACACTCCTCTGGCCCAGCCGGCTCCATTTACCTTCCCAGGGAAGGCTGCCTCGCTTACGGGGGTGGCAGCAGACCCCAAGGGCAGCAGACAGCTGTACCCTTACCCCTTTTGTATTTCCCCGTGCTTTGGGGCTGGCTCGGCTGCTGAGATGTCCCCGAGCCCCGCACCACTTTGCAGCCGTGCAGCCCCGAGCCCTGGCCCTTGGCGTTTGCTCCCAGGCCCTCCAAAACTCAAAAAACTGCTCCTGTGCAGTGCCTGCCTCTCAGTGCAAGCAAAAAAGGCCTGTGAGATGGGACTTTTCCCAAGACTGAGCTTGCATGGCTGTGTCTTCTCACTTGCTGCCCCTTGGAGAGGCCACCCCAAAGCAGCTTCTCCAGAGAGCACAAGCTCTGCCCATCACGTTGAGAAGGCGATGCCTGACAGCCTTGCTGAGGAGCCAGTAGTGCCGGGAACGCTGAGCAGGACTAATTACACTCTTATTTATTTAAATAAATGTAAAGCAGACTTGCAGGTGCTGACTGGCTTTTTCCCTCTGCAGGGCAGAGCAAGCTGCTGCCTACTGCACAGGCAGTGTCTCTCGCCTCTGATTTAAGGAAAGCCCTGAAGGACTGCAGGGATAAATATATTTCCTTGACCTGACTCCTCCTCCAGAAACATTGTGACAAGTAGACTGTGATTTGGCCATGACTTACCATGCGACGTTTGTGCACAGGACCTGGATGCATCTATCAATAAATAGAGCTCACTCATTACCAGTTTGACCCTAGGATTTTGCTTACTGATTCCCTCATGATTAGAAGTTTTGACCTATTACTGGTAGAAAACACTGTGTAGGTAGGCGGTGGTGTTCTAACAAATTGTTTGCCTAATCAGATCCAAACGATGTCGTAGCAATAGCAGCAGCAATCCTGGACATGGGTTCAGACCTGAAATGTTAAAGCCCTTTGATGCTCATGGTTCAGTGGTCAGCACAGAGAATAGATGTTTGTGCCCAGAGCAATGGAAAGGGACGGGGCTGTGACTCATCATGTCAGCACAGAGGTCCCTGGGAAGCATCATTTGGCCTGGTCTGCTGCCCACCTGCATCTTTCTGGCCTAAGCACTAATGCTGTCAGCTCAGTTTAAGTTCAAAATACTTCTGTGCTTCCTTCCACCAAGGGGCCACATGTGCTGCAAAACAGCAAAAACTGTATGAGCCTTTAAAGCAGCCTGGGCAAGAAAGGGTGGCAGAGTCTGTTGATGTAACAGAGACTTCCCGGGCACCTCTGTCTCCAGCAGTGATGTCTTGGAGTAGGTGAGAGTCCAAAAGGAGCTGGAGGAAGAAAACAGAGAGGTGAGTCAGTAGGCACACGGACCCTTGAACATGAAGATGGTAAAGCACAGTGCACCTAATGATGTCTCGCTCATCTTGCGCTCAGTCTGTGTCTATAACACATTAGGGCAGCTTTACTGGGGAGTATTTTTCTTCTCATATATTGTCGAAGACAGGCTGTGGACCATTTGATCCAGATGTCCTCTGGGTTCCTGGAAGAGGCCTGATAATCACAGGAGCAAAAAGGCAACTATTTATGGTAGGGCACTCTCAAATTGTGGTATTGACATGCTGTTTGCCAAGGAAGCCCTCAGGAGCGGATCGGGGAGGAACCACAAATAGATATGATTTACCATGAAAATTCAAGGACCCGGTATGCATTTTGTGTAAGATCATGTCCTAGTGCAGCGGTCTTACCACACTGCGACACAACATGTCTTCACCAGCCTGGTTAGTAGGTTAGTTTAAAGGTGTCGCCCATCTGTTACTAAAACAGGGTGTTTCTTCTACGTTATGGCTTGACATCATTTTGATATTGGGGGAAAAAGGGTACTCTCTGGCTCTCAAAGGCATTCTGAATCAGAGAGCTTGGTCCAGCCTCCCCTTCTTACCTCTTTTGCCTCTGGATCCTCAGATCTAGATAAGTTTTTCCTTGACAAGTCTCTTCGGTGGACCCAGTGTGTCAGGCAAGTAAATTATCAGTTTCTTCTTCTTTCGCCACAGACTGACAGCACTGCTTGTGTGCCAGCTGGGGAGGGGAAGATGTATGGATCAACAGTAGATTGCTTCCCAGCAAGTATATGAAGTCATGAACTCAAATGTGAGAGTTTCTCCCATATGAAAAACTCCCTCAGAAAGGGAAATGTTGACAAATATGCTTGTTCCTAACCTGGTAAGTTGAACATGTCCAGATGCTGACCTTGGGATGTGATCTGGGAGAGAATGAATGAATGAACGTATGTCAGAGCAGGACGTGTGATGCACCAGGTTGACAGGGCATGAATTTTGGCTGCAGGATTCCCATGGGCTAAATTTCCCAGGTGAGGCTATGAATATGAATGAGTCAATCCCTGAAGTCCTTCATGGAAAAAGATGAAGGTGACTTTACTGGCAGGAAGGACAAAGCGTACTGACTGCCATTCTGAAGTTTGTTCTTCTGGTGCTCCCAGTTCAGTTTGAAGCACAGACTACTGGAAAGCTGGCAAGAACATTCTCACATGGCATTTCCCAGAGTCATTTTTAGATTCAGAAAAAGTGAAATGAAGATGATAAGATCTACTGTCTGCACTGTCGACGATCAAAGTCTAACCATGTTCCAACAAGCTTCTCTAATTTTCATATTTCTGTAGTATCAGAGATGCTTTTCTAAACCAAACTTCTGAACTGTGCACAGTGCAACCTGCCATCTGATGGGCAAAAATGGAGGAAGTAAATGCATATTCCATTTAATTTTGTTTGTAATTAACGTGTCATTTTACGGTCACTGAAACTAATTTTCTCCAAAGAGATAATTCTTTCAAATGGCAATAAACAGGAGTGTGGAGGTCAAGAAGTTGGTTAACAGTCTCCCCTGTGTGGACTCCTTGAAGCCGTGTCCCGGTCTCTACCTCTAATTTAGCTGATAATTTAATGTAGTAGGAAAATAAAATTGGTGCATCAGAGGCAGGTTGGAGAGGTTTTGATGAACTGATGTCCTTATCCAGTATGACAACAGCTAGGACATATAACTACATAAACCACTACCCTGTTCTTGTGGGCAGATGCTCCCTTCTAAGACAGTGTAGAGATACAATTTACCACTGTCTCAAGACAATATTTTGCAACCTGACAGAGATGGTAGATGCCATGGATTTGCAGCTGAAGTATGCTACCTAGAGCTAGGTGCATGTATTTTTTCCCTTTCCTGCCTGTTTCACAAACAGCTTACAAGTATAGTAATTCATTAAATACATATCATTCCCTCTACATCCATGCAGCCTGCTCCTGCTCTAATTAATCGTATACTACAGTGGTGAATGTACTGAAATGGTGAATCTGAGTGTCCCACCTATGATTCCTTCCACTACAGCAAGCGACAGCAACAAGTTCTTTATGATCCATCAGCCACACTATATTTAGCTTCTTTTTTTTTGATTAAGATTTGTCATGGAAGAACAAATTGTGTCATTCGCAAGAATAATCTCTCCCACATGAAAGCGCTTTGAACAATGGAGATACAAATGCTATTATTATGTAAACTGCAAACAATCAAATCACATCTAAAACAATTAGGGCTAAATGACAGAGAGTTAGGTACAGGTGCGTACACCTCAGCATCTACTGAGCATAACTTCCAAAGTTGTTTGAGGTATTCGCTTCCTGCCTCACACAGCTTGCACCAAAAAGGATGTTATATTGACCCCAGAACTATCCCTAAATTAACCGCTACAAGGACTGTCCAGGATAAAGACTAACACAAGATCATAGAATCATAGAATCATGGAATAGTTTGGGTTCGAAGGGACCTTTAAAGGCCATCCAGTCCAACCCCCCTGCCGTGGGCAGGGACATCTTCAACTCGATCAGGTTGCTCAGAGCCCCGTCCAACCTGACCTTCAGTGTTTCCAGGGATGGGGCATCCACCACCTCTCTGGGCAACCTGTGCCAGCATTTCACCACCCTCAGCATAATAAATTTCTTCCTTATATCTAGTCTGAATCAACCCTTTTTTAGTTTAAAACCATTCCCCCTTGTCCTGTTGCAACAGGCCCTGCTAAAAGGTTTGTCCCCATCTTTCTTATAAGCCCCCTTTAAGTACCGAAAGGCTGCAATAAGGTCTCCCCGAAGTCTTCTCTTCTCCAGGCTGAACAACCCCAACTCTCTCAGCCTTTCCTCATAGAAGAGGTGTTCCACCCCCCTCGTCATTTTTGTGGCCTCCTCTGGACCCGCTCCCACAGGTCCATGTCTGTCCTGTGCTAAGGACCCCCGAGCTGGACGCAGCACTGCAGGGGGGGTCTCAGCGGAGCAGAGCAGAGGGGCAGAATCCCCTCCCTCGCCCTGCTGGCCACGCTGCTGGTGATGCAGCCCGGGATACGGTTGGCTTTCTGGGCTGCGAGCGCACATTGCTGGCTCATGTCCAGATTTTCATCCACCAGTGCCCCCATGTCCTTCTCGGCAGGGCTGCTCTCCATCCCTTCATCCCCCCGCCTGCATTGATACCGGGGGTTGCCCCGACCCAGGTGCAGGACCTTGCACTTGAACCTCATAAGATAATCACACAGAGATTTACCCATCGTCTTATTTGGATTTTGCTGCCTGCTGGGAACTTGGAGTGGACACAGCAGTGCTGTTATTTGGGCCCACCTATATAATTTCAATTAAATTATAATTTCAAACTAGAGTAGGTGTATCAATGTAAGCCATCTCTACACCTTGACTGTGTATTTTAGAGTTATCCCCAACTCTAGCATGGTCTTCTTAGGAACTTTATATTCCTAACAGCCATAAACGTGTGTCACCCTGTCTCTAACAGGCATTGGGATATCCATCGTCTTCACATACCTGTTTGTTTCCCAAGGAGTCTGATAAATTATAAGAGATGAGGAGCAGAAGCTCCAGTCCATTTAGAGATACTAAATTTGATGCTACCCATCTGTTAGCTAGGAAGAAGCAGGTTTCATGGGCTATTTACAGCCCATGGGGAGGTAAGGTTTGCTGAGATCCACCCACCTGGGACAAGCATTCTTTTTACCTAAAAATGGCAGGACTGTGTCAGGCAGAGTACCATTAGCAGAGCAGAAGGGTGGTTCAGTTATCAGGACCAGGGGTTGCAGGAGATCCCAAGGGCAGGAATACACTCAGCAGAAAGTCCTCTGGAAAATGTTCAGGGGATATTTCATGCTGCACAACCAGTACTTTAGTGGAGGGCAAGTAAGTGGAAAAAGCTTGGCACAGGAACCGGACTTGGCTTTGGGAAGCTCTTGGAAGAAAAGACTTTACTCTGAAGCTTTTCGAGTTGGAGTAGCTAGCCACATAACTGAGGAGCAGAAGTGCCTTGCAGCGAGCCCAGGGTCATAGGAGTCTGTCTCTAAATACAGTAACTATTCCATGAGGCCTTGCATTGCAGTAAAGTCAATGTGATTTTTTTTACTCAGTGCTTGTCTATTGCTAAGAGTGACTTGGGGGATTGGCAAACTATCATCTTTCCTTTCTGCTGGGAGCAATAGGCTGAAACAGGGCTAATGCTCCACTGCCAGTGCTCAGCGCTCTGATGCAAGACCGGAGATCCCCAGGAGCCTGCAGGCTGCCCTCCCGCTAAGCAGCGAGACCACATTTGGAGGCATAAACCACCATGGCAAGGTCATCTTAAAACATCTCTACATTGTAAAGTCATCAGTTTCCAATACAGAGGATGGTCAAGTATTTTTGCATTTATGGTCTGCCTCATAAGACCCCAGGATACTCTCTGGGCAGGCTGCCCCCGTAGAATCTCTCTGGGGTTTGAATGCACGCTTCATTCATATGTGCAAAGATAACAGCTGGTTTTACGCAGGCTTTCTTCCTCTCTTTTATCCATGTAAAATTATCTTTCTTCCTGAGGAATTGCAACAAGGAAGAAAATGGCAATTTTAGACTCCTTTCATTTTTTTTTAACCCCGACATAAAAATAGCTTCCACCAGCACCTGCCGTGCAGTTGTGTTTCTCCTTAATGTGCATCCTCTGAGATGTGTTGGATCTTTTGGGAGGGAGAGAGGAGAATACAGAAATTATATCAATGTGGCCAGGAAACGGGAGAATAATCAAGTGTGTCTCTGGTTCTCGGCTTTTTCTCTGCTCTCCGTACCAGGGAATGCTGCCCTTTAGACGACACACTGAGGTCCATGGGGTGCGAATGCTGTTAGAGGCAGGGACGGGCCAGACGACAGGCAGAGAGAAGGGCAGCGAGAGCAAAGGCAGCCCAGCAATGGCCTTCAGAAAGAGTAGATTTATTTGCAGCTTATGCACAACACCAGTGGGGATGATGACTTTCTCTGCAGTTCTTAAAACTGCTCACCTCCTGCCTTGAGGAAAACACGTGAAAGCATGAGAGTAGGTCCTGCCTTCTTTCACAAGACCACACAGAGATGCCCGTTCTGGTTTGACGAGGCAGCCTGTGTCCCTGCATTGTAAGCAGGTCCATCAAGGTTTGAACTGCTGGTGACCAAATTGTTCTCACGTGGGCTGACATACGGGTGGGTCTCTGATGCAGTAATTTATTGCTGTTATTTATTCTGGGCTGATTTTGAATGAACTGCTTTTACGTAAAAAAGCTTTGTACTTTGGCCTCTCAACTGCTACTCTTTAACAGAAAGCCAGGCAATTCATAGAAGTGAGCAGAGCTCAATCACGCTTTAACTTTGTATAAAGCGACAAATCTACAAGGGCCAGGGCTGGCAGCAAACCCAAGATTTCCCAATATGTGAGTCTGCTTTGCCATCTCCTGCCATCTGGAAGACTTTTTAGCTTTTCCCCTGGTTACAGATATCCCACAGATTTGGGTTCTGGCTCCAAGCAAACTGTTCCCCTCTCCCAGCTCCTGTTGTGGGTGAAGGTTTCCTCAGCAGCAGCCGGCACACGAGCCTGCTTCATACTCCGGCATTAACTCCAGCAGTCACAGTGCTGTGCGAGAAGGCACGCAGCCTGGAACAGCTCACGTCTCTTAAATTAACTTGCCTCCTGGCTTTTCTCCTTCCTTTCCTGGTCTCTGTGCTTTGCTTTCTCTCTTTTTGTATTCCCCTCCCAAGCCCAAGATACTCTTTCTTGTCAATCTGTATGTTTTGGTTTTAATTCAACATTGGGCATGCTCTGTTTGTCTGGCGAAGCCTTTGCAGGACAGGTTATTTCATTTAGAGGAGTCTCCCAGGAGACAGAGATGAGATTTATTTCTTGTGATATCCAAACTAGTACCACTTGTACTTCAATCACGAGACAGCAAGCCTGTGCTGATGGATTTGATGCTGACAGATCGCAGCCGCAGGCTGCCGACGCCGGGCAGGCTCCCAGCCCAGGTCAAGCAAGCAGTCCCCTCTGGTACGAGCCCTCGCTTGCCTTCCTCAGCACGAGCTCAGGGTGCAGTTGTGAGCTGTATTGGCTCACACAGACTCTGAACCAACAGGGGAATCACCAGGCAAAAGAACATGGATATCTAGAGACAGTTGGTGCTCATCACATTAAAATACTGTATTTGAGGAAGATGAGTTGGGTTTTTTTTCTGTCTAAACGCCAGACCTGTTTAAAGATTAATTCCAACTTTTTAATCAATCCCCTTGAGATTGGACAGAAAGCCACAAACAACTCCTTGAAGAACGCCTTTCCCTGCTTCTCCCTCCTCCGCAACGTCCTCAGCAGAACACCAGGACATCCCCAGTGGGGATGTGGGAAGCAGCCCACGGGATGCTGTCAGCTGGGGACTTTCAGCTGGAGGCTGCTGAAGACCGATAACGAGGCCTACGCAGATTCACATCTCTGGGTTTCTTTTTTCTCCCTTCCAGCTTCTCGGTGACACAAGAAAGAGGGTGATGACAAAAACAATGAATGAGAAAAAATAGGTCTCCCCAAAACATTCCAAATAATTGTTTAAGAAGGTGCCAGAAGGGGATGGGGACTGTCAAAAAGTAGTGAAGGAAATAAATATTTTTCCTCTGGGAAGGGCTGGCCTGGACAAGGATGGCATAGAGGATGTCTGCAAAGGGTCCTGGGCTAGCCCTGTGCTAAGCCAAGGTCAGCATGGGCTGGCAGCTGGCACCTATCAGCCTGACCTGCAATTCCCACCTCTCTGGTGGTCATGCTCCTTCACTGATACATATGAGGGACCCTTTTCAGTTCTCTAAGCACCTGGGTTACAGTTTTGTAGCTGCATTTTGCCTCCCGAATGCGCTGTTTGGAGAAAAGCTTGTTTTATAAATGCCCCATAGATTGCAGGTCCCTGCAGAGTGTAGTTCACTGTTTGCCCGGTCCCCTCACAGCTTTGGCTGCTTCTGCAGCCGTGCCCACAAGCACGCTGACAATGCTTTATGCAGAGTGCAGGCAAATTAGACCAGCGGGTGCTGAAACCACCATACTGCCTGATGACACTGTGCGGTGTTGCCACAGCAGGAAATTATAGACCCCGTCACTTATTCAGATTTTTTAAAAGGATTGAGTTTTTGTATGGATGGGATTTGCATGTGAAATGATACTCATTAGGAAATAATTATGAGATAAGGCCATCATTGTGCTTCAAGGCAAGGCTGATTTCCATCTGCATCAGGAAGAAATCAATGCCTTCCCACTCTTGGAAACACACTTTCGTGGTAAGGTCATGCTTTTGTCACTGGGCATTGAGTCAAGGATGGGATCTCCTGATTCAGCAGGACCCTTGACCTGTCCTTAAATAGAAGTAAGAGATATATGTGAGGGACCAGTGCTTTCCTCTAGTCTGGAGGTGAGTTAAATACAGGCAGTGCTCCACAGTCTCCAGGCTCCGGTGCCTGCGGCTGTGCAGCTCTGTGGGACCAGCCGGGACCAGGCTGCTGCGACCTGGCGAGTGACACGTGCCTTGCCCACAGCTTTCCTCTCCCCGGGAGGACCTCAGCTCTGCTTGGGCACTCTGGGCAGCTCAGCGTTCCTCACCAGAGTAAGTTCTCACGACCCGCTTCTCTCCATGTACTTCTCTGATGGGGTTGTGTACCAGCAGTGCCTTGCATGGGGAGCCCGTGCAATGCTCCCCGACATCTGAGCCCACTCTGGAGACAGGAATAAGCCCCAGACCCCCTGGCCATGCCAGTAATGCCCAGCCTGCTGGAGCCTGGGATCCCTCCAGGGAAATTATTTTACTCTATCCCATCATGAGAACCTTTCGGGGAGAGTTGTGCAACATGAATTTGATCTTGCATTACAGAACACCCAAACGCCCTCATTTTTTCCAGCAAGTAGAACAAAAAAGAAAGGGAGAGAAAAACATGACTCTATCTGTGAGTACATTTACAGGTGGCAAAGAGCTTCTCTATGAGAAATGGACATTGAAACATTACAAAACGTGCTGCGAAGAGCACTTTAGTAATGCTACCTTGTTTGCACACTGAGTTCCTGCAGAGTTTTCGGGACAGGGCTCTAAAGCAAACAAGCAAAGCTCATAGTGTCTCAGCCTAAGTGTAACAATAGCTTTAACAGACCAAAGGAAATCATTCTGATCTAGCTTGTTTCCTGCAAACCCAGAAGATTTGAAGATTTTTCTGAAAAGAATTGCTTGGAAGCCAATTAGTGTTTGCCTGAGTTTCAGGTAAGACACAGACCGACAACATGTATGTGTATATATATGTACTTATATACATGTATAGAGGAATGATAGGACAAGGGGTAATGATTTTAAACTAAAAGAGGGTAGATTCAGACTAGATAAAAGGAAGAAATTTTTTACAATGAGGGTGGTGAAACCCTGGCACGGGTTGCCCAGAGAGGTGGTGGATACCCATCCTGGGAACATTCCAGGTCAGGTTGGACGGGGCTCTGAGCGACCTGAGTGAGTTGAAGATGTCCCTGCCCACGGCAGGGGGGTTGGACTAGATGGCCTTTAAAGGCCCCTTCCAGCCCAAACTATTCTACGATTCTATGATAACAGGAACTCTGAGAAAGACAAACTAGTGTGCATGCACCACCCACCCACAGTGGCACGTGTACACTAGTGTGAGAAGCCCTGAGAGACTCCCAGCCACCTTGGCTGGCTCTGCATCCCATCCCTGCACCTCCCGGCCCTGTTGCACTGGGGAGGGAGCTCAGTCGCAGCCCGCCCGGGCTGCTGAAAGAGCTCAGAAGGGTCTTCACAAGCTGGGCTTGTTGGCAAAACTCACAGAAAGACTCTGCAGAAGCAATACTAGCTAGAAAGTTAGAAAGGAAAGATACTGACAACCTCCTGCCGGTGAAATGGCATACAAATACACATAAAGGGCATGCTGTTGTGGTTCATAGCCGGCACAGGGAGCTGGTGATTCCTGAGCTGTTACATCGGCGTGATTAAGAATCACTTTGTCTCCTAGGGCAGGCAAAGATGTATTAGCAAAGAAAACACACAGGTAACGTTATTATGCAGCAAAGTAATTAAATACAGACTTTCAAAAGCAGAGCAGCCTCGGTGCCTCTGGCACACAGAGTCCTGCTCCCAGCCGCTGCCTCCTCCAGAGCAGCAGGTACCCGAGGGCTCTGCTTTCCCTCGGGAAATGCCAGGCACTCGGGAGCATTCCTGTCCCCTCCAGAGGGCAACCGGAGGAGGCGAGTCCCGTCTCCCCAGCCCCACTCCCTCGCTCCACAGGGCAGAGATGTTTCAACGGAGCACTCCAGCTCTTCCAGGTCCACTTTGGCAAACACCGCGGTGCCATCAGGGACTGGCTTTGCAGCCCTCCATCGCCGGGGCAGAGCCAGCCACGGAGAATGATTCATCTCCTGCCCGTCCTTACTAATGACAAAAACATTAGCTCCATCACTGAATCAATTAACATTTCCACTTGCTGTGAGCCCCATTAGGATCAGAGTCCTGGATGTGTTGGGCAGGCATGGTCTTTACCTGACCCTCTTAGTGGTGCGCCTTTCCCTTCAGGCTCCAGCATCATGCAAAAAGAACACAAAACCCTCCAGCTTCTCCCTGGCAGAGGGCTATTCCTGCCTCTCGCTTGATTCCCAGGATGGCAGCTACCAACGGCTCCCTCCAACAGAGATCGCCACGTGTGCCTGCAACAAGCTTTCAAAACAGGACAGGTGATAGGAAGATGGGAGAAATAGGGAGAAATAAAACCTGTTTTGTTCTGCCTGTGTGTTTGCAAATGATTGAAAAAGCAGAATCAAGATAATGTCCAATTCAGCAGCACCTCAAACCGCATGGACTGAGCAATTTCTGGCACGGGCTGTGAATTCCAGGTCTGATTCATGGAAGCTTGGATACAGAAGGTGCACTGTGCAATGAGAACTAGGGAAGGCAACACAGCATCACACTGGACAGTGAGCTGAGCAACAGGGGGGTTCATTTGGGGCACTCCACCTCTGCTTTGCAGAAACATCAGCTCAAAAATGCTGTCTAAACGTGAGTCATGTAGCCGACTGCCCTGCTTTTCTCTTGCGGACATTATCTGTGCCTTTTCGGCAAGATGGAATTTAAGTGTAAAATGTTTCATCTTTTGTGCTAGTGGCAGTACGAGGAGAAAAGCAATATGGAATTTGGCCCGGAGAATTCATTCAGTGATAAAAAAAATGTATTGCTTTTCATTTGAAGCAGACACATTACCATGACAATGCAGCACCAGAGGCAGAGGTGCAGGAGCAGCCTGGCAATGCAGAGAGGATCTTCTCTCCGGAGGAACTTCCCAGCCGGTGTCGGAGCACGCGGATGTATAGTGAACATGAAAGCTGGCTCCAACCGCCGTGGTTTGGGCCGTGGTGTCAGCGCCTCTGCTCCTCTCTGTGCCACCTCTTTTAAATGAGGCTAATCTGTGAGTGTTGCATCCCTGACCTCTGCCAAGGAGTGAGGGTCAAGGCACGCACGGTTGCGCTGGTGTCATGGGACGGTCACCTTTCGCTCCAAACACGTCCCTGCTCAGAGACAAACAGAACAAGGCCAGGCAAAACTAGCGTCCCCCTTAAGGAGAGGAAAGGACTTTGGGGAGAACTGACCCAGGACCTCATGCCGCGAAGGGAATTAACTTGCAGTACTGGGGACAAGGTGCCACGCGTGACTACTTCGCATATTTAAGACTTTGCTGTCAATGGGAACCGGCCAACAAGCAGTCTGAGAAGAAGTAAAACCGTGAAGATGTCTCAGAGAGAAAAGCAGATCACAGCTTGGCACGAAGCTACTTTTGTTGGCAGTGCATAATTGATGTGAAATAAATTACAAGCCAAAAAAAAAGATAAATCAGCCCGTTCTTTAGGGCACTGTCTCTAATGGGGGTTGAACACTTTCTATTTCTAGCTGAATTATTCTGATATGTGAAGCGTGACAGATTAAATTGCTGCCCAGCATCTTATTAGGTTTATTTACTAAAAGGCAAAAAGCATGGGAAGACAAGATAATCGTACCAGAAGTCTGCCTCCCCTCCCCGCTGTCTCCCTCACCCGACAGTGCAGCAACATGCTATTCATTTTATTAGCGATCCACGAGAAACAGGCGGGGAGAACCCTCGGCCGACAGACCATCGGGCTGTGTCACCGCGGCACTGTCCCGGAGGCCGGCTGTCCCCCACGCAGAGGCTCGCGGTGGGAAACAGCCCGTACCCCATCGCGTGATTCGGGAGGCGCAGCATCGGGTGCAGCTGGTGCTCTGCCCTGCTCAGGGCTGGGTCTCGCGCTCTCCTGGGTAGTGCTCGCTGAAGCCTGTGCAGTCACTTTTGGGGAGGCAGAGAATGGGGAGGGAGCTGGGAGATGGCCAGCTTTTCTGCTCCTTCTTGAATTTCTGAATTCTTGAGCGAGAATTCAGACTAAATCCCTTCTAATGGGAGGCTGTTCCTCTACGTACCCAGCCTTCCCCATCCAGAGAGTCCCCAGACATTTCAAACGCATCCTCACAGCCACTCTCTGCATATGAAATTACATCTGTATGTGAAGCCAGAGCTTGCAAAATGAGGAAATACACTTATTAAAAACATATTTATTCCTTTAAAGGAGTCCTCAAGCAGCATTGTTATTAGCCTGTAATATTGCTGTTTGCTCCCCGTCGCCTGTAGTGCTCTTTCAGAAGTCTGAAAAGAACATTTCTTTCCCTGCCAATTTTCTCTTTTGGCTTCGCTAAACATTTAAGGGTTAGTAATGGTTCTGTTCATGACTGCATTATTGTTGAAGAATTCAGCACCGTGGCAGGAATGGCACTTGTGCAAGCTCTCAAGTGATGCTCTTGCACAGTTTTGTTCCAGGCTGCACCGAAACGAGCTCCTTAGCCTGCAAAGAAGGGACAGTGTTTTTCCTGCCCCATTTACAGCTGCTATAACAGGAAGGCCTGCAAGAGTGACTCCTGGCAAGGCAGGCCACCCAGCCTATGCTTTAATTCACAGATGAATTGCAACAGGACCTGCTGTGTGCGTGTAACCTGCCGGCAGAGCGACAGCCCCAGCCCCTGCTTCACCTCCCCAGCAGAGACGGGAGCAGAAATCAGGACTGCCCATCTTCGCAACCTGCAGCAGAGAAGGAAAAGAGCAGGCAAAAATCTGACCGAAGAGAAAATGTAAGACCCCTTCCTGAAAATATAAAAAAATGCATTAAGATGTTTCATCTCCACTGAAGACTTGCACCCTCGTGCTGTTCTGAAAAGACTCCCCATCTCACGTGGCTAATGAAATTCTGTCAGCCAGAGTATGTGCTTGTTTCAGGGAGACTAATGCATTACCGGTGTAACTGAGTTTTCTTCAGTTCTCAGGTTTACGGGCTCAGATCCGTCATGTCATTCCAACTCTGCCTGGTAGAGCAAACAAGTGAGTGTGCTTTTGGATGAAGGCTAGAGAACAAAGCTGGCTTTTTCCTCCAGCTGTCCTTCAGATCCTTATCCCCTAGCAGACATCAGATCTCAGGTTGCACTCAGTCTATCCTATGCCAAAACAAATATAATTAAAAACATTGGCCGTATAATGAACCAGAAAGAGTAAAGGTCTTAACTCTGGCTTGCTCATACCTGCGGTAAATGCTGTAAGCACGGGGCTGTTTGGATAATTCTGTAGGATTTATAATTCCTGGCTGTGGGTTGTGTGTTTGGGGGAGGGAGTGGTGTTATGGTTTGTATTTCTTTTGGGGTTTTTTTTGATCTTTAAACAGCTCTACATTTGATCCTTTGTGAAAAGCCTTTCTTTCTGGTCAGCTCTAGTGGATAAATTGGATTTCTTCACTATTAAGTTACAAGAAAAACCCAGAAGAATGAATCAAAGGAAAGGCTAAGGCGAGCAGCGAAAAGTAGCGATGTTTTTCAAAGAAAAGACAGCCCATTTCCATCAGTGGATTTGAGACTTTTGGTCACTTTTATTTACCTAAGGGTTAGGAATGTAAATTTGGGTGCCTATGTTCAAATACCCACAGTTCTCTCAAGAGCCATGCCATCTGGGAGTGACATCAGAGTGCCAGAGGATAACCTGGGTTGGAAGGGACCCCTGAGGATCACCCGGTCCCAGGCCCCGTTCAAAGCAGGGCCAGCTTAGGTTGGGTTGCTTACCCTTTGTCCGGCCAAGTTGTGAATATTTCCAAGGATGGAGATTTCACAACTGTTTCAACTTCCAGTAGGTGCTGCACTATTTATCACTCTCGTGAAACGGCCACAAGAGAAGTTGTGCATTCCTCTCAAAAATTCCGCTCTTGAGCTCTCAATGTAAGTCCTCTGTTTAGGATCCAGCCTACTGCTCCCTCCTCTAGGTCTCGGGCGGTTGACATCCCAGGAGACTGCGCTTTAAATACCACCACCACAGAAATATCTCTGGCAGGTACGGAGGAGGATGTCCCAGTCCCTAGGTAACATCTCAAGGCGTTCGTGGGGTGGATTGGTTGTGTCTGGTTTCCTCCCTCCCTGTCCACCTCAGGAGCGGATGGAGCTGATTCAGGAGCGGGGACCGTGCACGTCCCGCTGGCAGCGGGGCTCGGTGTTCGGCAGCCACAGACTGACCTTTGCCTGCGGCTGGTTCCACCAGCAGACTTCTGGTTGTTTAAACTTCCCCGTGACCCTTCCTGCATTTAGATCACCCTCCTCTCTTGCCAGAGACTGGAAAGCAGCTAATGGGCACTATCACAGATTAAGGAAAGCGGGGTGCAGCTGAGGGCTCAGTGTAGGCCTGCCTCAATTGCACCTACAGCCAGCCGAGCCCATCTCCCAAGAAAATATGCAAGAATTTAGCTGCAGGATGGAGTCAGTGCCCACCACTGCAGTATGGCTGGCACAACGCAAGCATCCAGCACAATGAAGAAAGAAACAAGCGTTTAAAATATTGTGCTATCCTGGGTGGTCTTCATCTGCCCACACAGAAGGCATCCAGCTAAGCAACCAAGAAAATGCCCAGTAAACTAAATGTGTTCTGCATTATTCTCTATTTATAGCTAAACACAACGTCTGAGGGAGGAAATTCCCCGGAGAGCAGCACCCGCTGCAGTGAGTTCAGCAGCCGGCATCCCTCGTGCCTCATGCCAGTGCTGTCATGAGCAAAGGTGACCGATGAGCAAGCCAAGGTCTCAGGATCGGGGGAGCTCTTGAACTGCATCTGCAAGCATTGGGGCAGCCACTGCAGTTCAGAGGAGGAGGTGATGCTTTGTGCCTCTGCAGCACAGGACAACCTCTTCCTTCCCTCCTTCTGAGAAACTTCTGAGAGACCTTCAAAGTCTGAAGTTGGGCACAATGTATTCATATTGCAACCCAGTAGCCTATTTCAGCCTCGCTGCCTGGAGGGACGCAGCTGATTTGGGAACAGAAAGGGACCTTTGAGGGTCATCTTCCCTGCTCTGAGTTTCCACAGGTTTCTAAACTCAGGAAACTGGACGTACTGTCTCTGGAGCATCCCAGTGCACTCTGTTTATGAAGAGAAAAACTAAACTGCTCTGTATGTGTAGTTATTGCCATACAGCCTTGTCTGTAAGAGTTGAAGAGGCAAATCTGGAATCATTTAAACAGATTTTTGCCTTAAACTTACATTTCTATTACACATTAGTTTACCCAGATGGTGGGTGACAAGGCAGTGTTGATAACACATCTCAGATCTCCCATCCATCTTCACATTAATGTCTCTTAGCCTTTCTGATAGTATTTTAAGAGTAGGAGAGATCGAATACATGTATATAACTATGAAGCTAAAAGCCCACAGAAAAAAAAGGGCCACAAAATTATTCTACAATATTGTTGCAGAATCTGGATTAGATCCGAGTGAAACTGTTGTACTCACAAGAATTTTCACTCACTAGTTTTGTTGGTTGCATGTGCAAAATAGTGGGGCGGCAAGAGGAAGAAGAGGGCCATGTTATCTGGTTTGTGGAAGACAAAGTGGCTGTGGTTATTTGTCTAAATGTCTTTCACATGGACAAAGCGAGATCAGGACTCCTTTTATATTCATATACCATTGCATGGGGAGCCAGCACTTGGAGGACTACTGTGCCAGCATTTCCCAAAGGTCAGGGTCCGAGCCCTGGATTCAAGTTTTGAAGCTTTTTTGCATTCTGGCACATATAGGCTTAAGCTCACTTTTCAAGCATGAGAGCTGTCTAAGAGGTTGAGTAGAGACAGCCAGTGATATTTCTCCAGGGAGGACCTATGCTGCACTTTCATATGCTTTTTGTGAGCCTGGAGAATTACCCTCTTCCCAGAACAGCTGCCACTTCGTACACCAGGAAATATTTCTTAATAATTTAACTCAGTTAATGCAGCTTTTATAATAATTGAATGCTATGGCACAGGTATCCACCTGAAAATTATATTCACCATGGGTCCACCCATGGTGAATATATATAGGCTAATTCTTCATTAAAGAAAGGAACTGAAGAAAAGCAAGCGCCGGTGGTTAATGATTGTGAGCAGTCAGAGCACAGTGTAAAAAAGCAATGTTTTGTAATTACGGTGCCAGCCCGCACAGCTGGGGAAAGATTGCTGCCACTGCAGAGGAATAGCATTGGTAATATCTCATTTCACACAAAGTGGTGAAGGCTGCTAGCGATAGAGAGGCAAATACAATTAAAGCCTACGCTCACCTTATCCTTTATGATCTACCGACAGCACATGTTCTGGTCCTCAATACCTACATTGAGCATATCGATCATCCCATTTGTCCTTGCGGGAGAGCCAGATTTACCGCTGGCTGAAACTAAAGGCTGTGTATCCTGCTTGCACCAAAGGAGAAAACTTGGATCCCCTGAAGTCATGGAGCAGTTTTGCCCCTGTTTTCAGAGGGGACCAAGATTTCACCCCATGTCTCTAAATTCCTGCTGAATGTATGTATGTGCTTACCGCCACTGTGGATCAGCTTTTCAGAAACTTCAATGATTTAGTTCTTCCAGTCCTCCTGCAAGACCAAAATACCTTATCCTCCTTGGACACGGAGGTGGGAATGGAAGGCCTGCGGTAATCTTCACGGCAAAAAGTGGAAGGCACCTGTGCCATTACCTCCACCCCTTCCAGCCTCCACCCAAAAGTGGTGCCTGACAGCGATCACGAGGGTAGCGTCATTACCAACGTGTTGAAGCATTCTTAACAGAAAAACACCTCGCATTAAGAATATTGTTTGCTGAGCAGTTCGTTACTGCAATCCTGAGTATATTTATGACAAGTCCTTGGCTGGGATAATGGTGGAAAGCAGAACTGGTGGGAACCAGCAGAGTCATCAGTCAGGGAAACTTAAACCTGCAAAGGCCCACGGTCTGTTGACAGCTTGAATATGCTCTAATCTGCACCCGAGTGTCGGAACAATTCTTGCCATGGACTCTGAGGAGAAGAAAAAAGAGAGCAATTAGAGGCAGTAGATCTCAAACAGATGTTGCTGGTCTGAAACTAAAATTGTTGGTAAGACAGTCTGGCCAGCCTGCTTCAGCAGGTGGTCAGGCTGAATCACCCTGTGCCTTCTGGGTTTAAAAGCTTGGAGTCTATAAATATAGAGGGAAAAACAGTGGATGAATTATTACAAAATCATATGATAAAATTAATTATCCTTGTAGCAGAGCAATACTTTGCATATCTTATCTGCCACAGTCTAATCAGATTACTCGCATAAGAAACTGGACAATAAAAAGGCCCAAGCAAGCAGGACCCAGCATCTTGCAGAACAGGATGCATTCAAGCCGACATTAGGGCTAGAGCCAAGCATCGTTATTATTAATCCTGCCATAACTTTCGTGGAGCCTAAGAAAAGCTCTGGCTCTGAGAAAACCAGGC